>NC_057408.1:6767976-7073942 GCF_019320065.1 Cervus canadensis
GCTTCAAGGTGTTCTGAAAAGAATATGGAACTGACTACCTGATTTTAAGACATTTATTTTAGAAAGATAATTTTATTAAGTTTTATAGGTGAATCTACCTGCGAAATATTTCCACTTTTTTTTTGTCTGTTCTGATAATCTCCATCCCTGATACTAATCATCATAAATACCTAAAATCCACAGAAAATAACTAGCGTCGCTAATAAATAAAGACCTAGGGGAGACTTCTGAGGCTTGCTTTTGTAGGGTTTGCTTTCTTATTGTGATGGTCCAGGCTTTATATCACCATTAATTAGATTATTTCAATCATTTAAAACATTTTGAGCCCCCAAATAATTCAGTTCCGTGACGATCCTCCCTATATCCACCACCTAAACATAAAACTATCCTGAATTATGGGTGTTTATATCTTCAGTGAAGGATGAGTTGATGAAGATGATTTTGTCTGGACATTTAAAAAATGTGATTGAATAATAACAAAAATGTGTTATCTTTTAAATTAAAAAATATGGCTGTTTTAGGGGTTGTTAAATTTATGGTCCAAAATAAACATGGACCCAGATTTTCCTTATCTTTCTGCTCTACCTAATCTTCACATCATCACCCATACACTTCTCCACACCTCCCCCCGCCCCCCACTATGTTTGCAGAAGTGTCTGGCAGCTCTGGATACAACATAACCTACTCAATATTAATAAAGGGAAGAAAACCTTCTAATGAAGAAAATCTTTCTCAGAATGTCCCTAGCAGATTTCCCCTCACACCTCTCTGTTTAGAATTGTGTCACTTTTCCTGTCCTAAAGCAGTTACTGCAAAGGGAAAAGTGTTGAAAGTGCTCTCTGCAACCCATGAACTGTAAGCCCGCCAGGATTCTCTGTCCATGGAATTCTCTAGGCA
Organism: Cervus canadensis; assembly: GCF_019320065.1. NCBI lineage: Eukaryota > Metazoa > Chordata > Mammalia > Artiodactyla > Cervidae > Cervus > Cervus canadensis. The sequence goes on from NC_057408.1 coordinate 6,768,874, forward strand.
AGGATACTGGAGCGGGTAGTCATTTCCTTTTTCAGAGGATCTTCCTGACCCAGGGATCAAGCTTGGGTCTGTTGCATTGTAGGCCAATTATTTATTGTCTGAACCACCAGGCAAAAGGAATAGGTTACACTCAGTGGCTTAGAATAATCAGGATTCCTTTCCTTAGGTAATGAGGGGGAGGGGAAGCTGGCCTCCCCTGAGCCCTGAGTAGGTTGATATTTTAACAAATCAGGGTGGATTACCAAGGAAAAAGGAAAAATGGTGGTTGCTTAAACAGCCAAGAGTGTCTGCCACTAATTTCCCATCAGGAGGTCTCAAGTGAACAAAGGATAAGGAATAGACTGTTCTTAAACTGGGATGACTATGAAGGAACATTTCTCAATAAGAAAAAGAGGAAAATGAAAGATTTTAAAATACCTTGCTCCTTGGTAAAGTTTGCTCCATTTCTACTGGTGTTCAGTTCAGTCCAGTCGCTCAGTTGTGTCCGACTCTTTGCAACCCCATAGACTGCAGCTCGCCAGGCCTCCCTGTCCATCGTCAACTCCCGAGTTTACTCAAACTCGTGTCCATTGAGTAGGTGATGTCATCCAACTATCTCATCCTCTGTCGTCCCCTTTTCCTCCTGCCTTCAATCTTTCTCGGTAGTGTTGTTTTAAGTTCAATGTTTTTAATGTTGAATTCCCTGGTGGCTCAGTGGCAAAGAATCTGCCTGCCAATGCAGGATACGCAAGATACTTGTGTTCGATTCCTGGCTTGAAAAATCCTCTCAAGAAGGAAATGGCAACCCACTCTAGTATTCTTGCCTGGGAAATCCCGTGGACAGAGGAGGCTACAGTCCAAGGAGTCGCAAAAGTTAGACATGACTTAGTGACTAAGCAAGTCTGATTTACTTTTTCTTGGATTGCTTGTACATTTGGTGTCATATCTACAAGATCATTGCCAAACTCTAAGGTATAAAGATGAACACATTTTTATCTAAAAGTTCTCTAGTTTCAGTTCTTACATTTAGGCAGGGATACATGTGCATTTCAAGTGGACTCAGAGTCTGGATATAAATATTCACTGAATTCATCTGTTGTCATTTACTGTACTCCTATCCTAAACTGTGCCTGATTCTCCCTGAACAATGTCTGTTTTACTATATTAGAGAACAAATTTCCTCTCTTCTGCCAGCATTGAGGAGATAGAGGCATCTAGCTGCTAGATTAGGGGGTAGAATTGAGGCACTCATAGCTCCTGGGACAAACTTTCAGTGACTGCTCCTCTCTGTAGCTCCGCCTCCACGTCAGAGGCTAAAGTCAGAGGCTTCAGGTGCCACTGATACTTAAATGAGATTATCAAGTGTTAACAGCTGTGGGATCAGTTGGGTTGTTCCTGGGCTTTCTTCACCACTGCTTTGGGCTCCAGCACCCAAAGGTTTGGTGAGTAAGTTGGCTGTTTTTAATTTACATTTCAGTTTTTAAAAATTGCACTGCTGTTTTATTCTTTTATCTCCTCTTCTTACTTTTGGTCTTACATCTGAAATAAAACACGTCCTGTAGTTTCAGTAAAAATTCAGAAGGGAGCAGAGTAAATGCCTGTTTTCCCTCTGCCGTCTTCATCTGGAAGTCAGAGTGTCTTTTATCAAATTCTCTCTTTCAGAGGCAAAGTCAAGCTGTGCTGTGTGAGTTTTTCCTCCTCTAGTTCTGTCTACTTAATAATTAGTGTCAATTCCTCTCACGTTCTGTTTTTATGTTTTCTGACAGTCTTGGTTTCCAAAGTTGTGGTGAATCTTTTTTTTTTTTTTAATTGTCTTTATGGATATCTTAGTGATAAGTTGATAGAGGATGTATTGGAGTCTTCTAGTCAGAGTCCATTTTGAACCACAAACCATTGATTTTGCTTAGAAAATTGTGTGACTTGATTGAATGAAAAACTAAAAAGGAAGATACTGGGTTTGGATATTATATTCCTTCAGAGAAAAAGCCTTTTACCACTTTAAAGACGTGTCCCACCACCTGAGGCCTGTTTCAGTGTCCCCAGGCCATCACTCATCACTGCTGGGCCCTGAGTGTGCTCAGGCAGGTGTTTTGGAGATCCTTTCATAGTGAAAACTCCTCCAGAGATATCTGTAGATACCTTATCATTTTCACTCCTTAGTTAATAGCAGTCAATTCCATGACTATAAAATGCTCTCAATAAGATGATGGGTCCAAAACTTATAACTCAGTCTCTGACCTCTTCATTACGTATGGACTCATTTAACCAATTACCACTTGGATGTCTGGTATGTATTTCAGAAAAGAAGTCTTAATTAAATCCTCCTGCTCCTTCCTTCCCAGGTTGTTTCTACCATGGTACATGACTCTACCATTTACCCTGTTGCTTGGGCCAAAATCCTAAGAATTTCTGTAGACTGACCGACCATCCTGATTTGACTGAGCTTTCCCAAGACATGGGCCTTTTGGTTCTAAAACTAGGAAAGTCTCACGCAAACTGGGATGAGTAGAATCCAAGGTATTATATCTGTGATGAACAAATGAATAATGGTTTATAGACACTCCAGTATTCTAGAGAATCACAGTGTGATGGGCTTCCCTGGTGGCTCAGATGGTAAAGAATCTGCCTGCGGTGTGGGAGACCTGGATTTGATCCCTGGCTTGGAAAGATCCCCTGGAGAAGGGAAAGGCTACCCACTCCCATTTTCTGGCCTGGAGAATTCCATGGACTGTATAGTCCATGGGGCCGCAAAGAGTTGGACACGACTGAGGATGATAGAGGTGGCCAATTTAAAGTACTGGTGAACCACCACCTGTCTCCCTGTCCCTTTTGTAATTATAAAGCCTAAATTGGAGATGTTGAAAAAGCTGGACCCTCATGCTGAGAAACAGCGGTCACTTATTGTTCAGTTCTTTCAAAATGACTTGATATTTTGTTCTCTTTATGCATCAGTTTCCAATTTAATAGAATACTGTCTGTCTGGAAGAGATTCCCTAGCCCGTCCCTGTGTGTTATTGGAGTTATAATTGGTTTAGGATTATCCCTTTTTCATGTGGTTAAGTAACAGCAATAGTAACCACAAACAAATGTTTTTCAGGCAAACCTTTTGTTTTCTAGTGACAGAAATTCAATTCCAACTGGCTTAAGCCAAAAAAGGGAAATTATAGATTAAAAACTCATTCATTAAAAAATTCTGGGTGCCAGGTTCTTTTTTAGGCACTGAGACAATGAATGAGAGACTATCTCACAAGCCATTGGGAGAACCAATACAAATCATAACAGATGTATATGTAGTACAGTATTATGAGGAAAAGAAAGTCAAGGTAATGGATAAACTAGGCACAATTCTCCCTCGGTATCAATGGTGGGTGTTGGTTTTTGGAGCCCCCATGATAACAAAATCCGTGCTACGCAAGTCCCATATAGACAATGGCTTATTACAGCTTACCCTCTGTATCTGTGAAATTTCCATCCTTGGCTGGTTGAATCTGTGGATTTGAGATCAGTGGATGCAGAGCACCATGTAGTATGAAGAGGTGGAAGAATACAGGAAGCTGCTGTCTCAGATAATGTCAGAAAGCCTCTCTAAGAAAGTGACAACTGAGCAGAAGCCTGAAGAAATGAAGGCGTGAACCTCACAAAGGTTTCAGGCAGGAGCATTCCACACAGAGGAAAGAATGTGGGCAAAGGCCTGCTTGGGAAGAGTGGGTCAAAGGGATTCAGGGGAAGGAAGTAGTGGATGAGGCCAGAGGATGGAGGTAAATCACTGTGGGCCTTAAGCTGCAGAAAGGGCTTTGGACACATTTTACATATGATGTGAAGCCAGTGAAGGGTTTTAATGTCTCTGGCTGCTACGTGGAGACTAGACCTCAGGAAGGCAAGAGTGAAGGAAGGCCTGTTGGAAAGTGCTTCCATGCACCCAGATGGCAGGCTTAGACTCGGATGGCAGAGGTGAAGACAAGCCGTCAGAGTTTGCCTCTGACCACAGGGAGATCCAAAAGGATCTGATGAATTAGTTGGGGGCTTCCCTGGTGGCTCAGATGGTAAAGCTTCTGTCTGCAATGCGGGAGACCTGGGTTCAATCCCTGGGTCGGGAAGATCCCCTGGAGAAGGGAATGGCAACCTACTCCAGTACTCTTACCTGGAAAATCCCATGGACGGAGGAGCCTGGTAGGCTACAGTCCATGGGGTTGCAAAGAGTCAGATATGACTGAGAAACTTCACTAAAGAGAGAGAAAGGAATCAGACGTTGGTTTGAGCATATTAGTATATATAGATTTGCCATTTACCTTGCAGGACACGAGGCAGTGGTGGGAATGCCCTATCTGCACAGGGGCAGAGTTTCAGTTTCAAGATGAGCTGCAGATTCTTATCAGATGGGCCCATGGCAATGTTGAGCAGGCAACTAGGGAAACTGTTTGGGAATCCCAGGGAAACACTGGGGCCACAGGCACAAACTGGGAGATGTTAGGGAGGAGATGGTAGGTAAGTCCATTAGATTGGGTGAGATAAGCTAAAAGGTTGAAAATAGGGATGAAGTCTGAAAATGGAGACTTGGGGCATTACTGAGATGATATCTGCAAGACACAACAGATGTTATTTATCAAGTATTAGTGGTAAACCTTTTTAAGCATTTAATAAAGTGTGACCCCAACACTTGGAGACTGGGTAGTGGAGGCGGAGAGGAGCCAGCAAGGCAGAGGGAAGACTGGGAGGGTGTGACCTCATGAAGGCTGAAGCGGGAAAGAGTGTCAAGCACGATGTTATGACCAACTTTTGTTAAAAGCTGTCAAGTCACATGAGGCTAGAAAATGAAAAGGCTTTTGATGCAATAAAACTGGATAGTCTGAGGGTAGGAGTGGAGATTGGAGGCTTCAGGCTGAAGGAGACAGCAGAACCAGATACTGAGGGTTGATAGGCTGTGGACGAGGGGATGGCACCTTCCTAAAACTTGAGGGCTGTGCCTCAGAGGTGGGACTGGCCACCAGCATGGGTACCTGGACAAGGCTTACCTTGCATTCAGATGCCTTGAGAGCCTGAACAAGGGACTCTCTGAGAAGAAAGTCAAGTCACACGCAAGGCTGCTCAACATCAAATGGACAAGAGTGGCTTTGGCAGGAAGCTGGGCTAGTGAGATTCTGCTTTAGAGAGAACAGCAGTGCTGGACAGATGGTCATCCTGGTGCCGAAGGTACATTTTGGGGCTACTGCAAAAATAGCTGCCCCCGCAACCATGGCCTGAAAGACCTCTTTTGGAAGACTGGGTGAGTAATGCTGGAGACACTTGTTTGATATTGGGCAGGCTGAGGGTTGAGCAGAATTTGATTTGATTCGATCAAATGGAGACACGTACATTGCTGATGCCTTCAGTATATGATGGAGCAGTTTGCACCTGGTTCACTGACACCCCTGCCACGGGACTGTGTCCTCTTGTGAGAGCGCCAATGCTGCTTCCGTATGTCTTGGTATAAACAGTACAGTCGATGTCACTCATGTTGGGGTGACCTTGGTTTCAGGGGCTGCTTTTCCTTTAAGATGATGGAGAATGATCACTAGTGAGTGTGTAATTGGCAGAGCTCTTGGTTACAGGTGTGCATGATGCAGATCTACTTTCAGTGAATCTCTTTTCTGCCGAGAGAACCTTTCCGTAGCATCGTGGATATAATGTTTGCAAGCTGTCTCCTATGGTCTGCTTGCCCTAGCACAGGATAAGTGCTCCTCATGCACAATTGAACATGTCAGTCCCCCAGGAAACTACTCGGGGGCATCTCCATCACTACCGGTAACTCTATATCAAAGGATTGTATAGTTACATTACCTTACATAGCCCCAGGATTTAATCATAGTTTCCCTGAAGTCTGGCAGCATAGAATCTCTGACCTTCAAATTCCTGGGCATAGCAGTGCAACATTTGACATTGCAATAGTAATTTGGCAGAGGAAATTATATACAGTTATAAAACATGATGCAGAAATAATCACACTTCTAGGCTTTGGTTAATTTATACTATGTTTATACTAGTGTAATTATGTTAGTTCTAGGTGTTCTGGTGCTTGCTTTTTATTTTGGTACCAACAGTGTTGAAGTTCATAATGGCAACCTTGATTACATCTGTTGATGACTAGCCTGCTAAGCGGAGGTAGCAGCTGGGTTAGAATGGTAGGTTAGGACTGGTTGGACACAGCTGGACCTGAGGTGTAGCCCCTCATGGCTGGGTGAGCTGCAGCTGCACTGGATGGACATCTGGTATCTGAGGGACCCGTCGAGATCAGGGTAAAGCAGAAGGTTTACTCTGCACATCTGTCTGGCAGAGTGAATGGGGTAAATGGAGAAATCCATAAGGGCAGAGCCAAAGCTGCTAATAAGTTCAAGTCTGCTGGGCCTAAAGGCCAAAGATCAGCACAGGTAACTAAGGTAGGGAATTAGGACTTAGGGCAAAGAGCTGGCATTTGGTCAGAGTCCCAGCTGCAGACAAGGTCATCGTTTTGAACCATTTAGCCTCAACAAGGGGGTCTTCATACCTTCCTTATTAGTTCAATGGACAATCTACTCGTGTGCTCAACCAGGTGGAGATTCATTCATTTATACATTCATTCAATGATGTTTCATATTCAACACTTAACACAGGAGACAGTAGCCTAGCTTTCACAAAGCTTACAGTCTGCTGAGTAAGGGTGATTCTATTTTAACACTGAGCGAGGAGAGTCACTATAAGAGTAAATTCTGGTCAGGAAAGAGGTGTGAGGAGGAGAAAGAGGAAGGCTGCTGAAGTTTGGGCCATTGATGTCCCTCAAACGTGGCTTTAAGTTGAATTGCTGGGTGGCTCGATAGTTGCCCTGTCCCTGGAGTGCCAGAATACTCCGAGCAGAGGTCACGTGAATGGGTCAGTCCATCCCACACCAGTCCCATCTTTGAGTGGCTGAGGTTGCAGGGGCCAGAAACTGGCTTGGCCCTGCCTTGGCGCTTAACATGCTGCTGGTGACTTCGTGGTCCCGTGAGAACAGGGCTCTGGCCTCTCTCCTCTGGGATAGCCTCTCGTCCTTCCCTAGTTCTTCAGGACCTGAGTGTCTTACTCCCTGCAAAGACTGCCCAGCCTGGAGTGTCCATTCCCCAAGGATAGCATCTCTGCCCCCGGATCAGGCACTAGGAACAAGTCCTCTGGCATCTGCTGCGGCCTCTCCCTCAGGCCGCCCACAGACCCGCCTGCAGCTTGGCCCCCTCGGTGCATCTCCTGTCCTCTTTCCCACTCGGGTGGACATGTCCATCATGAGGTTGGTAGAGTCATCCTTCAAATTCTTCCTTCCTGCTGCTGTTTTCAGATGGATTTCCAGGCCTTGGAATAAATTTGTCTTTTTTCTTCATGTGTCTCAAATTTTAACCTTTAGCATAGAGTCCACTTTTTGTCAGTCTATATGTGTGTGCTCAGTCACTCAGTTGCATCTGACTCTCTGCGGTTCCATGGATTGTAGCCCACCAGGCCCCTCTGTCCAAGAAATTTTCCAGGCAAGACTATTGGAGTGGGTTGCCACTTCCTACTCCAGAGGATCTTCCAACCCAGGGGTCGAACCTGTGTCTCTTGCGTCTCCTGCATTGGCAGGCAGATTCTTTACCACTAGCACCATGTGGGAAGCCCTGTGTAACCAGATGTAAGCATGTTTTTGGATCGACCCTCCAAAGGTAGGGACTGTCTATCTACCTCCCCGGGGCCTAGCTTTGGAAGTGACACTTTGACCTCAAATCATTTATGAAAGAAATGCACATGGATGAGGAGATTTCCAGCTTGGCACATTTAACTTTATGGTTCCTCAGGGCAGGACTTAGCTCTTCTCTTTGGGACAGAATGACTAGCATTTGTATATTTTGCTTCATTTTAAGTATCTCCAGGAGCACTATGCTTTAGAAAATGCACTGCCACAGCAACATTTTTAAAATAAAAGAATTAGTGTTTTTCCCTGACTGAATCTGATTCTTCATAATGTAATTTTTACACTTTAGCCTTTCTAGCTTAAAATGTGTACCTACTGGAAAAATAAGGGGACTTTAGAAGTTGTATGAAAAGGATGGAGGACTTTTATTTCCATATGATTTTTTTTTTGTCTTGGACTTAAATGCTAAATTTCTCAGATTTTACTCGATGAGGACATTGATTGTTTCCCATATTCATACTGATGAACATCACTACCATCAATAAATGCTTAGTACTTGTTTGTTAGAATAGATCTTCTTAGCACACCTGTATATGAAGGATAATACACAGGTTCGTATCTAGAAACTAACCTACTGTTTCAACTGCCAGATTTTGAAGCAGTATTTAGTATTAAGGAGGAATTACTGCAGTGTCACTCAATGATATGAGTGTTCTGTGTGTGCATTTTTTTTCTGACCCATTTGAAAAAAATTTGGAGACACTGTGCTCTATTATTCCTAAACATGTTAACTATGTATTATTGATGAACAAGGGAATTCTCTTAACAGCATTACAATGATCAAAATTGTGAACATTGAACAGTGATGTAATTGCTATTCTTTGCTCCAGGATCTGACCCAGGATCACATATTACATTTAATTGTCATGTCTCTTTTGTTTTCCTTCATCTGAAACAGTTTTTTCAGGCTTACTTGGTTTTTCTTGACCGTGACATTTTTTCATGGGTACCGGCCTGTTCCTTTGTAGAATATGCCTCAATTTGGATTTGTCTGTTTCCTCTTGATTGAATTCAGATATGCATTTTGGGCATATATACCATGGAAATGATAATTTGACCATTTCTGTACATCATATCCAGAGGCATTTGATGTTGGTTTGTCCTACTCTTGGTGGTGTTAAATTTAACCCTTGGTTAAGATGGTGTCTCTCTACTTTACCCACTAGAAAGTTACTATTTTTTCCTTTGTATTTAAGTATAATTTTTGGAGAGACACTTTGAGATGAAGTAAATACCTGGTCCATAAATTTCAGCAACTTGCCTTAGCATTTGTTGACTCTTATGTTTATTACTTTGCTTATTACTTGCTTTGCTTATTACTATGTTTATCAGTTGACATTCTATATAAGAAAAAAATGTATTTATGAACTCATGGGTTTTTATTTTGTGGATTATAGCCAATTACTATCATTTTGATGCTCGAATTGTCCCCTATTTGGCCGGCTGACTCTTTTGTGACCCCTTAGACTGTAGCCTGCCAGGCTCCTCTATCCATGGGACTTCCAGGCAAGAATACTGGAGTGAGTTGCCATTTCCTTCTCCAGGGAATCTTCCCAACCCAGGAATCGAACCCAGGTCTCCTGCATTGCAGGCAGATTTCTTTACAGATGAACCACCAGGGAAGCCCTTTATTTGGCCAGTATTAATTGGGCTTCCCTGGCAGCTCAGCTGGTAAAGAATCTGCCTGCAATGCAAGAGACCTGGGTTCAATTCCTGGGTTGGGAAGATACTTTGGAGAAAGGAACATCTACTCACTTCAGTATTCTAGCCTGGAGAATTCTATGGACTGTATAGTCCATGGGGTCACAAAGAGTCAAACACAACTGAGCGACTTTCACTTTTCAGGCCCTTAAATTAGGCCTTTAAAGGGCTTCCCGGGTGGCACTAGTGGTAAAGAACTTGCCTGCCAATGCAGGAGACATGAGATGCAGGTTCGATCCTTAGGTTGGGAAGATCCCCTGGAGGAGGACATAGTAACCCAATTCAGTATTCTTGCCTGGAGAATCTCATGGACAGAAGAATCTGGTAGGCAGCAACCCATAGGGTTGCAAAGAGTTGGGCAGGACTCAGACGGCTTAGCACACACGCAAGCGCAGGCCCTTAAAACTGGCTCTCATAAAAAAAACCAAAAAAACAAAAAAAACTGGCTCTCATGTCTTTTTCGTTGTTGTTCTTTTAACCTCTCCCTTTATTCTCAGAGCACTTTCTCTCTTGTGCAGTAAGACAGACATCCCCAACCTTTTTGCACCAGTAATTGGTTTCATTGAAGACAATTTTTCCACAGACTGGGGCTTGGGGAATGGTTTCAGGATGATTCAAGCACATTACATTTTTGTACACTTTATTTCTATTATTACTGCATCAATTCCATCTCAGATCAGGCTTCCTAGGTGGAGCTAGTGGTAAAGAATCCATCTACCAATGCAGAAGATGGGGATTCAATCCCTGGGTTGGGAAGATCCTCTAGAGTAGGAAATGACAACCCCCTCCAGAATTCTTTCCTGGAAAACTCCATGGACAGAAAAGCCTAGCGGGCTATAGTCAGTGGGGCTGCAAAGAGTCAGACAGGACTGGGGGACTGAGCACACCCAGATCATCAGGTGTTAGATCCGGACCCTGCAGTGAGATGGTCCAGGCTCATCTCACCCCCGCCTTGGCCCAGCCCTGGGACTGGTCTTTTCTCCAAGGAGTACCGGTCGCTTTCATTACAAATAGTAGCAGATAGGGAAAAAATTCTCTGCCCAAGGAAGATGTCAAGCAATTTTGCCTACCTTTCTAGGATCTTGATAAAAATATATATCCCTTAAGAGTTTTGGGTATAGAAATGATATCATTCAGGGTTGAGGTTTATATAGCCTGTGTCATCTCAAAACTCTCAAATGTATGTATTAACAAAGATGTTAATATTAAAAAGCCCCTTGTTGGAAAGCCACCTGAGTAACTGGCAGAGAAAGTACAAAACCTCTTTGGAGGGAGGAAACCTTGATCTGGGCTTCAGAGTACTCTCACAGACAAATCCTCACTGGATATGAGCTCATAATTGAGAAATATGAGCCACATAAGGAAACAGTGCCTTATGAGCTAGTCAGTCAAAGCAAGAGTTAGATGGACTCTACTTCCTCCCCTCCCCCAATAAAACACTTCATTTAATAGGTATCAGAGAGACTATAAAACTTGCTGAAAGTTAACAGACATAAAATAGGGCATCAAAAACAAAGGACAAGATGCTCTATTGTTGGGGGTAAAAACCAAAATGATTTTTAAAAGAACCAGATTAGATTTTAGAAATGAAAAAAAAAAAAGTATTAACATTTAACTGCTTTTAAATTTATCCATTGACTTAAAATACAGTTAAGAGTGACTGGTGAACTGAAATACATGTCTGAAGAATTTACGTGTTATATCTCATAGGAAAGGAAGAAGATAAGAATAGGAAATATTAAGAGGCATTGATAAAAGAAGGTCTAACATCTGTTAATAAGAGCCCCAAAAGGAGAGAATGCCACTGATGTTCCAGAATTAGTGGAAGACATTAATCTATGCATGTCACAGGGAATCTGTAGAACATCAAAATCAGTGAAGATCTTAGAAGTAACCAGAGAAGAGAAATGTTGGTTATTTAGAGTATCTAGCTGTAACAGTTAACATGGCCTTTGAAAATTAAATACCATGAAAAACAAAGGCACACTTCTATAATTTTGTTCAGCAAACTTTAAAGTTATATATGCCACTTGGTATTTTCCAAAACATTAGCAAACTTAAGCACACACAAGGGGAGCCCTGAAGCTATTCACTTGAGTAAAAAAGGCAAAAAGCCACATGCCAATGCTAACATACTCTTTCTTCTTGTTATGGCAAGAATGTCTGATCAGATTCAAATAAAATAATCTCAAACTAGACTCAGTTATCACTGACTGTTTGGTTGATACATTAGAAAGCATTGCTAATGGTTCAAAGAGACAAATTTTTAAATATAGACTATAGGAGGTTTTCCCTGATGCTGGGAAAGATTGAGGGCAGGAGGAGAAGAGGGCAACAGAGAATGAGATGTTTGGATGGCATCATCTACTCAATGGACATGAATTTGAGCAAACAGCTGGAGATAGTAAAGTACAGGGAAGCCTGGCCTGCTACAGTTCACGGGGTTGCAAAGTCCATGGGCTGCAAATGACTTAGTGACTGAACAATAACAATAAGAGATTTGCTGTATAATTGAAAGGAAGTATATACATTTTTTTTTAGCAAGTTTGTGTTCATGCTATTTGCTAGATTAGGATTTATTTGTGATTCAAAAAGGAAAGGATATGCTAGAAGAGAGGTATTCTCCAAAGTAAGAATTGGTTTAATGTTAATTAGTATTTTATCAGAAAACCAAGCATGTTCATTGATAGAAGAGCTGCTTTGAGTGTAATAAGGATGGGTTGAGCTCTAGGCCCGGAGGGCCCCACATGTGAAATCTATTAGCTGCACAACTTATAGACAGAACATTCCAGTAAACAGATCGAAGCCTCCAAGTTGTAGGAAGTCATCAGTGTAGTTAGTTTTAAATAGCAAGTCCTTTAAAATTGTCTAATACTATTGAGTGTATGTGTTTACCCTGAAAATCTTTTGTATCACACAGAGTGATTCATGAGTTACCTTATGGCAAAGTATGTGGCTTATCCGACTTATAAACAGTGTATATGTGTATATATTCTTAGACATGTCCTAGACTGACTGTCACTTTCTGTGGTGAGAAATGCTATTTTCATGATATTGAACAGTGTATACTACTAAGCAGATAAAAGGAAAAACTTTGCTGTCAATAAGGTGATTTTTTTTTTAAACAATGAGTAAGGAAGTAATTGGGCTTCCCAGGTGGCGCTAGTGGTAAAGAACACATCTACCAGTGAAGGAGACTTAAGAGACATGGGTTTGATCCCTGGGTTGGGAAGATTCCCTGGAAAAGGCCATGGCAAGCCATTCCACTATTCTTGCCTGGAGAATCCCATGGACAGAGGATCCTGGTGGGCTATAGTCCATGGGGTTGCAAAGAGTCGGACAGGACTAAAGTGGCTTAGCACAGCACAGCACTTACGTGATTTAGGATTGTTAAACATTTTTTAACTGAAACTGACTCATCTTCCGGTCAGAGGCCAGGTGACTAGAGCAGGGAAAAATTAGCTGAGATGGGGTTGCCAGTGGAGACTTCAGAGAGATGAGGCAATGAGAAAGGGAGTAATATTTGGAAGGCAGAGTCCTCCCCTTAGGGCTAAAATGACTGCAGATAGGTCAGTTTTCCCAGAGAAAAGGGGTGAAATCAATCAATAAGCAGACTCTTTATATCTATTGTGTGCTCCACCCTGTCTTGTGACATCGGACCATAGAAAGCCCTGCCCCTAAGGAACTAGAGTCTTTCACTCAGTTATTTGTTGAGTACATTTTAGGGGCTTTTATTCCTGGTGAGAACTAGCATATAGGCTGTCACGGAACTTCCCTTGTAAGGAAGGAGATAAGACTAAAAACAGATGATAATTGTAGACATTTTATACTCAGTAGTAAAGAATCCACCCACCAATGCAGGAGATGCACTTTCGATCCCTGGGTTGGGAAGACTGTATGGAGGAGGAAATGGCAGCACACTGCAGTATTCCTGCCTGGGGAATCGCATGGACAGAGGGGCCTGGCGGGCTACAGTCCATGGGGCTGCAAAGAGTCGGACACAACTGAGTGACTGAACTGAACTGACCCCACTTCCTGCAACTCTTATCCTGGTTTCAGGTCCTTCACAAGTCAAAGCTTTGCTCACCCTGTTATCCTAACCAGGATGCTCTTGGAACATCTGGTTCTTTCTCATTATTTTAAATCTCATTTCAAATGGTTACTCTTCAGAGAGGTCTCTGACTACCACTGTAGGGAACAATCACTCCACTTAAATCAAACATTTTATAGGTGATTTCCTATCATTGGTGATTCCCTTTATAGCATTTTTTGTAGCTGACTATTGCATATTAACTTTTCCTGTTTCTTCTTTCTCCTCCCACCCTCAACCAAGCTGTAAGCTTAAAGCACTATTGTATAGCTAGTTATACTTCAGTTCAGTTCAGTTGCTCAGTCGTGTCCGACTCTTTGCGACCCCATGGACTGCAGCACGCCAGGCCTCCCTGTCCATCACCAACTCCTGAAGCCTACCCAAATTCATGTCCATTGAGTCAGTGATGCCATCCAACCATCTCATCCTCTGTCATCCCCTTCTCCTCCTGCCTTCAGTCTTTCCCAGCATCAGGGTCTTTTCCAATGAGTCAGTTCTTCACATCAGGTGGCCAAAGTATTGGAGCTTCAGCTTCAGCATCAGTCCTTCCAATGAATATCGAGGACTGATTTCTTTTAGGATTATACTTAGTATATAGTATAGGACTTGACACCAAAGTAACAACTATTTATCAAAAAAATGATAAACATTAGGATTGGATCATGGAGGGTAGAATCTGTTTTGCTGTTTTTGTTTAGTCACTAAGTCATGTCTGACTCTTTGTGACCCCATGGACTGTAACATGCCAGGCTTCCCTGTCCATGGAATTTCTCAGGCAAGAATACTGGAGTGGGTTGCCATTTCCTTCTCCAGATGATCTTCCTGACTCAGGGACTGAACCTGCATCTCCTGCACTGGCAGGTGGACTCTGTACCACTGGGCCACCAGGGAAGTGCAGAATCTGAATAATGATGAGAAAAAGAGAGAGACATCTAAGGATGGGAGAAAAATGGGCTCAGCAAAACTGGGCATGGGGTAATGTAAAATAGACTTGGAAGACAGATTAGGGCCAATTTAGCTTAAGCAGAAAGCTTGGAAAATGTATGACTGGGCAGAACATGAAACAGGAAATGCAAGCCAGGATGTGGGAGATTTTGAATGTCAGCCTAAGCATATCACAAGGCAATTTGGACTTTATCCTGTCTATCGTCAATAGGGAGTCACTAAACTTTGATGGAAATTATAAATTAGAAAGCTCAGTCTGACATGTCCCTTGGCACTGATTAACTGAACACATCACCACTCCTGCTTGTTTAAGAGTTACTGCAGAGAGTTCTGTCCAGACAGTGCTGGGGAGAGTGTTGGCTAAATGCATGTAGTAGTGGGAAAGAGACATGACCACTTGCAGACAGAACTCCAAGTTCAGTGAACCGCTGGATAGACAGAAAGTGGGAGGTATACTTTGAAATTCAGGATGTAGGTCTTCATTTCCTTTTCTCCCAAGTGTATGTGTGTGTGCGGTGTGTGTGCACCTGCATGCGTGTGCACACACACAGGCTCAGTCATGTCCAATTCTTTTCAACCCCATGGACTTTAACCTGCCAGGTTCCTCTGTCAGTGGGATTTCCCAGGCAGGAACACTGGAGTGAGTTGCCATTTCCTCCCCCAGGGAATTTCTCCAACTGAGGGGTTGAACCAACATCTATTTTGTCTCCTGCATTGGCAGACAGTTCCTGGCCAACTGCACCAACTGGCAAGTCATCTCCCAAGTGTACCCTATATTAAAAGGCTTTCTAAGAGGCTGGACTCTAGCTCAGTAAGTTAGAGAGTACTACTCTGGGAAAATGCAGGCTCTGCCAATTATCTGGGATGATGGTCAAGTTGGAGTAACTTTCTCAGCCTCAGCTTCTAAAACCAGAGACTAGACAGATTAATAGCCCCCTTGTCAGGATGAGAGAGATTGTATCTTCACCACAGACATGTTCTTACACTCTGTCCCTGAAACTTGGCTCTGCCCCACTCCAAAGCAGCTAAGCAAACGATGGAAATGTTCCTTATATGGCACTTACCACAGCCTGACTAACCTATTCACAATTTTGTCTACAATCATGACAGAGTTGTCAGTACTCTTGAGGCCTATGTTTAGACTTTTCCTATTATTTTCATGTCTCTGAACCTGTCAGGATGTTTTGTTACGAATAAGATATTTGGCTACCAAAGCATTTGAATGCTTTTTTTACGATGGACTTGCATTTTTAATTCTTACAACCTCATAGTCCCGAACAGCATTTTCAAAATAATAAAAGAATGATCTGTAAATAATTCTTTGGTTTGTTTTAAATTTATTTCTGTTGTCTCTCAGTCACTCAGTCGTGTCTGACTCTTTGTGACCCCATGGACTGTAGCATGCCAGTTTTCCCTGTCCTTTACCGCCTCCTGGAGCTTGCTCAAACTCATGTCCATTGAGTCGGTGATGCCATCCGATCATCTAGTCCTTTTCTCCTCCTGCCTTCAATCTTTCCCAGCATCAGGGTCTTTTCGAATGAGTTGGCTCTTCACACCAGGTAGCCAAAGTATTGGAGCTTCAGCTTTAGCATCAGTCCTTCCAATGAATATTCAGGATTGATTTCCTTTGGGATTGACTGGTTTGATCTCCTTGTAGTCAAAGGGAATGTCAAGAGTCTTCTCCAACACCACAGTTCAAAAGCATCTGTTCTTCGGCACTTAGCCTTCTTTATGGTCCAACTCTCACATCCATACATGACTACTGGAAAAACCATAGCTTTGACTATATGGACTGTTGTTGGCAAAGTAATGGCTCTGCTTTTTAATATGCTGTCTAGGTTGGTCATAGCTTTTCTTCCAAGGAGCAAGCGTCTTTTAATTTCGTGGCTGCACTGACCATCTGCAGTGATTTTGGGAGCCCAAGAAAACACTTTATTTTTAAAGACCTTAAATTAAGGCAGTATAGTTAGAATCCAATGGTCTGTTTTCTGGGTCTACCTCTGGAGATACGTGGCTGATGCCCTGGGACACTTGGGGCCTTACACTCCTCGCTTGTCAATTGAGAGGTTGGACTAGATGATTTCTGGGAGGTCTTCTCCTTGGGAGACTGTAGGGTTTTGGGGCAAATTATACCCTCCAAAATTCTCTGAAAATTAGTGTAAAAAAGAGGCTTCTATGTGGTGTGGGAGGTGAAACCACATGACCTCTAAGATCCTTTTAATTTCCAAATTCTGTGACTAAATGGATTCAGTAGATTCTTACAGATAATAGCTACTTAAAGATATTGACATCATCCACTTATCCATGTTAGTAAAACTCTTCATTTCAAAGCTTATAAATATTTCAGAAAACATGCCAGAATTCCATCTCTTCATCCCTCCCTGCTTAGATCATCCTTAGGTAATTGTCCCTTTAAAGTCCCCATGACCTCTGGATAAAGAAAGTTAGCCAGGGTGTTCAGAACACCGTCCTGCAAACTCAAGTTTCAGGATATTTATTCCAGTCTTTAGTGGCTTTGCGCCCTTGGACAAACTGACTTAACATAGGTGGAGATATTAAGTTCCAGAGGCTACCAAATGTAACTTAAAACATAAAACGGCAATGGCTTGTTAAAGACATACCTGGCTCAGGGCAATGACTAGACTCTGAACATGAGCACTTTTTCCACAAGGATGAGAGCAGCTGAAGGGTCCAACTCACTCCCCAAATTGCTTGCAAGGTGGAAAAAGTGAGAGCCATGTAAGCTTCGTAGTAGTGCTGTCCACGGGTAAGCTGGGGTGTGGGTGCTTGTCAGTATCTGGTGGGATGTTTGTTGTTATCACTTTATAGTTCTGTTAAGAAGCTTGTCCTTCAGTGTCTGTCCTGCTCCTCCTTTACAGGTCGTCGCTCAGTCGTGTCCGACTGTTTGTGACCCCATGGACTGTAGCCTACAAGGCTCCTCTGTCCATGGGATTTTCCAGGCAAGAGTACTGGAGTGGGGTGCCATTTCCTTCTCCAGGGGATCTTTCCGACTCAGGGATTGAACCCCGGTCCCCTGCATTGCAGGCAGACGCTTTACCCTCTAAGCCATCAGGGAAGCCCCCTTAGTTTATACCAAACAGCGACTACCTTCCTTAGAAGGTGAGTGAGCTCCTTGAAGGGGACTTGTGTGAATTCATCTCTTATCACCATTCCTTTGCCTGACTTAGCACAGCTTATGGCATCTGGATATATGTACACTTGTTGAATTAAACTTCCATTGTAATGACATATGGATAAGTATAAAAATAATAATGTGAGCTATCATCTAAAGAGCATTTGCTGTGTGGCAGTTATAGAGTCAAGTATTAAAGTATCACACCTTATTCCATGCCATGAGGGAGGAATTCTTGTTATCCACCTCTTAAAAATGAGGAAACTGGGACAGAAAGGTTAAGTAGGATTTTCAAAGTCCAAAGCAGCAAAGTAAGGATGGGATGGAGGAACTTTTAGAGCCCTGTCCTCTTGACCACCACAATACAACTATATTGACTCCTTTAGTCCCACATATTCTACATGATTTCTTTTCCTAATAGACTACTACTCTCCTTTCAAGACTCAACTCAAAATACTATTTCTGTAGGTCTGTCTTTGAGCACTTTTATTCGTGAATCTCATTTTCCAATCCCATCTTAACTTCTTATTGATTCACTAATCCAACCAACAATGATCTTAATGTTTACTATATATTAAGCATATGATAGTTTGGTCAGAGGGAAAGCTGTTACTCAAATAATCATGTAAACGGATGTAAACTTTTACCAGCTGTGAGGCAGAGTTAAAAAAAAGAATGTAATATTTGATCCGCCTCTGAAGGCTGAGTAAGAGTTAGGAAGATGAAGAGAAATGGGTGAAGGCAAAAGGACAGGCATGTTTAATGCCCAGTGGCAGAGAGCACAGCCCTTCAAGGGACTGCTTGATTAAGGGGAGGGGAGGTTCTTGGTCTGTGGTGAGATCCCAGGGAGGGAGTGATGTCATCAACTTTGTATTTTGGAAAGATTGCTCTGGTTGAAGTGCAGGTGGGCATTGCAGTTTGAAGCTATTCTAGTCACCCTGACAGTGATCTAGATTATAGAGCTGGGGCGGTGGAAATGGTGACTGCTCCAGACAGATAGAGTTAAATACACTGTAAAGAGGTCACATTCATATACACGGTGAGAGATTAGATTTGGCAGGGGGAAGGGGTGACGACTATTAGGGTACTGGTTTGTGTAACTAGGCTGATGATGAGATAAAGAATACTGTAAGTGGACCCTCTTATTTTTAATTTTCTTTTAGAGGTAGTGGTAATATGGAAAGTGGAAGAATCTCATTAGTTTACCAACTGCATTCATTAGGGCAGGTGATATAGCTGCTGCTGCTGCTGCTAAGTCACTTCAGTCATGTCCAACTCTGTGCGACCCCGTAGACGGCAGCCCCCCAGGCTCCCCCGTCCCTGGGATTCTCCAGGCAATAACACTGGAGTGGGTTGCCATTTCCTTCTCCAATGCGTGAAAGTGAAGTCACTCAGTTGTGTCCCACTCTTTGCAACCCCATGGACTGTAGCCTCCCAGGCTCCTCTGTCCATGGGATTTTCCAGGCAAGAGTACTGGAGTGGGTTGCCATTTCCTTCTCCATGTGATATAGATTATCCTGCAATTAGTTTGTGAGCAACTGGGGTCCATGAAACATTTTTTATTTTTACTTAAACCCCCAGAGCTTGGTCTTCCCTGATGGCTCAGATGGTAAAGAATCTGCCTGCAATGAGGGAGACCCAGGTTCAATCTCTGGGTCAGGAAGATCCCCTGGAGAAGGGAATGGCAACCCACTCCAGTGCTCTTGCCTGGAGAATCCCATGGACAGAGGAGCCTGGCAGGCTACAGTCCATGGGGTTGCAGAGTTGGACGGGACTGAGTGACTTTCATTTTCACTTTCACTTTCCAGAGCTTACCTTATGGGTTGATTTATTTGTCTGATAGCCTGATTTTCCTTTAAAAATTTTTTTAAATAAAGTTAAGCACAGAAATATTAAAAAAAAAAAAGCTTTTAATAAGAGTGTGAGTTTCAAAGAAACATATGCAGAGGTATTATCTTTTCTGGTTAATTTGAATCATGAAAGTTTAATCCAATCTTGATCTTACTTTTCAACTTGATAATAAGCTATTTTTTAAAATATTCAGAATCCGTATTCTGGAGTTAGAACTAATTCCTAGCCTTAGAGATTGTCCTTGGCTATTTTCCTCCATCGCTTTTCAACTTTTGGCTTCTGGGCTTTTGGCTTGGCCCTCTGGTGAAGATGGCAAAAGGCTGCATTTCTTCCAGTCCTGTAACTTCTGTGAGTAAAGCTAATTTTTTGATTCTTTGAGACTCTGTAGCAGGGAAACGGTTCTATCTGCTGTTTCAGTCGTTGTCCACCAGCTTTGAATGCACTGGAGACTGCATTCCTTTCTAACTCCCCTCTGTGAGCTGTCCTTTCCACCCTTCCCTGGGGAAAAAAGGAGCAAGAAGGCTACAGTGACAGGTCCATAAAGCACAAGCCTCTGACATTTTCCCCAGCAGAATATCTTTCAGTTACTTGATTCCAGCTCCTTCGGTGAAGACTCTACTTCTGCCTCCTCCGTCAGAAACCATTCTGGGTCTCCCATGCCAGTTCCTCTCACCCTAACCTGTGCGTCCTCTCGTTAAGTGCTGAATAAATGTGGTCAGTATCCCGTTCTCATCTTTATAGCCCTTTACTATTTCACTCTGGTCAGGGGAGGACGATCACATACAGCCCTTCCTTCTGGGCATGCGTTCATTTAAAACGCCTGTCAATATTGATGGGGAGAGAGGTTCTTTGAGAAGAATGGCCCCGATTTTGAAAATCATTGAGGGTAATCAGTGGGACAGTGTGGTGGTTAGAAATGGCTTTTTATGCCTGAAGGAGATGAGAAAATCTTCCCGAGAGCTGTCAGATGATGGATAATTTGAAACCCCTTGAAATTATTTATTGGAAACAGGAATGAAAAACTCAGCCACAGTTTTCAGCTTGACAAGACGGGGTTGTTTCATATTTTAAACATTCAAAGGAAACAGCAGGAAAGCTGTCATTAAGAGATCAGTGAATCAAGCCAATGAGTGAGATAATTGTTCACTAAGAAGAGACAGTTGAATTTTTAATGCCTCCTCAGCGATGGAGGGATGTGGAGATGTATTGTTGTTGGTTTCTAAGTCAGCTACCTGATGAAAGTGGGCTTGGGGGACAGAAAGCAGAAGACAAATATCTTTGGGAATCTGGAAAAATGAAAATGAGCCTGGATCTGTCTTCTGATGGTTGTGCCAGATACAGCGGTGATAATCTGTTGGTGTTTATTTGCCTGTTCCAATAAAAATGAAGAGCTATTTGGGAGAGATTCCATGTAAGTGGCAGCCTTGGAGAGGCAGCCCATTTTGAGCCCTGCTAATTGAAGGAGCTATGGTCATTTGAGTGGAACCAGAGACAACTCAGAGTGGCAAAATAGTGAAACAGAATCAGCAGCAAAAAATCAGGAGAAATAATAGCAGGAGGAGATCCAGAGGTAGTTGATCCAATGCTAGTACATTTACTAGAGAAAAATCTCCTGCCCTGTTATCTGGTGAAGGTTTTATCGGAGTTGGGTAACACTGGGGCTTGGAAGAGCTCTCAAAGTAACAATCCTGCTCTCCCCCATTGAGGTTCAGAACCAGTTAAGAAAGGAGTCAGGAGATATACATTTCTTTTTTGCTTCTTAATTTTATGTTTTTTAATTGAAGTATAGTTGATATATACCTGTCACTTATTATGCAATACAGTGATTCACAATTTTTAAAGTTTTGGTCTATTATACTTAAAATAAAATACTGGATATATTCTCTATGTTTGTATAATATATGCTTGTAACTGATTTTATACAGAATAGTTTGTACCTGTTAATCCCCTACTGCTATGTTCCCCTCATAGCCACTGGTTTATTCTTTATATCTGTGAGTCTGTTTCTTCTTATATTCACTAATTTGTTGTATTTTGAGATGCTACACGTAAGTGGTAACATATAGTACTTGTTCTTCTGTCTTACTTCACTTAGCATGATACCCTCCAAGTCCATCCATGTTGTTCCAAATAGCAAAACTTCATTCTTTTTATGACTGAGCAATATTCTGTTGTTTATATATACCACAACTTTGTTCATCTGTTGATGGGCACTTAGTTTGATTCTATATCTTGGCAATTGTAAGAAATGCTGCCATGAACATTGGGGTACATGTATGTTTTTGAATTAGGTTTATGGGGTTTTTTGAATACGTACCTGAAAGTGAAAGTGAAATTGCTCAGTTGTGTCCGACTCTTTTCGACCCCATGGACTGTAACCTACCAGGCTCCTCCATCCATGGGATTTTCCAGGCAAGAGTACTGGGGTGGGTTGCCATTTCCTTCTCCAGGGGATCTTCTCGACCCAGGGATTGAACCCAGGTCTCCTGTATTGCAGGCAGATGCATTACCCATATGTACCTAGGAATCACATTTTATCTTTAATCCAGGTAAATCTCTTTGGGAATTTGTATCTTATTTAGATAACTGTGGGCTGGCTTATACTGTATCCCAGAAGGAAACTTCCATCTGATCTCAGGAAGAGCTAGAGAATTGGCAACACAGCTTCCAGGGGCTGAACTTTTAATCTAAGCTTACTACAGGCCAGTGTAGACCACAAGAGATGGCAGATTTCAGTAAAGGATATGGGGGATTTAAATGAATTCTGCCATTTCTGCTATATAATTAGTTATACCATAAAGAACCACTGAGAGGCTGGATGTGTTTCTTTAAGGGAGGTCACTAAGTCCAGGAATACAAGGGGAGTGGGAGATCATATTCGCCCCACAAAGGAATTCTGGCCATTAGGTCATAACATAGAGTATGTCATTTAGTAAAATTGTATTATCTGCCTTTATTCCATGAGCATTATTACAGAGTATCCATCATGCAGCGCTCATCCAAGGAAGTGATGTTTCCTGTCATTAGAGGTACGAGCAAAGGCTGACACGCATTTACTTGGGGAAGGCTTGTGCACTGGGTGTGTGTCTATCATCTTAGTGCCTGCAGCATGCATTCTGTTATTGCAGCAGAGTGTGAATGGCCCCTATGTCCACCAAGGATGACCCTTCGTCCAACTTAACAGTTCTTACCCTCACTGCTTAGAGGATGGGAAGTCACGGTGTGACCCTCATTTTCTTACTCTATAGATGACAGGGACTGAAAAAAAAGAGGGAGTGCATGCAGGAGAACAAGTTAGTTCTGATTGCTGGCTGGTTATGGGTGGGTTGGCAGTAAGGGGCATTCCAAAGAGGTCTGAGCTCTTTCTTCATTCTCAAGGCTGGGCAGCTACAAAGGCTTGCAGGCTTGTGGAGTGCAGCCCAATAGTCCTATTTGGGCTGGAATCAGTTATTTCAAGTTCCCTCTAATCTTCCATCATCCCAACATCCTTGGGATTGAAACCAGAAGGAAGCTTTTAGATTCAGTAAGGAAGAAACCAAATGGCCATTTTGGAACAGATAGTGCATAATCTCACGTTTGTATCTTCCCAACCAGAAAGTGCAGCTCAGGATGCTCACACTCATATGGTTCCCCTTCCACTATAAGTAGTTGTGTCTGAGCTGTGAAAGTGGTTGCTTTCGGGTGAAGGATTTTTCCTCTTGTATTTTCCAGTTACCCAGTTGCCATTTGTGTAGTAAAGGATTTAACCTTACCCAGGCATTTGACCTGGGCTTCCAGAAGATAATCTCTAAAATCCTTGAAAAGTCTTTGTCTGCCTGCAGGCCTTGGGTCACACTAGATAATCTAAAAGTTTCATACAACTCAGGGGCTGGCCTCATAAAACAGTCTTACAATGAGATTTAGAGTAGGTCCTTTGGGACCTACAATGTTAGCTTGACTTCCAGAGGGACTGTAAACTGAGATCAAGGGTTTGGGCAGTCACTAAGCCTATGCAGTGGAGCCCTAATAAAATCTCTGGCTACCAAGGCTCAGGTGAACTTCGCTGACTGGTGATACTCCAGGTCTATTGTCAGCCCAAGCATGTTGTCACTCATCACTGCTGGAAAAAGTAGTGCTGCTCATGACTCAATTGGGAGATGACTGTGGTAGCTTTCTGCTTAGAATTTCCCTGGACTTTGCCCCATGTGTCCCTTCCTTTGGCTGATGTAATCTTTATTGTATCCTTACATTGTATATCTGTACCCTTACATTGTAATAAACCATAACTGCAAGTGTAAAGCTTTCAGTGAGTTTTATGAGTCTTCGTGGAAAGCTGTTGAATCCCTTTGTGGTCTTGTTGTTGGTGTCAGAATTGAAGGAGTTTTGTGGACTCTAACTTTGCATTATCACCATTTTGGTCAAAGTCTCATTCTTACTGAGGGGCTCATCTGCTTCTGCTGTGGAATCACCTCATAACCGTTTTCCAAGTTGTGGAGAAGGGTGAGCTCTTCTGGATCTCTGATGCATTGTGGAATATGCCCAAAGGTTATATTCTATCCAATTCAGTTCAGTTAATCACTTACTGGTTTGAAGTTCCTTTTCTACCAGATGGATTAGCAGAGTTCCTGGCTTCAAGGAACTTCTCAGTTTCTCCCAAGACAGAGGCGAAAACTGCGATGACATTAATAAATCCTAACTAGTCTGTAGAGTTAAATGAATGAAGAGAGATTACAGCATATTAGAAAGTTCAGCACTGGGGCCTTTGTATTTATGTCTCGAAAGTATAGAATTATGAAGATTCTTGTATTTTAGAGATTATATGCATTAATCATAGAGTGAGAAACCATAAAAAAGTTAAAAAACAGTGTTTTTTCAAAATACAGTACTTAGACATGACTCAAGTTTTCCCTAAAGGGTTTGTGGAGGGGTGGAGGCCCCAAGTGAAAGTCTGATTGGGAAGAGTTTATGCTTCTTTCCTCTGGGCTTCATTAGGAGCCCTCTGATTTTTAAAAAAAAATCTATTTTATAAATGATTCCATTTTTTAATAAAATAGCTTACTGTTAAGACACACATATATATCCAGATACATAGATCTAGCAGTCCTCTCATCTTATATACTTTGTAAGGGAAGAGTTTTGAAATAAGAATGACATTTTCAAGGCTGTACAAGAAAACCTATCAGTGATGAACACAACCAGTTATAAGGGGAAAGAGGTGGCGGCATTTCTGACAACATGGAAGACTGAATTAGAGCAGTGAATGGAGATACAGGGATAGATATTTCGGAAGCAAGATGGATTGGTGTGTGAACAACCGGGAAAACAGAAAGCAGAACCAAAGATCACTTTGAGGTTACTGGATAACTCTATTCACAGCCACTGAGAGGGCAAAAGACTGCTCTCCATGAGATGACAAGGTTGGTTTTATAGAGGTTGAGGGTAGGATGCCAATAGTGCCAGCAGGCAGCTGGAAACGTGGGATCAGGAGTTACCTACTCGGGTACACTCCAGAATCCATTAGGAAGACCAGTGTCATTAAATAAATGAAAAAAAAGTTCCACCCAGGACACAGACCCTTTAAATTACCTCAATAAATCTTTGAAAGATGTGTTTTAAATGAATTCAAGTTGTACTACTTATGAAAGATGGCTTACTGACACAGATCCATTTTAAAACCTCATGTTTTAATAAGAATGTTAACACTTCTGGCTTCTTCTTACCTGGGAGAGATGAATCTTCATAAAATTCTGTTTTGATCATGTCAGTTCCCTGCTCTAAATGTTTAGTAGCTATCTGTGTTCAGATCTTCCAAAATTAGGGAAGTTCCTTTCCAGGATGAGGTTTTAGTTCAATTCTTTGAACTGCAGCAGGGGAAAAGTCACAGGAAACCAAGACAAAGAGTGGTCAGAATGATTCCAAATCCCCCTACTTTATATCAGAAAGAATGTGAAATCTTTATATCAGAAAGAATATTTACTTTACTTTACTTTATATCAGAAAGAATATTAAGATGATACCTACTCTGCTTCCCGATGGAGGTAAACATCTTCAGTTCAGTTGGTCCTAAGTCCTCTCCATCTTTCCCACTCTTCTCCTCTTCCCAGCCAGAAACACTTGTTTCCTGTTTGGGAGCAAAGAGCTATACTCGTAATAGAGGTAGTTTCGCCACAACTTGTGTGAGAATTCTGTATACCGGAACTATACCAGAAAGGGTCGTTCGTTAGTTGTTAGTTCGTTGTACTGTACCTGCAGAACAAGTACTGAACCCTGTACCCATAAGGCAAAAACCTACTAACCTCCCCCGCCCCCCACACACACTGCTTTGAGGGGAATCCAAAATGTACAGAACACATACCAAAAAGTTTTGCCTGAATTATGCTAGTGTTGCACGGAAAAGGAATGGTGAGTTAGGATTTAAACATAGTGTGCTCTAATCCATTCTCACAGAGTTCTTTCTTAACTTTAAGAAACTCTAGATTCCATAGTTTGCTGTGAGAGACAGATAATATATGTTAAATCTTAACCAAAGTGTTTCACTATCTCAACCCCCTTTAGTGCACTTGCAGTTCTGGAGACCTCGCGCTTTTAGAGCAAGGATGTGTGAAAAAGGAACAGAGGCATCAATGCTTAGCTTCAGTGCATCAGAACAGGTTCCTTAAATGTGCTATAAAGATAACAGACACAGGGAGGGGCTTTTGATGAAAAGAGCCAGGCTTCTGAGTATGAAAAGTTACACTGTGAACTGAGCATAAAGTATTGCTAATATCTGGGAAGTTTTGATGAATTACCCGTTTGCCTTAATCATCTGTAGATACAAAATGGAAGGACACATGTGTCAAGATGAAGAGGCATCGTAAGGAAATCAAAGAGCAGGAGTCATAGAAGAAAATGGACGCATGGATTCATTTCTGGGAGTTAGTTCTGTATGAAGAAGAGCTCTGGGGCTTGTAGTAGCAGAGATTCATGAACTTCCATCTCATGTCATCTTACTGTTAGTATAGAGGTTGCATGAACAGTTAAAAAGAGAAGGAAGTCACATTATTGATCAAAAACCATTATCAAGAACTATCACATAATGTCATGTATTGTTAGAAGGAAAAACCCCATGTGATAGTGTGCATATGCATAATCTTGGAATAAAGCCTTGATTTCCAGGCTCCCTTGGGAGCTGTGTGTCAGCCAGGTAACTTAAGTTGTGGTTAGTGAAATTAAGTGGCAGAGGTGAACGCATTTCTGGGAAGAGTCCTTTAGGGAGAAAGATATTTCCCCTCTTCCTTCTTACTATACTGTATGTGGAGACCAGTTTGGTAAGTGTGGTCGGGTCAGCTCAGCCCTGAACTGCCAACATTTATATGACAGGAAAATAAATCTCTACTTGTTTAAGCTACTGTTATTTTGGATTTTTTGTTGCAGTTAAACAATGGATAAAATTAGGTCTTCTACATGATGAACTCAGTTTTTAAAAAAACTTTTATTTGAAAACAACTTAAGTTGTTTATGGATCTCAGACAAGCATCATGTTGATCTAAGTTGCATTTTTCCTGATGCCTTAAAGGATGACAGGCAATCAAAGAGATGGCCCTGATGGACTCTGCTCACTCAGCCTTGAGACTTCATGAGCAACTCTGCCTCTCTCATCCTATACCTTAGTCATATAGGGAGGTTTCTGATGACAAATAACAGAGACAGTGGCTCCATGGCTTTCATTGAGGAGGGAATTTCTAGAAGTCCTTACTCTCACATTCTAGAAATTCCGTCCTCTGACAAAATGATCTTGGAAGGAATGGGCTTCTCACCACAGTTTTTAGTGGACACACAACTAAGCTATGGCAAGTAGCACAAAAAGAAGTTGCTGCAAGATTCTGAAAAAGATCTCCCTCCCTAGAAAAAATATAAGGAAAAGTCTCCCTCCATCCCCTCCAACCCTGCCCATGTTACTTCTTACCTTAGTTTCAAAAGCAGGTGTGTATGGATACAATGCTTAAAACTATTACACACCCTCTTGAATTATCTGAGATCAACACAGACCGCCCCTTCCCAGTTTTCTGATCTACCCCAGCCCCAATCCAAGAGTAGAAATTACCCAATTCTCCTGAGAGTTTTTGTAGTATCATTAAGAGGTGTCAATAAGTAGGCCTTATTTAATGGAAAAATGACTTTTGATAGAGCTAGGAAATCTTCTTCTTGTAAATTCTGTCAAAGGTCCCTTCAAGAGAGGTGGGAAAAACTACCGAAAACCAGATCTTCCTTTGTGTAGACTGAGATGATATTTAAAGATCTCTATGAAACAGTGTTGCATAGTATAAAAAACAAGAATTAAAGCCAATTCTTGTTCTCAGTTCAGCTCAGTCGCTCAGTCGTGTCCGACTCTTTGCAACACCGTGATGCCTTCCAACCATCTCATCCTCTGTCGTCCCCTTCTCCTCCCAACTTCAATCATTCCCAGCATCAGGGTCTTTTCAAATGAGTCAGTTCTTCGCATCAAGTGGCCAAAGTATTGGAATTTCAGCTTCAACATCAGTCCTTCCAATGAATATTCAGGACTGATCTCCTTTAGGATGGACTGGTTGGATGTCCTTGCAGTCCAAGGGACTCTCAAGTGTCTTCTCCAACACCACAGTTCAAAAGCATCAATTCTTCAGCGCTCAGCTTTCTGGATGTCCAACTCTCATATCCGTACATGAATACTGGAAAAACCATAACTTTGACTAGACAGACCTTTGTTGGCAAAGTAATGTCTCTGCTTTTTAACATGCTGTCTAAATTGGTCATAACTTTTCTCCCAAGCAGTAAGCGTCTTTTAACTTCATGGCTGCAGTCACCATCTGTAGTGATTTTGGAGCCCAGAAAAATACAGTCTGCCAATGTTTCCACTGTCTCCCCATCTATTTGCTATGAAGTGATGGGACCAGATGCCATGATCTTAGTTTTCTGAATGTTGAGTTTTAGGCCAACTTTTTCACACTCCTCTTTCACTTTCATCAAGAGGCTCTTTATTCCTTTTCACTTTCTGCCATAAGGGTGGTGTCATCTGCATATCTGAGGTTATTGATATTTCTCCCGGCAATCCTGATTCCAGCTTGTGCTTCATCCAGTCCAGCATTTCTCATGATGTACTCTGCATAGAAGTTAAAAAAGGAGGGTGACAGTATACAGCCTTGACGTACTCCTTTCCCAATATGGAACCAGTCTGTTGTTCCATGTCCAGTTCTAACTGTTGCTTCCTGACCTGCATACACATTTCTCAAGAGGCAGGTCAGGTGGTCTGGTATTCCCATCACCTTAAGATTTTCTACTGTTTGTGGTGATCCACATAGTCAAAGGCTTTGGCATAGTCAATAAAGCAGAAATAGATGTTTTTGTGGAACTCTTGCTTTTTTGATAATCCAATGGATGTTGGCAATTTGATCTCTGGTTCCTCTGCCTTTTCTAAAACCAGCTTGAACATCTGGAAGTTCACTGTTCATGTAGTGTTGAAGCCTGGCTTGGAGAATTTTGCGCATTATTTTGCTAGCATGTGAGATGAGTGCAATTGTGTGGTAGTTTGAGCATTCTTTGGCATTGCCTTTCTTTGGGATTGGAATGAAAACTGTCCTTTTCCAATGCTATGCCACTACTGAGTTTTCCAAATTTTCTGGCATATTGAGTGCATCACTTTCACAGCACGATCTTTCAGGATTTGAAATAGCTCAACTGGAATTCCATCACCTGCACTAGCTTTGTTCATAGTGATGCTTCCTAAGGCCCTCTTAACTTCACATTCCACGATGTCTGGCTCTAGGTGAGTGATCACACCATCGTGATTATCTGGGTCATGAAGATCTTTTTTGTATAGTTCTTCTGTGTATTCTTGCCACCTCTTCTTAATATCTTGTGCTTCTGTTAGGTCCATACAATTTCTGTCCTTTATTGAGTCCATCTTTGCATGAAATGTTCCCTTGGTATCTCTAATTACTTGAAGGGATCTCTAGTCTTTCCCATTCTTTTGTTTTCCTGTTTCTTTGCACTGATCACTGAGGAAGGTTTTCTTGTCTCTCCTTGCTATTCTTTGGAACCCTGCATTCAAATGGGTATATCTTTTCTTTTCTCCTTTGCCTTTTGCTTCTCTTCTTTTCACAGCTATTTTTAAGGCCTCCTCAGACAGCCATTTTGCTTTTTTGCATTTCTTTTTCTTGGGGATGGTCTTGGTCCCTGTCTCCTGTACAAATGTCACAAACCTCCATCCATAGTTCATCAGGCACTCTGTCTATCAGATCTAATCCCTTGAATCTATTTCTCACTTCCACTGTATAATCACAACAGGTTTGATTTAGGTCGTACCTGAATGGTCTAATGGTTTTCCCTACTTTCTTCAATTTAAGTCTGAATATGGCAATAAGGAGCCATGATCTGAGGCACAGTCATCTCCCAGTCTCGTTTGTGCTGACTGTATAGAGCTTCTCCATCTTTGGCTGCAAAGAATATAATCAATCTGATTTTGGTACTGACCATCTGGTGTTGTCCATGTGTAGAGTCTTCTCTTGTGTTTTTGGAAGAGGCTGTTTGTTATGACCAGTGTGTTCTCTTGGCAAAACTGTATTAGCCTTTTCCCTGCTTCATCCTGTACTTAAGGACAAATTTGCCTGTTACTCCAGGTATTTCTTGACTTCCTACTTTTGCATTCCAGTCCCCTATAATGAAAAGGACATCTTTTTTGGGTATTAGTTCCATAAGGTCTTGTAGATCTTCATAGAACTGTTCAACTTCAGCTTCTTCAGTGTTACTGGTTGGGGCATAGACTTGAATTATCATGATATTGAATGGTTTGCCTTGGAAATGAACAGGGATCATTCTGTTGTTTTTGTGATTGCATCCAAGTACTGCATTTTGGACTCTCTTGTTGACTATGATGGCTACTCCATGTCTTTGAAGGAATTCTTGCCCACAGTAGTAGATATATCGGTTAAATTCACCTGAGTTAAATTCACCCATTCCAGTCCATTTTAGTTCACTGAGTCCTAAAATGTCGACGTTCACTCTTGCCATCTCTTGTTTGACCACTTCCAACTTGCCTTGATATTCTTGTTCTACCAAGACTGAATTCCATACTTAAGTCAAATTTTCTTAGATTTATTTTTTCTTGCAAGATTAGGAGCTTAGAATATATATTCTTTAGGTTGCTTTTATCTCCAATTCAGTTATCTTATCCTTAAAGGATGATTGTCTGTCATCCTTTAATGCATCAGGTAAAATGTAACTTAGATTTTGAGATAGAGTTTCTCAGAAATATTGAAATATTTTCTCATTCTTTATCATTCCATTCTTCCATTTATTCATTTTTTAAACTTGAGATATATATGGCATAACATTCTACTAGTGGTAGGTGTAAAACACAATTATTTGGTGAATACATATATTGCAAATAGTTACTGCAATATTTCTGTGAAAATGCTGTAAGAATTTTGATTGAGATTGTATTGAGTCTACCTAACTCAATAGGTAGACTGAGTTTAACATTCCATGAGTATAACAATACATGAGTATAGATTATCTTTCTGCTTACTTCTCTTTCATCAGCACCTTAAAATTTTCAGTGTACAGGTGCATGTATGTGCAAATAGTGACAATTTTATTTCCTTTCTGATTTGTGTGCCTTTTATTTCTTGCTTATATGCCATGGTTAGGTCTTCAGGTACTGTATTGACTAAAAGAGGTGAGAGCAGGCATCTTTGTCTTGATCCTGAACTGAAAGAAAAAACTTTCAATTTTTCACCAATGAATATTACTTTACTATGGGCTTGTCATATATGATGTTATTACATTGAGGTATGTTTCTTATATACCCGCTTTGAGAGTTTTCATTGTGAATGGATGTTAAATTTTGTCAGATGCTTTTTCTGCATCCATTTAGATGGTCATGTTATTGTTGTGCTCTTTTTTAAACGTGATGTATCACATTGATTTGAAGATGTGAGACCTTTCATGCATCCTTGAAATAAATCTCACTTGATCATGGTATATGATCCTTTTAATGCCTTGTTGAAATTCAGTTTGCTAATATTTTGTTGAGGATTTTTATATCTATATTCATTAGAGATATTGACCTACAATTTTCTTGTATTATCTTTGTTTGGTCCTGGTTATCAGGGAAATGCTGGCTTCATAAAATGACTTGGGGAGTTTTTCCATCTCTCATATTTTTTGGAGACTTTGAGAAAGACTGATGTGAATTCTACCAAATGTTTAAAGAATTAATTGCTGGAGTCATCTGGTCCTGGAATTTTATTCATTGGGAGGTTTGTGATTACTGATTTAATCTTCTTTACTAGGAATTATGTCAGTTCAGATGTTGTATTTCTTTGTGATTCAACCTTGGTAGTTTGTATGTTTCAGGAATTTATCCATTTCTTCTAAGTTGTCCAACTTAACTGGCACATAATTGGTCATAGTGTTCTCTTGAGATCCTTTATAATTCTGTGCTATCAGTTGTAAGTCTTTTCTTTCATTTCTAATTTTAATCAGTCCTTTTTCCCCCTTAGTGACCCTAGCTAGAGACTTGTCAATTTTTTCTCTTTAAAAAAAACTCAGTTTTATTGTTCTCTTCTATTGTCTTTTAGTCTCTATTTCAGTTATTTCTTCTCTGTTCTTTTTTTCTTTTCTTCTAATAAATTTGGGCTTAGTTTGTTCTTTTCTAGTTTCTTGAAGTGCAAAGCTAGATTGTTTATTTGATATCTTTCTTTTTTCTTAATGTAGGCACTTAATCACTATGAACTCCCCTCTTAGAACTGCTTTTGCTGCATCCCACAAGTTTCATTATCTTATATTTCCATTTTCACTTGTTTCAAGATACTCATTCTTTCATGTTTTTAAATCTGTGTGACCCCTAAAGGAAGATGGTTACTTTTTATATTTTATTGCGATTCTTTAATAACTTAGTGCTATTCCATATAGATATTCCTGTGCTTGGCTTTCAGAGAACTGTGGTGTTGGAGAAGACTCTTGAGAGTCCCTTGGACTGCAAGGAGATCCAACCAATCCATCCTAAAGGAAATCAGTCCTGAATATTCATTGGAAGGACTGATGGTAAAGCTGAAACTCCAATACTTTGGCTACCTGATGCAAAGAACTGGCTTGTTGAAAAATACTCTGGTGCTGGGAAAGATTGAAGGCGGGAGGAGAAGGGGATGACAGAGGATGAGATGGTTGGAAGACATCACCAACTCAATGGATATGAGTTTGAGTAAGCTCCGGGAATTGGTGATGGACAGGGAAGCCTGGAATGCTGCAGTCCATGGGGTCGCAGAGTCAGACACAACTGTGCAACTGAACTGAACTGAAACATTGTTTTCCCTCAATATCATATATGGAATATTTGATATGATAAAATTATTTGTAAATATATGATATAAAATAGAGTCAGAAATGGAGTGGAAATGTAGGGAAATACTAGGTGAGGTATGTTAGTGAAAGAGAAGAGTAACTTTCTTGGCATTGATATGAGCAATGCTATTTTGGGAATATGACACCAAAAATATAGGCAACAGAAGCAAAAAGTAAACAAATGGAATTGCTTTAAACTAAAAAGTATCTGCACAGCAACGAAAAACATCAACAGAGTGAAAAAACAACCTATGAAATGGGTGAAAATATTTGCAAATCATTTATCTGATAAGTGGTTAATATCTGAAGTATATGAGGAACTCATGCAACTGAATAGCAAGAAACCAAAGAACCTAATTAAAAAATGAGTAAAGGACCCGAATAGACATTTCACAAAAGAAGACATGCAAATGACTCATAGATATTTTAAATGGTGGTGAACTTAAGTAATTGCAAATCAAAACTAAAATGAGATATCACCTTACACCTATTAGAAACCTGTTTTCTGAATACTATACTGTATAGAATACTACACACACACACACACACACACACACACACACAATGGAATACTATTCAGTCTTAAAAAGAAGGAAATCCTGTGTTTTTGATGATACGGATGAACTTGGAAGACACTAGTCTAGGTGAAATAAGTCAGACACAGAAAGACACATTTGGTATGATCTCACTTATGAGTGAGTGTGACTGCTTGGTCATGTCTGACTCTCTGCAACCCCATGGGCTGTAGCCCACCAGGTTCCTCTGTCTATGAGATTTCCCAGGCAAGAATACTGGAGTGGGTTGCCATTTGCTCCTCCAGGGGATCTTCCTGACCCAGAGATGGAAACTGCGTCTCTTGCATTGGCAGGCAAATTCTTTACCACTGTGCCACCAGTAGGTTTTTATGATCTCACTTATATGTGGAATCTAAAATAGACTCACAGAAGTAGAGAGTAGAAAGTTGGATGCCAGGGGCTTGGAGGGTGGAGAAATTGGGATACAAAGGGTACAAAGTTTTAGTTATGCAAACTGGATAAGTTCTGGATATCTAATGTATAACACTGGGACTATAGTTAACAATATTGTATTGTGTCCTTGAAATTTGCTAAGAAGGTCCATTTTAAGTGTTCTCACCACTGTGGAAAAGGTGATGACTATCAGAGGTGATGGATATGGATACATCAATCAGCTTGATTGTGGTGATTACACAAAGGATACATATAATCAACTGTAAAGTTTATACACCTTAAATATATTTAAATTTTAGTTGTCACCTATACCTCAGAAAAGCTAAAATGGAAAATGTTGGCTATAGACATTCTTGAATCTCATTGCTCTGTATACCATAAATGATCAATCGTGTTATGGTAAGCATTTGTAGTATTCACTATTTTCTTAAATGTTGCTGCTCATGTTACTTATACTGTGTTTGAGACAGAAAACTGGGTAGGTGGGGGGATTTTGAGTAGCCTTGTGAGCAGGTGACAGCCATTTCTGAGCTCTTCATCTGCGAAACAGTTCTTCCATTGAGAGAGAATGTTGACTTTTGCAGGAGTTTGTTTGAGATATATTGCCTTTACATATGATTTCCTCCCATAAGGAAAAATAGGATAAAGACATCCGTTCTAATAACATTTTTTTTAACTGTTTATTCTAGGACACATTCAGCAGTTCTTCAAACTAGCTGTCATAATAAAAATATTTTACTCTGGGGACAATTAGCACCATCATGTCAAAATAGATTTCTCCTCACAACTCCCTCCTCTGGCTGTTGAGAGATCACAGGACGAGAGCAAGAAGCATGTTTTCTAGAGCAGTGTTCTGGAGCCTGACCAGATGAGGCCTGTTCCTTCCAGCCTTGACGATGGGTCACTGGAGGCTGTAGGGGCCCTTTTAAGAGCTACTTGGGTTGACAGGTGTTGTTTGTTGGCGTTCTGGATGCAGTGCTGGAGGAGGTGTCATCATTTATGTTACAGCGTGTGAGTGGGAGCTGAAAGACAGGTTGTGTATGGACATCATTTGGTGGGAGCTATTCTTAGTTCTTTGGACAGCCTCAGGATTTAGAGCCTGCCTCCTTGGCAAAATAAAAAATACCACTGTAATTTTTAATAAGATCAGAGGCTCTTTGTACACGCCATGTTTTCTCATCTCTTACTAATGTAGACGGTGCACGCCAAGCTTTTGACAGGGAAAAGCTAGGGAGAAATCAACAACAGCCTGATAATTCCCCTGTGTCTATCAAGGCTGTTTAATGTTGTTGTTTACTTAAATTACATTTCCTGAAGTCAATAGTTTAATTTTATTTATGGAAATGTCCCCGAGGACCCAGAGAGTGCTATATTGGATGGGATCATTCATAAATTTGGGGTCTCCTGTGAGAATGTTGTTTTTTTGCCCAGCCTTATGCTTCTGATATTTCAATCTCACTGTGAATAGGAGAGAAAGTTCAATTCCTTCACAAAAATGCAAAGTTCCAATGCTGCCTGTTGTTTTTGTTAAAGGTGAGAAGGTGAAAATCGTGAAAGAGCCATTTTCAAATATCTAGGTGCATTTCTTACATTTTTGTTGTCCCTTAATTTAAAACCCAAAGTAGACTATTTGAAGCCCACTGGCCAGCCATTAGGGAGAAATTATTTATATCTTGATGTAATCTCTCATAGCATTTTGAACTTAGTCATTTTAACAGTATCTTTAAATATTTATTGACTCAGAGGCAATATTTTCTTTAACTTCCTCTCTGAGGACCTGGAAAACTCAACAAGTCAGTATTTATGACCTTTATTTGAATATGATCTCCTTTAAGACTCTGATACTTTAAATCTATAATTCGGCAGTGTTTGTGTGGGCATGGTGAAATAGACAGCTGTGTAGCACATTGAGGTATTTAAAAGAGAAAGTGACTGCCTAATGAGTGTTCTATAGGTGCTTAGGTATCATGAGTCACTAGAGGTCTGATCTCCCCTCACCCTTTTAATGTCCTCACCTCTGTTCTAGTTCTAGTTCAATATGCTCAAATGTAAGAATGATCAAACACAAAGGTACATCTTTATGACTTCTTTGAATCTTATTAAAAAACAAATGATAAATTAAAATAATTGCAATCCTGAAAAACAAAGAGAGATGAACAACAAAAGCTTTAAAATGTCAGGAACAGAGTAGTCCATGGACATGTGGTAAGTGACTGATGTAAGCCAGTGATGGGAGAAGGGGAGCAACAGTTTGATTTCTACTGGAAATCCTAAAAGACACAGCAATTAGAGCCGTCAGGTAGCCCTGAAAGTGAGACTGAAAACAGGAGGATTGACTGAAAGCCTGAAGAAACGGACTCCACATCACTACTCCTCCCATCTGGAAGACTTCCCTCCTCAACTCTAGGTACAAGGGTACTTAGACTGCTGGGAACGCATCACACTGAGGGTAGGGGTAGCATGTTGATAAATACCAGATAATGTAGAAGTATTATTAGAAATCTTGAAATCCCCAAATTCATTCCCTCCCTAGGCTCCCTCACTGCAGCTGGGCTAATTCCCTTCATGCAGAGGTTGAAATGTTCTTGGATGTAATTAATACAAGAGAAAATAATGAAAAATCTAATTCTTGAGTTTCTGAGTGACCCACTCTTTCATGTGAAAGGCTAGCAAAGAGTCATCAGTCATGTTTCTTGCAAATCCAACATCACATGGCAGATGGCAAACACATAAGACATAAGCAAGCACATGGAGGAACAGTTTTATTAGCAGTCTCATAGAGCTGGAAGATACATCATATATGACCCCAAATAAGATGCCATTAAAACACTTCCTTCAGAGGGAGAAAAGGTTTTGAAAATTAAGAATAGTAAGAATGAAAAAACATCAATAGAAGCATGAGATAAATTTGAGGAATCTCTTAGGAAGCAGAGCACTAACAGTGACACTAACAAAGTTTCTTAAAAGGAAAGAAATAGTAAGAAAAACAGTATCATTCAGTCAGGCCCACCACCTGGCTAACAAGATTCAGACAGGGATAAGAGGGAAACTAATGGGAACAGATTATCAGAAATAATTAAAATTCCTGGGACTGAGGAACCTGAGTGTCCATATTTAAAGAGCTCACTAAGTACTCAGCAAAATTATATGAAAACATTTAACAAGGCACATCACAGTGTAATTTCAGAGTAGGAAAATTTAGGCTAAAATCCTAAAGTTTTTAAGAGATGAAAAATAAGTGCAAATACAAAAACTCAACAAAACCAATTGTCCACAAGGGTCAGCAGTTAGAACCAGATGGAGCTTACCCATCACAACAATTCAGGCCAGAAGATCTAAGTTTCTATATTCCCAGATCCTCAAGTGAGCAGAAATAGACATTTTTCAAACATGCAAGGTCTTGAAACTATCTACCATGCTGTCTTAATTAGGAAGCTACTTGTATGATCCATCTCAATGATATATGTAGTAAGCACAAAATAAAATATACTTTGAAATAGAATAAATACACAGTAAATGAATGAAACCCAGGTTACATCTTTTATTCCAGGCCAATGAATGTAGGTTGTTGCCTCAAGTGCAACCAAAGACTTGTGGAAGTTGCTGTTGTGTTCATTGTGATAAAGTATTTTATTCTAACACTCAAATTCAGTTCTGGGGTTTCAAGAGAGTCTTAAAGTTCTGTGTCTGTGTTGTATGTTGGGGAGCATCTCTGCACACCCTTCTTGGACACCAACAACTGAGAACTGAAGACCATAGCCTGTTCAAATCTGGAAAATCTCATGGTCAACCAGTTAAGAGCACCAAGGTTGCTCTGCAACATTGTAGCCTTTTCTGGGCTCACTCCTAGCCTGCTTCTTTTTGGGTATTATCCTCCACCCCTTAGGCAATAATCTTCCCTTGGTTTGTATGTTATCTGTATCCACTTTATATGAAAGCACTTGTAATGCATCTCTCTGAGCCATTTAAATGAGGTCATTTAGTAAAAGCAACACATAACTGAGAAGAAAGCTAACCAATGATAGTACAGTTGACCCTTGAACAACAGGAGTTTGAACTGCACGGATGTTTCAATAAATATGCACTATAGTACCAGTCAAACCTAAAGGAAATCAACCCTAAATATTCGTTGGAAGGACTGAATCTGAAATACT
The DNA here is from genome assembly GCF_019320065.1 of Cervus canadensis. Classification (NCBI taxonomy): domain Eukaryota; kingdom Metazoa; phylum Chordata; class Mammalia; order Artiodactyla; family Cervidae; genus Cervus; species Cervus canadensis. The sequence goes on from NC_057408.1 coordinate 6,806,738, forward strand.
TTGGCCACCTGATGCAACGAGCTGACTCATTGGAAAAGACCCTGACGCTGGGGAAGATTGAAGGCAGAAGGAGAAGGGAGCAACAGAGGATGAGATGGTTGGATGGCATCATTGACTCAATGGACATGAATTTGAGCCAACTCCAGGAGATGGTGAAGGACAGGGGTGCCTGGTGTGCTGCAGTCCATGGGGCTGCAAAGACTCGGACACGACTGAGCGACTGAACAGCAGCAGCACTGCACCATCTGCATTCGGGCTGGACCTACAGCCCTTCTTACCTGGTGACGATTATCATTTCAGAACTAATGCATAGTAATTGTAGTGGGTCTGCATTTCTTTTTTATTTGTCTCTGCTTCCCCATAAATAAGTCTTCCATTTTCCAGAATATTCTTCAAAACTCTTAATCATTCCCCCCAGACACTAACAGGATATTTCATTGGTGCATGTTCTGGTTCTACCAAGCCTTCAAAAGCTGTATCCTTCAAGTCACTTCCCCTCCCTGGGAATCGTGTTAATCACCTTATTTATCTAACTTAAATAGGACAAAAGAATTGAACCACGCATTCTCTAATATTGTTCTAGTGCTGGTATGCTCTGCTCCATAATTCTCTTCATTTTCCCAGTTTAATGGCACTACATTGTTTAGACAAGAGATATGAGGATATTTTATGATTTTGCTAAGTGGTTACCTAAGAAAGATGATCAGAAAGAAGGCAGATTGTGGCAAAAGAGCTGGAATGTTTCTTTTTCACAAAATTATATATTAATAAAAGCCATCTTTTTTTTTTTTAGCATTTACTGTATGCCCAGAAATATTCAGGGCATATTACATACCAACATACATGCATGTCCTGTTAGTATCTGGGATCACTAATCTTCACATCTCTTTAAAGTAAATGCTGTTGTTTTCATTAGCCATTTTTAAAAATAGAAGAATATTCACCTTGTGTACGTAATATTCACTTGTGTACATCAACACACACAGTCAATCAAATGATACAGAGAATTCTAAGCTTGCAAAATAAATTGAAGAGCACATTGAAAAACCCCACCCCAACACCTCTCCATCCCCAAACCAACTCATCAGAGCTGCAATGGTTTCCTGTGTGTTCTTCCAATACTGAGAGAGTAAACGGCTGTAAGTGGAGTGGCTGGATGAAGAACATCCATATTTTAATGTTTCTAAATAGGACCTGTTTGTCTCGGGGCCCAGCAGGAAGGGCAGGTTAAGAACCATGAGGTTGGAGATCCATGAAGCAGTAGTTCACATTCCGCTTACAGCTCACTCGGTTGACTGCACACAATTGGCACACTTTCAGATTAGTCAGCATAGGGAAACTGCGGGTAACAACTCCACATAGAGGTTTGGGAAGCGGGTGTCTCGACAGGAGCAGTGGCCTCTGGTCTGGAGTGCTACCTGAAGTGATACCCTAGTTCATCCCCCTAGTATACTTGCAGACCTATAGCGGACGTTTCAAAACAACTAATTCGAAAGTCCATGTTGGCTACTGTGACTCTATTTGTAAATACTTAACATGTCTTAACATAGTTTAAATCTTCTAACTTTCACACAAGATGAGTAGGAATCATAACAAGAGAGAAATCATGTCATAACAAGATCAGCTTATTCTCCTAAAATGTTGTTCTAATTTATATTTCCAGCGACATGCAAAAAGAAATTTCTGACAGGTCTTTTTCCTTCTTTGGTTTGTGACTCACAATATAGCCAACACAGAATATCATTAAACCTTTAAAATCTATAGCAAGTGAATAGAAAATGCACCTCAGTTTTTAAAGTTTTTGATGCTGAATAAGTTTCTTAATCAGTGACCAATTGCATTTCTTTCTATGAAATACCTCTGTATACTTTTTTAAAAAATATATTGAGTTATTCTTTGTTTTCTTGATTTATGAAAGCTCTTTATGCATTAAAACCTTAGGCCCTTTTCTGTCATTTGCATTAAAAATGTTTCTCAAACTTGTTATATATACTTCTCAGGCATTTCCCGCCTCCTCCCCACACTCCCCAGTACTTTAAACACATTTCATGGCATCTGTTTAAATGATAAAAGATTTCCCCTTACCAAAATGACAAAAAATTCAATCAAACTTTTGTATATTTGTTTTTAAGTTTGCGTCTCTGATTTATTTGAAAAAGCTTTTGGATGTTTCCATATTAGGAGTGAGGCTGATATCCAACTGGTATTTTATTTCTATCTCCCATTGATAGCTGGACAAGTGTTCACACATAATTTTTTCAGTTGTTTTCTCACTGACTAATTTAAAAATCATCTTTTTAGTATTATAAGTTCCTCCTATGTCCATTTTGGATAATTTATAGACTATTCATACTCTAACACTCGTTATAAGAAAAGAAAGAAAGTGAAGTTGCTCAGTCATGTCTGACTCTTTTTAACCCCATAGACTGTAGCCCACCAGGCTCCTCTGTCCATGGGATTTCCCAGGCAAGAATACTGGAGTGGGTTTCCATTTCCTTCTCCAAGAAATCTTCCTGACCCAGGGATTGAACCTGGGTCTCCCGCATTATAGGCAGATACTTTACCCTCTGAACCATCAGGGAAGCCCAATACTCATTATAATTCTGTTCAATTTATCTGTTTTCCTGAGTCAGCACTAAATTATTTTTAATTATTTTATTTTATTTATTTATTTTTTTATTTTTAATTATTTTAATTTAAAAAGGTTTTATTTTTGGATAAAAAAGTCCAGCTCTTTTTTTGTCTTATTTTTCTGGTTTGTATCACTTTTATTTTACTAAATGAATATGTTCATTGTGTTTTATGCTTCTGATGTACTGTAGATTTAATATTTTAATTTTTTATTCATTTGAATCAATATTCATATGTAAAAATATTAAGAATTTTTTACTGAAAGTGTGGACAGTTGTATTTATTCAGTTTTGATATCAACCTTATTCTACTTTTATAAGAAGCATTTGAATCTTTTCCCTGTGGTAGGAATAACTAATGCCCATTGTAAAGATGACAAAACTGAAGCTTTAAGAAGTAACTTGATTTCTAACATAATTCCACAATGATAAGTATATAGACTCTATGATTTCAATACCTTTAGACTGTGAAATTTTTGCACCCTGTATTATGTCTCTGGATATGTTCCAGTGTCTCCTAGAATACAGTCTATGGGAACCTGAATAGAATTTGTATCCTACTGTTGTGAAAGTTGTATAAATCTTAATTATGTCGAATTGGTTCACAGGGCTTTTCAGGTCAACTATATCCTTCTGCTTCTCTGTATATTCATTCTATTAATTTTTGAGAGCTTGATATTAAAACTCCAACTAAAAAAATTTTAATTTAGCTACTTAAAAAATAATTGTAATATATAGTGGAACTATATGTAACCTTGTTCTGTATTTTTCCAGTCTCCTGTAAATGTGTTATCGCACTTCCATAATTTAAAAGAATAAAACTTTTTTTAAAAAATTGGGGGAAAAAAGGAATATGCCCAAGGTCATACATCTGTTAAAGAACAGAGGTATGATTTTCACCCACTAAATTGGGAAATATTTATCCTGACTGGATTAGTAGACACTGGAGCATTTGCTCTGAAATAAGACACTAGATATTAATAACATCCCTAAAATTTATAAAATATACCTCATGTATAGCTTGTATATAAATAATTACCATATGTTTATAAGGTCATATTTTTTAAATAATGCTAAGGCCCATTTCACCATCTTTTTCTCCAATACCTTTCTAACACAGGGAGGAAACTAAAGTTCGTGTAGCATTGGGCCAGACCAGAGCTTAGAAACCAAGAATGGCAATGACCAAGTTCATCCTGTGACGTGCGTCGTCTTCCCCTAAGAATTAACTGTAGTCTTTCCTCGCTCAGAAGAATATGACAAGTTTTTCCACAAAGAGAGTCAACATATTTTGGTTGAAACTTCACCCTGTCAGGCTGCTCTGCCACCGTTGGAGCTTTTAAGCAAGGATGAGATAATCACAACAATTACCTTCCATTAGCAAAATGATCTGGTCCCAGATTCTTCCCCCAGTTCTCACAGCCTCCCTTCTGGAGCGAGGAGCGTCTGAAGTGGGCTTCAAGACCGTTTGCAGTGGAGAATAATCAGAAGTATAGTGATGAGCTAGAGGTGGGTAAGTTAATCAAAGGGTCAGGAGGGATGATGAACCCCGAATCAGAAAAATCTGCTCATTTGGGCTAGTATAACATGGTTTTCATCTTTTCAAAGGATTCACTTTAGACTAGCCTTTTAATTAGTATGCTTGCATCATAGCATCAGTAAGGCACAAAACACTTGCATTTATCCATCTAATTCATTTCCCCTTTAAGGGTAGTAAATAAGGCTGATAAAGTTATATTCATTGCTTTAATTCAAGGTTTAATGTAAACACAAAAAAATCTCCTATGGGAATTCAAAAAGAATTCATAACCTTTGACTAGGTCTTTTCTCTCTTTTGCTCAGATATAACTAGACCCTGAAAGAATTTTTCCATTTGGTGGCTCTTATTTTTTAAAATCACCACCTCTATCAACACCACAACTGTAGTCAGCATCACCATTATCATCATCATTTTTACCATCACCACTTTCTACTGTGTGAGGAATGCTGTTCTGAGTTTTTTGAAGGAAGTTGCAAAGAAAATTGAAGCCTATGCTTGCCCAGACAGTGTTTGTAACAAAAGGGGAAAGTATTATTATATTATCACACTGATAAAACTGTCAGTAAATGCAAATGACATACACTCTAAAATAGTCATCTGCAGCATCGACAAAAGGGACACTAGTGAAAGACGGGTCTGCGGATTTATTAGGCTCAACTGATTGTCTGTTCCAAGAATGCAGAGGCCATGTTTGCTTTGTTTATCACTGTATACCCACTACCACATGCAACATCTAGCACTTGCTAGGGCTCCATAACTAGTCATTGAAATGCAAGTCAGGGCACAGTTAAACAGAGGGTTAGCTACAGTCATTGAGGTGAATGTAATTGTTTCTAGAATTTACTATGCACTGAAAGCACCTAGGATCTTTAAAAGTTCTTACATCTGGCTGTTATTCCCAGACTTTCAGATTTAATTGGTATTGGGTGCAGCCTTCTCAGCTTAATTTGTTAAAGCTCCTAGATGATTTTAATGTTCACAACTTTTGGAAATCACTGTTAATACAATTAAAATCTAGTGTTGCACACAAGGCAGTCCTAGCTTATGATCTTATTAAGCAGTCAGTCAACTTTGCAGACACTTACTTAGCACCTGTTAGGCACAAGGCATTCTATGTGGTCATAGGGAGTGAGGAACACATAGCATGACTGTTAGAGTTTCCCATTGATCTAGGAGACAAATGAAACCACACAAAAAAGATGTTTGTTAAATAAAATAGGGTGACAATGTTGAAAAATATTATAGAATATAATAATTGGCATATGATTTACAAGTGAACCAATAAATATTAAGAAGCTTATAGGAAGAAGAGAGCTTTCCTTTTGAAGTTGTCAAGGAAGTATTCACAGAGGAAGGGACTTCTAAGCTGGGTCTTGAACTGAGCGTATGAGAATAAAACACATTCTGGAATAGAGAGGAACTCAAAGTAAGGGCAGGCTTTCCTGGTGGCTCAAGTCAGTAAAGAATCTGACTGCAATGCAGAGACCTGGGTTCGATCCCTGGGTCGGGAAGATCCCCTGGAGAAGGGAATGGCTACCCACTTCAGTATACTTTGCCTGGAGAATCCCATGGACAAAGGAGCTCACAGGCTACAGTCCATGGGGCCCCAAAGAGTTGAACATGACTGAGCGACTAACACGTTCTTTCACTTTTTCCACTCAAAGTCAGGGCACCCAAAAAATGCAAGAAGTGATGCAGTCTCAGGAGTGATAGTTTCAAAACACTGCTAGGTAGATTATTCAAGGGTCTCATTCTTCATAGCTTGCTGTGGGTCATTAGAAGGTTTCCAGAGCTATGCTAGCATTGCCAACAACAAATACTGTGGTGTCTCATAGAGCCCAAGTACTTAATTGGGAACTATCACTCAGACCCAATCTGAAAAGTCTTAGTTGAGTACTAATAAGGCGATGAAGAAAGGAAACCTTTAGCAGAATGAAAGAAATAGACCATTTCTAGCCGAGATAAAGGTGTGAACAAGGAGGGAGTGGTTGGGATGAGGCCAGTGGCCATGGAAACAGATTTTCTCGGTGGGAAAGAAATGGGGGATGGGGAGGCTCCAACTGAGATTTCTTAGTAACTTAGGCCTTGTCTTGCACCCTCTGCTTTTCCAGATGGCTATTAGCTGTCAGGCAGAATTTAATCCAAGGGTCAATAGGACTTAATTATAGCCTTTGTTAAAGTCTTGATGACTTGCTATTTATTTTTTAATAAGCTTGTCATTCATTATGTCTCTTACTTTAAATGTCAAGATGGTGAGGGAATGAAGGGAATATTTCCTTGGTTCTCTGTGCTGTCATTACTGTCAGCCAGTCATTACTGGAACCCTGTTCCTTGTCCACTGCTTTTGACAATCTATTTCTGGGGAAGTAAAACGACACACTTCCAGTAGTTTAAAACCCCCAGCTTAATAAAGAAAAATGGAAAAGAATTAGAAAAATGGAGACAGGGCTATCTCTGGGGTCTGTTAATTTAGGTACTTGCCTTCAGGGGACGCTGAGTTTATAAACAGATGGGAAGAAAGGGGGGGTGGGTGGGTGGGGTGGATTAGCTAATTAGTACTAAAAAAAGATCCAGCATTTATATATAAAACGTTTAGCCAAAAAATCTTCAGTTATTCTCCCTACAAGTAAGAAGATGACCTGTCTCTCTTCCATTTTACCCTTTGCTTAGGCAGCCCCTTTAGAAGGGTTTCTCTTCCATGTTTGGGGGTTATGTTCGCAGGGGAGAACGGCAACTGGGAGAAAAGATAATTGGGAAGTGGGGGTGTGACAGAGGGCCAGGCTTCCCCCTGTTTCCTTCAGGCCAAGCTGAGCTGGGAGGTTGGAATAAGATTGTTCAAAATACAGCAGGACCAACAAATTTCCTGCAAACACCCACAGGATAAGTGCTTTAGGTTTGTGAGACACCTATAGCCTCTGTTGTGCAGTCTTTTCTGTGCTATTGGTTTTTTTTCCTATAGCCCTTGAGAAATGTTAAATTAAAAAAGTGGTTTTTTTTTGTTGTTGCTGCTGCTGTTGCTTTTTGCTTGTGGGCTCTACCAAAGCAGGCCATGTGCCTCCGTTAGGGGCGATGGTCTCTACTTTTTTTTTTTTTTTGGTGTAGGGAAGGCTTTGCATTTGCACCACTCCACAGGTCTGAGAAAGGAGAGAAAGACTGGTTGTTAAGATGGAGGAGCACCTTCTTTTTGCTTTCTGAAGTGCCAAGTCCTTTTCCTTTTACTCTTCCTTTCAGAAACAGAAGAGTTCCTTTCTGATTTTTGTTGGAGGTATCATGTGAGACTTATCTATTTAAACTATTTCTGGTTGACCTGCCATACTAAATGGAATTGAAATGCATTCAGTATGGGCTAAATAACAGTTAGCATTCATCAAATGCTTCCATATGCCTTATTCTAAATGCTGTACGTGTGTTCCCCTTAAACCCCTGTGAAGCAGTGCTGTTACTCCCATTTGGCAGATAAGGAACCTGAGGCATGAAGGGATCAAATTATTTGCTAAGGTCATGAAACTTAGGAAGAGCAGGACTTGGATTTGAATCCACTTATTCCAACTCCAGATTCCAACACTCTTAGTTCCAATACCCTCTTATCTCATTCCCCACATATTGAATGTTGACATAACCTAACAATTTTCTGTAAACCTAGGGCATTTATGTCAGTCAGGATAAGCCAAATGGATTCCACAATAACAAATTACACTCACGTCTTAGTAGAATAGAACAGCAAAGGTTTATTTCTACACACATGCCATATTCACATAGTAGAAAGTTCTGCTCCATGCTGTCCCTCAGGATCCAGGCTGATGGATTATCCACCATCTTGCTTCCACACCTTCTGGAACATGCAGCACCCTCAGTCTCTGCAGCAAGAGAGACTGAGAATCTCATATGCAGTTTTCGAAGCCTCTGCCCACAAGGGGTGCATGCCACTTCTTACATTTATTGTCCACAACTACTTACTTTTCCCCACCTGACTGAATAGGGACTGGAAACTGTAGAGAAGCAACAGGGCTATTTGATGTGCAGTAGTTCCTGTGTAATAGCATTTCATGATAACTCAGTGTGTCTCCATACACAGTAGCTTGTCCCAACATTGCAGTGTTTTCAGAAGGACAGAGCAGGCATTCTTACCTCTATTTCACAGAGGAAGAGGCTAAGGTTAGAAGTGTAGTGATCTGCCTGAGAAGAATGACCAAATGATGTTGGGCTTAAAACAAAGTTTTGGTTTAAAATTGGCTTCTGTTGCTAACTTGTGGAAAACTACTTAACCTTCACTAATCTCTGTAGCAGGAAGACTTATCCCTGCCTTAGATTTGTCAAAAAGATTGAATAAGAGGTCTATAAAGTGCTTTGCCTTATGACTGATCCATAGCCTTGGTTTAGCTAAATGACAACTGAATTTTGATATTTTTCTCAAGGTTGGATTATCTTACTGGGACAGAACTGGGAGAGGCCTTCAGGGCTTTAGGCTCTGAACCGATTGTCCAATTATCATTCACTGTGCTGTATGTCAAAGACCATCTACAGGAAGCATAAGACAGAACAAAGGTGAGATTTTCATAGATGGCCCAATGGGAGAAGAGTATGTGATCTCATGAAATAAGGTAAAGATGGTCACTAACAGAGAAATTTAGAAAAGCTCATTTAATAAAAGGAGAATTGCAGGAGAATTCAGGTGGCTTCCTCTGCTCTGTCATAGGTTCTGCTATTTGTCCTTTAAATCCTGGTGCTATCTGGGGCTCCTCCTCCATCCTTGGCTCCTTTTATTCTTTATGCAGTCTCACAATCATCATAACCAAATGCCTGGTGTTGGTTCCACTATACAATGGTTCCACTGGCCTATGTCTTTTCCTGGGGTCCTGATCTGTATATAGCTACTTGACATTTCCGCCAGATTGTTCCACAGATATATTGAGGTGACTGCTTCCACACCTGTGCTCTTCCTTATCCTCACCAACACCTGCTCATTCTGTTTGTCTCAGTAATTCTTACAACCATCTTTTCAGCGGTCAAGTCAGAACTAGTAGAGCCATTTTAGGGTCCTAGCCCACATCTGTTCAATATGTCACCACATTCTGCAAATCTTACCTCTTCTTTATTGAATGTTTCCTCCTGTGTATCCAGTCCTCAATACAAAGTGTCAATTTGAGGAAGGGAAAGGGCAACTGAGTCAGAGGCATCAGGGCTGAGAGCTGCTGCAGCTGTCCTGAGAAAGCTGTGTGACCCAGTCATTGCTAATGGGCTGCCTCTTAGGGGTTGTCCTGGACTTTGAGGTCTTTTAAAACTGATTGCTGTAATTGGACAATTGAGGCAGTTATCTGAGGCTTGAGGTTAAAGATAACTTCCCTGCCTCAAATTCCTAGATATTTTAGATTAAATTAATATGTATATATTTTTGTGATTGGACACACTTTGATAGACCAAGGTTGTTGCTTTCAAGCTGATGGATTAACTGGGTTCTGATTGGGAACCTTCTGGGTCACTGTTGTTTGTCTTAGGATGCGTCCACGATTCTTATCTATATTATCCAGATACCTGGACCTGTGGGTGTGTGGTTAGGGATTCCTTTAATTTTCCTGAACCCCTGGCCTCACTGAGGTATTATGTAGGAGAGTTGTGTTGATGAGTGGTCTCCTTGGAAGCCTCACACCCTGAATTCTTCCTCTGAGGACTGTAAAGAAAGCAGACGGGACCCCAGTGTTCTTCCGTGAACAAGTGCTCCCAGTGTGTTATGGAAAGCAACTGTGTGTGGTTGGGAAAAAGTGTATTAGGAATTGGGAGAGTGACAGTCAATTCTGTCTAGCTGTGTGATTTTGAGAGTCTTTGAATCAGCCTGGGTTTTTCCTCGTTCTTAAAAGGAGGGATCAAGTTAGATAGTCTGCAAGGGGGGCTTTCATCTTCAAAGGCTGATATTTAACTTAAGTCAACCTAACAGTTCATTCTCGACTGATGTGGACTATATGCCCATCTCTAGCACATACACTACACCAAAATCTATTTTTCTACATTCACTTTCATGGGAATTGCACTTTATATTTTAGATTAAGAGTTGAGTTTTGATTGAAAGAAAAGAAGAGAAAGGCACAGAGACTTTGTCCCCCAGACCAGGTCCCTCAAATGATCTGTGGACTCCTATGGATTGGAGCATTAAAGAAGGAAGCTGATACTGTTTGTTGTGGGCTGAATTGTTTCCTACCCCTTGCTTCCCAGTTCATATGTTAAAGTTCTAATCCCAAGGATCTCAGAATGTAACTATATTTGGAGAAAAGACCTTTAAAGGAATAACTAGGCTAGAATGAGGCCATTATGGTGAGGCCCTAATCCAATATGATTGGTGTCCTTAGAAGATGAGGAAGAGATAGCAGGGGTATATGTATTGAGTTGGCCAAAAAGTTCAGTTGGGTGTTTCCATAAGATGGTATGGAAAAACCTGAACAAACTTTTTGGCCAACCCAATACATGGAGAAAAGACCATATGAGGACCAGTTGCAAGCCAAGGAGAGCAGCCTCAGAAGGAACCAGATCTGCTGACACCTTAATCTTGGACTTGTAGCCTCCAGAACAATAAGGGGAAACATGTGTGTTGTTTAAGCCTCTCAGTGTCTGGCTTTTTTTTTTTTTTTTTTAAGGCAGCCTTAGAAAACTAATAGGCTCTTATTCAAGAGCTACTGTGATCTCTGTGATCTCTTGGCTCAGCAAAGTAAGTGGAGAGTGAGGCACAGAGCAGAGAAGAAAGCCCTGATTGTTGATGCCCTCAGCACTTGAAGCCCCAAAGTCTGGGATGTGGGGCTTCCAGAGGCAGCAGGACCTATCTGGATGCTGGAATCCCTTCCATCATGGCCAGTGACCATGGCGCATCATCTGAAAGGAGCTTTGCAGGAAGCAGCCAAGATGGACAGGTGGGAGCCACAAGTGGAGGGAGAAAATGGGGCAGGAAACAAGTAAAGAGGTCCACACCTCGGTGGGGGTAGGCTCTGGAAACATCTGGCAGCCCTTTGTGTGAAAGGACATTCTACTCTTGATAGGTTCTTAACATTTTGACATTTTGGGTCACCCACATATTACAAAGAGTCCATGCCGCATCATTCCTTTTATATACTTCTTGAACCCCATTTTTGGAGAAGCCTGCCTCATCCCTTAAAATATATCACCTTTTTTAGTTACTAAAGTTTCCAAGTCCTAAAAAAAAAAAAAATTCCCAGTGATTGATCTGCAAGCTATCATCATCTCTTCACATAGCATAATTGTTCTGCACTTAGACCAAGTCTCATATGCTTTAATGATTAGCTCTTTTCACCCCCCTTTAATTTATAAGCAAAATTGATTCTTCAGATCAATATTCCCAGGGGCACAAGAATCTGGGCTGCTGGTGGAGTCTGAGTGGGCCTGTCTGCATGCTAATTGTGGCTTCTGATGGTTCCCGGAGCAAAGATGCTGCTCTCACTTTCAGAGCCAAACCCTGGCTACATGTCAAAATCTATAGCAAAACACAGGAGTCATTTTTCTCCAGATCCCCAAATTAAGAGATTAATCACATTTGTCTCCCTCACTACCTTTCCAGGAGAGCCTTTTTCAAAAAGTTGTTTGTTGACTTAAGTTTTGAAGGCCTTAGAGCCTGGTGAATGATGAAGGGACAGAGTTTGCAAACGATGAAGGGAAGGTTTGAGAGGATTGTGAGGATACTGTGCTTAGGACTGACCCTACTCAGGACCAATCCTCCCCCACTCAGACCTCATCAGCAAAGCAAACTGGGAAACTGAGGCAAATCATCCTGAGTAGTGGTTCTCAAAACGTGGCTTCCAAACCAGCAGCAGCTTCAGCGCCTGAAAACTTGTTAGAAATTTGAGTCCTTAGGATCTGCTTCAGATCTCCTGACTCTGCGTCACAGGGAGGAGCCCGGTGATCTGAGCTTTTGTTGTTGTTGTTGTTTGATTGATTAATTTATTTTAACTAGAGGATAATTACTTTACAATATTGTGGTGGTTTGTGCCATACATCGACATGAATCAGCCACAGGTGCACATGTGTGCCCCCATCATGACCGCCCTCCCACCTCCCTCCCCACCCTTTCCCTCTGGGTTGTCCCAGAGCGCTGGCTTTGAGTGCCCTGCTTCACGCATCGAACTTGCACTGGTCATCTGTTTTACATATGAGAATATACATGTTGCAATGCTGCTCTCTCAAATCATCCCAAGTTCGCCTCCTCCCACAGAGTCCAAAAGTCTGTTCTTTACTTCTGTGTCTCTTTTGCTGCCTTGGATATAGGATTGTCATTACCATCTTTCTAAATTCCATATATGTGCGTTAATATACAGTATTGGTGTTTCTTTTCCTGATTTACTTCACTCTGCTCCAGTTTCATCTACCTCATTAGAACTGATTCAAATGTGTTCCTTTTTGTAGCTGAGTAGTATTCCATTGTGTATATGTACCACAACTTCCTTATTCATTCATCTGCTGGTGAACATCTAGGTAGCTTATTCCATGCCCTAGCTATAGTAAACAGTGCATCTGAGTTTTAATGAGCAGTTTTAATGATTCTGACTTAAGTTTGAGAACCATTGCTCTGGACCTCTTAGCTGTGAATTGTTTTCTCAATTCCTAAGAAAGAAGTTTCTGTCATTCTTTGCCTAAACCTGATCCACACAGAAAAGATTCAGATGGTCTCCGGACACTTACTTCTTACAGGCTTTCCCCACGAAACTGAAATTCTTGCCCACAGTTTTGTAACACCTGTATATCATGTCAATCCTTCCATCTACCTCCCTGCCTTCTAAAATGTTAACAACAACAACAAAAAAAGAACAGCTCAGAATGTATAGTACATAATGGAAGTTCAGCAATTGTCTCTATTTTGATGTTTATGTAATTTTTATCTCTATTTTTATTTGAACAATGGTCACTAATAGGGTTGCACATATAACATATAGACTTTCATATAAATGATCATTTATATATCAAATGCTTGAATTGCTAAGACTGATGGCAAACAGCAGACTGCCTATGTTTCCTTCTAGCAGTTTCATGGTTTCAAGCTTTACATTCAAGTCTTTAACCCATTTTGAGTTGATTTTTATGTATGGCATAAGGGAAAGATTTGGTCTCACTTTTTTGCACAGGGCTGCCCAGTTTTCCCAACACCATTTATTGAAGAGACTATCCTTTCTCTACTGTATAGTCATTGCTCCTTTGTCATAAAATTCTTACCTATATATGTGTGGGTTTATTTCTGGGCTCTCAATTCTGGTTATGTCTCCTCAGACAAGGGAAACAAAAGCAGAAATAAACAAATGGGACTGCATTGAACTAAAAAGCTTCTGCACATAAAATAATCAAGACCAAAAGACAACCTACTAAGTGGGAGGATATATTTGTAAATCATATATTCAATAAATGACTAATACCCAAAACATATAAAAACTTACACAACTCAACAACAACAATAAAAACCAAATGACCTGATTAAACAATTAGCAGAGAATCTGATATTTTTCCAAAGACAACATACAGATGGCCAAGAGGCATACTAAAAGATGTTTAACATTCCTAATTATTAGGCAAAGGCAAACCAAACGCACAATTAGATCCCCTCACACTTGTTAGAATGGCTGTTATAAAAAGGGCAAGGAATAACAAGCATTGTCAAGGATGTGGAGAAAGTAAATCTTCCATGCAGTGTTGGTGAAACAGTATGGAGATTCTCCCCCACCAAAAAATAATTGAGAATAAACAAATCAGTATTGTAAAGCAATTATGTTTCAGTTAAAAATAAATAATGTTAAAAATTGAGAATAGAATTATCAGATAATCTAGCTATTCTACTCCTGGATATTTAGCCAAAGAAAATAAAAACATTAATTTGAAAAGATACATGCACCTCTGTGTTCACTGCAGCATTATTTATAATAGCCAAGATATGGAAATGACCTGTGTCCACCAAAAGTAAATGGATAAATATGTTGTGTGTACACATACATACAAGGATACACACACAGAGAAATACTACTCAGTCATAAAAAAGATGAAGTCTGGCTGTTTGCTACAACATGGATGGAACTTGAGGGTGTTATACTAATTAAATAAGTCAGGAAAAGACAAATACCATTTGATTACACTCAAATGTAGAATTAAAATAAAACAAACCAAAATTCTCAAAATAAATGAATAAACTAAACAAAAACAAACACATAGACACAGAGATACAGAGAACAGTGTAGTGGTTAGGAGAGGGGAAGGAACTGGAACAAAATGAATAAAGAGGGTCAACTGAATGGTAACAATTTGTTGGCAAGCACACTAGTTTATACAGAAGAGAGATATAGTGTTGTATACATGAAACATGCAATGTTACAAATAAGTGTTACCTCAATAATAAAGTGCTTACATATGCCAGATACTAGGCTAACCACTTTATTAACTTTGTTCTACTGGAGCCCAAAATAACCTATTATATGATGAGAAAGATGATGGAAAATATCATAAAGGAGTCAAATAACCTTGTAAAGGTGTACTCCCTATGTAGACTGTCTCCAGTACCATTACTTGGAACACCGCGTTGATACTGGTGTTGGAGTTGGCAGGGGAGCTGCTCAGCTTGGGTGTTCTGTGTGTTAGCCTCATGTCTGTACTATGTAACTCGAAATGGAAACATGATGTCTTTTAACATGCAGTGGTTATACTTTCCACCTACTTTGTTTCTCTTGGAGAGATACTACATTGGCAGCAAGAGATCCATAGTCTTCTACCTGGTATTTTTGGTAAAGAAGGCACATAGTCAGATAACCAAGTCTGAAATTTTAGTCTCTTGCAGGAAAACTCACAGGCCTTGAGTTTGTGACAAGGCATTAATATTCATTATGTAAACCAGCTAACTCATCAACTGTATCTATTTATGAAGGAGTGAGAGAAAAACTTTACTATGAAGGAGAGAGAGTGTAACATTACTATGGAGAGAGAGGGTAACTTTACATATATTTTTCAAACTTTTTTATTTTATATTGGACTATAGTTGATTTACAGTGTTATGTTAGTTTTACTTGTACAGAAAAGGGATCCAGTTACGCGTGCGCGCGCGCACACACACACACACACACACACACACACACACAAATATATATATATCCTTTCTTTTTCAGAATCTTTTCCCGTATAGGAACTTTACATATTTTGACTTGAGTATTTCATTACTCATGTAGGAATAATGGACAATTATTGGATGTGCAAAAAGTATTGACTCTTAAGTTAGAGAAGTAATTGGCTTTGGGATTGGGACCTGAGCATTTGAGCAGAAATTCACACATAGGGGTACCAATGGGCAGAGCTCTTGGAGAGCCTGTGAGCCACTGTGTCTGGTGCAAGGATTTTTTTTTTTTCAATTTATTTTTTAATTGGAGGAAAATTGCTTTACATTGTTGTGTTTGTTTCTGCCATACAACAACATAAATCAGCCATAATTCTATGTATTCCCCTTCCCTGTTGAGCCTCCCTACCCTCCCCGCACTCCACCCCTCTAGGTCATCGTGGAGTGCCAGGCTGGGCTCCCTGTGTTATATAGAAGCTTCCCAAAATTCTTAATAAGGTGGCACAGTTCTCTCTTTTTCATAAGAAAATGCCTCCATCTACAAGGGCAAGGTCTTTGCACTCCCTTGATCTCCACCTCTTTCGTCCATGCTTGTCTGCTCCTGAAAGAATTCTAGCATAATAGGGAACGGCGCTGAGTATTGGAGGAATCCCTGGAGAAGGGAGTAGCTTAGATTCTAGGTCCATTTCTGCACTAAGTTCTGTCACTAGGAAACATTACTTAAAACCTCCTTGGGACCTTAATTTCCTCACCTGTCAAATGAAAGGACTGGACCAGATACTGCCTAGGACAAGGTTATGTGTTATAAGGGATAGACCCAATTCTTGAAATCGTCAGAATGGACTTGATAGTGACAGAGTCTTCGATTTGCTTTATCTAATGTCAAAGTGGATTTTTCTCTGATTTAAGGTAACCTGCCTCACTTATTAAGTAGAGCCATTCTCTGTTTCTGTGATGACTGTGTCACCTTATGGGAAAAGGTGTCAGGACTAACAGTAAGAATAGAAAGAAAGAAAGTGAAGTTGCTCAGTCATGTAGCTTACCTTTTTTTTGCTGTTATTTAAATTTAGATTCATGTTAATTTTATTCACATAAAATCAAGCTTATAAATTTATTCATATTGTTTTTCAAATTGTAATCTTTATTTAGAGCTTTGTTCCTTTGATCTTCTTTGCCCGGTCTGCATACAAATATCAGTCTCTCTTTTTTTTTTCTCCCAGTAACTCACAACGCAGTCTGATGGATGTCCTCTCACGCTTTCACTTTGTTCATATGGGAAATTATGCTCATATACGTCCACAATGGGTTTTTCCTTGAGTCTTTGTTTGGAATGAAATGATGTAAAGAATCATTTCCCTACATGTTTTTAATACTCTCCTTCATAAACGCTTTTCATCTAGTGGCTTTAATATTTTTAATACTGTTATATAATAGTCACTAGTATGACAATATGATGCATTATTCAGCTGCTTCTCTGTTAGTAGGCAAATAATTTATTTCCAGTTTCTGTCCATTCCTAACAATTTGGCAGAAGGTTTCCAGAAAGAATTTAAAAATGTTGTATTAAGGACTTTATTACAGCTATTATTAGATTTTTCTCCAAAAGAGCCACAGCACTTTAAATTCTCCCAATAATTTTAAAACCCCCTTTCCCCCAAACCCTACCAACATTAAGTGTTATGGTCCCTTTTATTTTGTATCAGTCAGATATAAAATGACAATCTATTATTTATTTTGCACTTACCTCAGTTTTCATCAATATGAGAATCTCTTCATATATTTTCTCAATTTTTTTTTGTTCATAAAATTTTCATGTATGTCTTTTACCCATAATTATTTTTCCTTCTGAATAGTCTTTCTTGATGATTTATAAGAGTTCTGGGTATACTAAGGAAAATTTTCTTCTGTCTTACATCTGTCACATTTTACCTCCACTTTATTGTTGCTTTGTTGTGCAATCGCTCAGTTGTGTCTGACTCTTTTTGCCACCATGGACTGCAGCACACCAGGCTTCCCTGTATTTCACTATCTCCCAGAGCTTGCTCAGACTCACATCCATTGAGTTGATGAACCATCTTATCCTCTGTCGCCCCTTTCTCCTCCTGCCTTCAGTCTTTCCCAGTATCAGGGTATTTTCCAATGAGTGGCTCTTCACATCAAGTGACCAAAGCATTGGAGCTTCAGCATCAGTTCTTCCAATGAATATTCAGGGTTGATTTCCTTTAGGATTAACTGGTTTGATCTCCTTGCTGTCTAAGGGACTCTCAAGAGTCTTCTCCAATACCACAGTTTGAAAGCATTGATTCTTCAGCACTCAGCCTTCTTTATGGTCCAACTATCACATCCATAGATGACTACTGGAAAAACCGTAGCTCTGACTAGATGGACCTATGTAAGCAAAGTGATGTCTCTGGTTTTTAATATGCTGTCTAGGTTTGTCATAGCTTTTCTTCCAAGGAGCAAGCATCTTTTAATTTCATGGCTGCAGTCCCCATCTGCAATGACTTTGGAGCCCAAGAAAATAAAGTCTCTCACTGTTTCCATTGTTTCCCACCTATTTGCCATTAAGTGCTGGGGCCAGTTGCCATGATCTTAGCTTTTTGAATGCTGAGTTTTAAACTAACAGCTCTGCATTGATATTAACTTTTATTTGTGGTATCTTTCTGGTATCTTATCCTCTTTTTCTTTTAATTTTCCAAAAATGTTTTTTTTTTTCCAAAAATGCTTTAAAATTTTAGATTCTGATTTTTCAGTCATAAGCTTCCATGAACCACCCCACGTGGCACCATAGTTTCGTTTTTGTTTGTTTGTTTATGATATTTATTAACAACTTAGTTTTAAAAGTCTTAAATACATATACAATTTTTAACTTAAATGGGAGCTGTTTTTTATCTTCTGGATGGATAACTAGTTGTGCCAGCTCAATTTTGAAATAGTTGACCCTTTTCTCACTAACTTTTGAGGAAACCTCATACAGTTTTCCATAATGGCTGCACCAAGTTATATTTCCACTAACAGAGCACAATGGTTCCTTTTTCTCTGCATCCTTGTCAGCATCTATTAGTTCTTGTCTTTTTAATAATAACCATTCTAACGTGTGATGCCATATCTCATTGTAGTTCTGATTTGTTCTTCCCTGATAATTAGTGGTGTGGAGCCACTGATGTACCTTCTTGCAACCTGGATGTCATCTTTGGAAAAATGTCAATTCAGATCTTCCCCCCACTTCTTAATTGGATTGTTTTGTTTGTTTGCTATTGAATCATCAAAGTTCTTTGTATATTTTGGATATTAATCCCTTATCTGATACAATTTTCAAATATTTCCTCCCACTCCATAGGCTGCCTTTCTGTTTTGTTGATGATTTCCTTTGCTGTGTAGGACATTTTTAGTTTGATGTAGCCCCAATTGTTTGTTTTTGTAAACTTTGCTTTTGGTGTCAAATTATACCCTCCTCTGAAAAAAAATTACTTTGAAGACTCATGTCAAGGAGTGTTTTCTTCTAAGAATCTTATGATTTTAGTTCTTACATTCAAGTCTTTAATCCATTTAGAGATATTTTTTGTGTATGGTGTAAGATAGGGTTTTTTTCTTAGCAGTTTTTGAAGAAAAATTTCCCCCATTGTATATTCTTGTCTCCTTTTTCATGAATTACTTGGCCACATGTGTGTGAGTTTATTTCTGGGTGCTCTATTCTGTTCTATTCTATTGGTCTATTTTATGTTTATGTATATGCCCTGCATTTCCCCATCTTGGGAAACTCTTTAGCATGATGAGGTTTTAATTTTCTTTTATTAGCATCTCATGAGTTTCTATCTATAAAAGTATACATGTTTTCTTTCAATATTTATGTTATTTAATTTTCTCATTTTATTGAATTTACTGAAACTGCCAAGTTAATTTTAAGTAGTAGTAGTGATCATGGACTTCTGTGTCTAGTCTTGATTTTTAATTGAAATATTTTTTGTTGCATATGCTATTTGTGGTTTTTGACAATCAAGATTAACTAAATATAAGTCATTTATTTATAACCTGTTGTTTGTCATGTCTGATGAATTTTATGAAATGTTTTTTCAGAACCTGAAGGTATAATTATTTTTCTATTTTTATTTTAATGTTTTATGTTATGCTAATATGTTTTCTGATATTAAAGCACTATTGCCCCCCTGGAATAAACTCAGTTTCTTCATAGTGTGCTGTGTTTCATATATTGTCTGACTGTTTTATAAATGTGTACTTAGAATTTTTATTATATTCATAAATGAGAATGGTCCATAGTTTCTTTTTTATGCTATCTTAAACTTTTGATAATAAAACTGATTTCAAAACTGAATTAGAGACTTCTATCTTTTGCTTAGAACAACTTTTTAAATTTTATAAAGATTAGACATCTAATGGCTTTCATAATTCTGTCTATATTATTGATATAATCTCACTTTTGATGATTCTTTATAAATTTTAGTAGTTTGTATTTGGCCAAGAAACAGTCCATTTTCTCTAGGACCCCAAAATTTGCTGCCCAGAATTGCAAATAAAATTCCTTTCCTCTTTATCTCAGTTTTTAACCTATCTAAGTTCTAGACATTTTATTTTTCCTCCTTTTACATGATCAGGATTACATGTTTTTTATGTTTTATAAAAAACACTATATGTTTTTTATAGTGTGTTAGTCCTTCAAAGTTCTAGGTTTGGATCTCTTTACATTTTTCTATAATTTTTTCTGTTTCATATTTCAGCTTATACTTTATTTCCCTCTTTCTGGAATCAATTTTCCCCCCTCTTCACAAATTTCTTAACCTAAGTTCTTAGTTCTAGTTTTATTTTCCTTCCTTAATTATGAACTATTTAAAAGGCTATACATTTCCTACTAAATACTCTTTTCATTGTGTACTGTAATTTTTGGTATACTTTATTTTAAATTAATTGAGTTATAGATAAATTATACATTCCAATTATATTTTAGTCAGAACTGTATGGGTATTTCAAAAAATTCTATTGAAGCAGTCAACATTTTTTTGCCACTTAAATTTTCTTCTCTAATTTTTTTTCCCTTATTAGGTAATATGGCCTACAGGTATCTGCTATAAAATTTTAAAAATATTTAAGCTCTTTATTTATTACAAGAATTTCCAAAAATAGTATGTTCTCTGAAAGATTTAACATTCTGTTGTAGTACTTTGTTCCTCTGCATTGTCGCTTTCATTATATTGAAAAAGAAGACAGTTCAGTTCAGTCGCCCACTCATGTCCATCTCTTTGCGACCCCCTGGACTGCAGCACGCCAGGCCTCCCTGTCCAACACCAACTCCCAGAGTTTACTCAAACTCATGTCCATTCAGTCAGTGATGCCATCCAGCCATCTCATCCTCTGTCGTCCCCTTCTCCTCCTGCCTTCAATCTTTCCCAGAATCATGGTCTTTTCCAATGAGTCAGTTCTTTGCATCAGGTGGCCAAAGTATTGGAGTCTCAACTTCAGCATCAGTCCTTCCAATGAATTTTCAGGACTGATTTCCTTTAGGATTGACTGGTTGGATCTTCTTGCAGACCAAGGGACTCTCAAGAGTCTTCTCCAGCTCTACAGTTCAAAAGCATCAATTCTTCGGCGCTCAGCTTTATTTATAGTCCAACTTTCACATCCATACATGGCTACTGGAAAAACCATAGCCTTGACTAGATGGACCTTTGTTGGCAAAGTAATGTCTCTGCTTTTTAATATGCTGTCTAGGTTGGTCATAACTTTTCTTCCGAAGAGCAAACGTCTTTTAATTTCATGGCTGCAGTCACCATCTGCAGTGACTTTGGAGCCCCCCCAAAAAAGTCTCTCATTGTTTCCATTGTTTCCCATCTATTTGCCATGAAGTGATGGGACTAGATGCCATAATCTTTGTTTTCTGAATGTTGAGTTTTAAGCCAACTCTTTCACTCTCCTCTTTCACTTTCATCAAGTGGCTCTTTAGTTCTTCTTCACTTTCTGCCATAAGGGTGGTGTCATCTGCATATCTGAGGTTATTGATATTTCTCCCAGCAATATTGATTCCAGCTTGTGCTTCATCCAGTCCAGCATTTCTTATGATGCACTCTGCATATAAGTTAAATAAGCTGGATAACAATATACAGCCTTGACATACTCCTTTCCCGGTTTGGAACCAGTCTGTTGTTCCATGTCCAGTTCTAACTGTTGCTTCTTGACCTGCATACAGATTTCTCAGGAGGTGGGTAAGGTGGTCTGTTATTCTATCACTTTAAGAATTTTCCACAGTTTGTTGTGATCCACACAGTAAATGCTTTGGGGTAGTTAATAAAGCAGAAGTAGATGTTTTTCTGAAACTCTCTTGCTTTTTCGATGATCCAACAGATGTTGGCAATTTGATCTCTGCTTCCTCTGCCTTTTCTAAATCCAGCTTGAACATCTGGAAGTTCACTGTTCATGTAGTGTTGAAGCCTGGCTTGGAGAATTTTGCGCATTATTTTGCTAGCATGTAAGATGAGTGCAATTGTGTGGTAGTTTGAGCATTCTTTGGCATTGCCTTTCTTTGGGATTGGAATGAAAACTGTCCTTTTCCAGTGCTATGGCCACTACTGAGTTTTCCAAATTTTCTGGCATATTGAGTGCAGCACTTTCACAGCATCAATTTTTTTAGGATTTGAAATAGCTCAACTGGAATTCCATCACCTGCACTAGCTTTGTTCATAGCGATGCTTCCTAAGGCCCACTTGACTTTGCATTCCAGGATGCCTGGCTCTAGGTGAGTGATCACACCATCGTGATTATCTGGGTCGTGAAGATCTTTTTTGTATAGTTCTTCTGTGTATTCTTGCCACCTCTTCTTATCTTCTGCTTCTGTTAGGTCCATACCATTTCTGTCCTTTATTGAGTCCATTTTTCCATGATATGTTCCCATGGTATCTATAATTTACTAGAAGAGATCTCTAGTCTTTCCCATTCTATTGTTTTCCTCTATATCTTTGTATTGATCACTGAGGAAGGCTTTCTTATCTCTCCTTGCTATTCTTTGGAACTCTGCATTCAAATGGGTATATCTTTCCTTTTCTCCTTTGCCATTCACTTCTCTTCTTTTCACAGCTATTTATAAGGCCTCCTCAGAAAACCGTTTTGCCTTTTTTCCTTTCTTTTCTTGGGGATAGTCTGGATCTCTGCCCGCTGTACAGTGCTATGAACCTCTGTGCATAGCTCTTCAGGCACTGTCTATCAGATCTAATTCCTTGAATCTATTTATCACTTCCACTGTATAATGTAAGGGATTTGATTTAGGTTATTCCTGAATGATCTAGTGGTTTACCCTACTTTCTTCAATTTAAGTCTGAATTTGGCAATAAGGATTTCATGTTCTGAGCCACAGTCAGATCCTGGCCTTGTTTTTGCTGACTGTATAGAGCTTCTCCATCATTGGCTGCAAAGAATATGATCAATTTGATTTTGGTATTGACCATCTGGTGATGTTCATGTGTGGAGTCTTCCCTTGTGTTGTTGGAAGAGGGTGTTTGCTATGACCAGTGCATTCTCTTGGTAAAACTCTATTAGCTTTTGCCTTGCTTCATTCTGTACTCCAAGGACAAATTTGCCTATTACTCCAGGTATTTCTTGACTTCTTACTTTTGCATTCCAGTCCTCTGTAATGAAAAGGATATCTTTTTTGGGGTGTCAGTTCTAGAAAGCCTTGTAGGTCTTCATAGTACCATTCAACTTCAGCCCCTTCAGCATTACTGGTTGGGGCATAGACTTGGATTGCTGTGATATTGAATGGTTTGCCCTGGAAATGAACAGTAATCAGAATCATTCTGTCATTTTTGAGATTGCATCCAAGTACTGCATTTTGGACTCTTTTGTTCACTATGATGATACTCCATTTCTTTTAAGGGATTCTTGCCACAGTAGTAGATATAATGGTCATCTGAGTTAAATTCACCCATTCCAGCCCATTTTAGTTCATTGATTCCTAAAATGTTGATGTCCACTCTTGCCATCTCCTGTTTGACCAGTTCCAATTTGCCTTGATTCATGGACCTAAAATGCCAGGTTCCTATGCAATATTGTTCTTCGCAGCATCAGACTTTATTTCCATCACCAGGCACATCTAAAACTGGCTGTTGCTTTTACTTTGGCTCCGTCACTTCATTCTTTCTGGAGTTATTTCTCCACTGATCTCTAGTAGCATATT
This sequence comes from Cervus canadensis, assembly GCF_019320065.1. Lineage (NCBI taxonomy): Eukaryota > Metazoa > Chordata > Mammalia > Artiodactyla > Cervidae > Cervus > Cervus canadensis. The sequence goes on from NC_057408.1 coordinate 6,830,164, forward strand.
GGGCACCTACTGACCTGGGGAGTTCATCTTTCAGTGTCCTATTTTCCACCTTTCCATTCTGTTCATGAGGTTCTCAAGGCAAGAATACTGAAGTGGTTTGCCATTCCCTTCTCCAGTGGACCACATTCTGTCAGAACTCTCCACCATGACCTGTCTGTGTTGGGTGGCCCCACATGGCTTGGCTCATAGTTTCGTTGAGTTAGACAAGGCTGTGGTTCATGTGATCAGGTGGGTTAGTTTTCTGAAGACAAATGGCCCTAAACTTAAGCTGTGTAAAACCACGTGATGTATCTGTTAAATAAATTGTTTCCCAGTAGAATTATATGGTTTTAAAATTATTTCTGCTTTTCAAGTAATTTTTGGTTTTTATATTTAACTGATACATCATATGATTTACACAGCTTAAGACCATTTGTTTTTTAAAGTTGTTCTTTTACTATTGAAATTGACAGTTTATATTTTATTCATGGCTTTTGATCTTTAGAACCAAGTTGTTAATTATTAATTTTGCCTTGCTTTTATGTTTTCTTCACTGGACTAGTATCCCTTTCTTTTTTCCTTCACATCACACTTCTTTATCAACTTATTGTATGGGGTGTGTGCGTGCTAATTCACTTCAGTCCTGTCTGACTCTATGACCCTAGGAACTGTAGCCCACCAGGCTCCACTGTTCATGGGATTCTCTAGGCAAGAATACTGGAGTGGGTTTCTGTGCCCTTCTCCAGAGAATCTTCCCAACTCAGGGATCAAACCTGTGTCTCTTGTGTCTCCTGCATTGGCAGGCGGGTTCTTTACCAGTGAGTCGAATGGGAGGCCCACTGTATGGGTGTTTCCTCCAAATAGCCTATAGGCAGGATCCACTTTTAATCCAGTCTGACAATTTGTCTTTTAATGGGGCAATTGAATATATTTTTGTTTAATATGAGAATTTTTATGCTTGATTTTGTTTTTTATATCAAAGATGTTTTACTTGGTCTCTTCTGATGAGTCTTTGTTGTGAAAGCTATCCTACTCATTGTTGACTCCTTAGCAATATAACCTGGCTTTTACCCACTAGATGCCATTTGCATCCTCTCAGGTTGTGACAGCCAAGAATGACTCCAGGTGTTGCCAAATGTCCTTTTGGGGGTGGGGGGAATTCCCCATCCTGCCCCAAGCCCAGTTAATATCTGCTTTATATCTTTTAAAAAAACCTCAGTTGTCTTTTTCCAGGCCTGAAAGTCCCACACCTAGGTTTGTTGGATATTTATTGAGGGCAAGTTTGTCAGTATTCCATGCACCTGGGGTGACCAACCATCTTCTTTGTCTGGGCTGAGCGGATTCCTCAGCCATGGTACTTCCAGTAGTAAAATCAGAAAGTCTTGGGAAAACCGGAGTGAGCTGGTCACCTTGGATGCACCTCTTCAGTCTGTTCTTGTTCAGTAGCCTTGACCAAAGGAAAAAGCAGTGAGGTCCATTCAGCCCCTAACACAGTTCTCTTTTCTCCCTGTTTCTGCATCTGACACATCCTGGTCTAAGGATATTCTGAACTCAGAGTTGTGAAATTGTACAAAAATCCTTAGACATTTGTCTCTGAGAGTCATACTAACACGCTTCTACACAGCTATAAGGCATTTATAGACGTACCCTTTTAGACATAATCATATCTATATATTATGATTTGTAGAAGTTGAGATGGTTAGATAGCATCACTGACTCAATGGGCATGAATTTGAGCGAACTTCAGAACAATGAAGGACAGGGAAGTCTGGCATGCTGCTGCCCATGGGATTGCAAAGAGTCGGACTCTTAGCAACTAAACAACAATAATATTATTATTTATTCTTTACCATAATTTCCTCTATTCTTAAGTTTTCCTCAATCTTGAAATCCCCTCTGAATCATTTGTTGTTTCGTTAATCTTCCTGCCACCATCTCCCATGTGTTTTCCTCAGAATACTTGGCTAAAATCCTTTCTGAATTCTTCTTTATCCTTTAATAACTTAATTTACCCTGATAAATTAGTAACTTAATCTATAACTTAATTTTAGTCTGATAAGTGAATAATAAAAAGTCTATACTCTGCTGAGTATAGAATTCTAGAGTTCGTGTTCTTTCCTCTCTTTTGTTACTTTTTCACGTGGTCTTCAGGCTTTTATGATTGCGTGTGAGCAGAATGATGACAGTTTTATTCCTTATATTTGTGCTTTTGCTGTTTGTTTTGTTGGCTGCAGCATGAGGCTTGTGGGGTCTTAGCTCCTTGACCAGGAATTGAATTCAGGGCCAGGCAATGAAAGCATCATGTCCTAACCACTGGACTTGCAGAGAATTCCCTCGATTTGTGCTTGTATGATTTTTTTCTCTTGTCCTTGCTTTAATTCCTTTAAAAAACAATAAGCACACAGTACTCTTTTATGTCTATCTCCCCGCTGCTGCTAACAAAGAATGAATCTTGTGATGGTGGAGAGCCTGTCGAGGGAGGAAAGGAACTGCCTCTTATCTTCTTTATCTTATGGGCAAGTATCCATTTCTCAACAAATATTTGGTCTCGTTTTAAGGAATTCTCTGGTTGCTAAAAAAAAATGATCCATTTGGCATTTATCTGGGAGCTCTCAGCCGCAGCTCTGCGTTTCCACCACCCTAGAGGCCCTCCCAAAGGAAATAGGCGGGAGTGGGGTTAGGAGAGGAGGAGGGTGTCTTCCTGTCTCCCGGATTCTGACAGTTGTGAAGAGCATGAGGAGCTCTGCTTGTGGCCCAGAATTGCTCACTCGTGGGTCAGAATGCCATCTGGATCATGCTTTCAAAAGAACATGATAACTCAAAAGATTTCTCAGGAAATTCACATTCTGGGTCTAGTGTCTGAGACGTGTTGATGTATGCACATGAGATGCAGAAGAGAGCCTTCTCTGATCTGAGCTGTCTTCCTTTCTGTCAAAGCGGTTTTTCAAAGCACATTTTATAATAATCCCATCTTCTGAAGAGAAGGTGGTAGATAGTTGAAATCTCTGTGGCCTCATAGAAGGGAAACACGTCAATTATGATACCCTGAGACTATTGGGAGCCATCAAGAATCCACAGAGGGCTTTTACTCCAGGCTTTTGGGGTCCCTATTTTTGGATGAGGGGCTTTAAAAGTGAACTCATCCCCCTGTGAGGTTCCATTCCAATGCTACCTTCACCATGAAGCTCTTGACAGGAAATGGTTTCTTGCTGCTTCACATCCCAAGAACACTTGAGGTCATTCATAACGCTCACGCTGTCTTGGATCTTGAGTTATTTTTGTTCACATCTTCTTTGTCCTTCTACAGGATATTTGTTATCAGCTGTCTGATCCATGGCTGTATTCTCCTTAGCCTTTAGCCCAGTGTCTGAAGCATAATAGATGTTCAATACTGGCAGAGAGGTGGGTGGGTGGATAACTGAAAGAGAGAAACTTGAAATCTGATTATTTGATATATAAACTTCCTTCATCTGTCTGGTTAATGATAGTTTTAGGTCATATTCCATTCCATTGCTATATGTCTTCCAGCCATCCATGATTTTTCTTCTGCTAATTTAGTTTTTTGTATATTTAAATCCAGATTAGAAAGATCTTGCATTAAATAAGCCTCCAGGCTGTCAGTATACCTCAGGTAGCCATAAGGTATACTTTAGTCATTAATTTGAGTTCCAAAAGTTTTCCAATTTTTCTTTCTACTTTCTTCCTTTTACCCTTCCTATCTTTGGGTCATCTTTACTTCCCTTGGCCATCTCCTCTTACCTACCCCCATATACAAAAACACCATATACCGAAACACTGTTGTTTTGTTTGTAGACTAATATTGGTACTGTGTTCTATTTCCATTGTGAATTTCTTTAGATCTTTGTTGTTAAGATTAAAGATAGTTCTTCCCCCGGTAAGGGAAGCATCTTAATAGGAAATGGATTTTTAACATGGGTACAGAGGCTAGAAGAGAATTGGGATTTCAAAAGATTCTTCTATATTTCTGGACTTTGAATATGCATCTGTGAGTTACAACAGAAAACATTGACTGGAGTATTAGTCTTTAACTCTTTCTTATTTTCAAGCTATTTAAAAAAAAATCCTTTATCTTGATCTACATTTAAAAACAAGGTCATTTTACCAGTAATGATTTCTGAGAATATTCTCTTAGCTACAAGACTTGTTAGTGAGTGAGCATTATGATTTAGTCTACATATTGATAGGATTTTCTCCATCAGTCTTCAGAAAAGATGACCAAATGCATAAGACTTGAAAGATTACAAATCTGTGTGCAACAGAAGCTCAGTTACTAGAAATTCTATATTCTTTATTGGTTAGTGTGACTCTTCTTGTTTGAAAGGAATAACAATCAGCGCTAACAGTGATGCAGAAAGGAACCTACTGAATTTTCTATAATTAACCACAGTGTTAGAAGGATAAATGTGTAGTCATGCCTCAGTGCGAGAGTAGAGGGTGGTACCACCAGCTCTTCTTTTTTCCCTGTTTTTCTCTGCATGCTGGCTTCACTGATACACACTGCTTTCTGCCACAGGGCTGGAATCCAGGCTATCAGCAGCTCCAATATCCTGTATCTCTTACCTTTGCTTCTGTGTAGAGTTTGAAAGTCAATCTCTTAATCCAAATTTGAAAAGCATTGAGCAGTACAGTAAGTTGACTCAACCTGGATGAAGAATCAGGTAGTCACCCCAGAATACTGTCAGTAAATCCATGGTTATAACCAAATATTTGAACCCTATGTTTAACATAGGAGTGGGACTGTTCCCAGAAGATTGGAGCTGCTATTCTAGGCAGACTGAATGTTAGGTGTATATTTCTTTTTTTAATGAAGGATAAGGGGCAAACTTTTGAGAAAAGAAATTTTTGTGAGGAAGCATTTGTAGGGGATGAAAATTACTTCTTTCTTCTTGGTGAGAAGATCTCCTGAGGGTGAAAATTCTAAGAATGAACAAGTAATCTCATTTTTTTCCTGAAGGTTGATTCAACCATCTCTCTTCCTTTGAACTGTCAAATTGCAATCCCTAGTATAAAGTGTGTTCTCAGTAAGCCCTTGTAAACCTAACTTAGAACACTTAGCATCTGAACTCCACCATCCCACACATCATTAGGTGGGGGGTTTCAGTATTCACAGTGTGTGATTGTTGTTTCTCATATCTGTCAAGTCATGCTGGTAGATTTGTGATGGGAGGAATTGGGAGGTAAGGGTGAAGGGGATGTCAGACTCAGAGTCTCCAAGACCTTAAATGTCCTGGATGAAAATAATACTCCATGACTTGGGTAGAATGGGCCTGGCTCTCCCTTTGTATTTAACTCGATGCTTCTCCAAAGGTCTATAAAATTCGGTATTTTCCCATTTTAATTTTGCATTTCAAGGTCCAATAAAGTAAGTCAGTGTTTGCCAATAATGGTGATACTTGGGGTATTTTGTTTGGAATGAGGCTGAGAATGCGGCCAGGTAGGAAGTGTCCCAGTTTGTCACAATCCCTGGAAATCATGTCAAGGCAACTAGTATTGGAGAAAAGTGCAGCCCACCAGGCTCCTCTGTTCCGTGGGATTCTCTAGGCAAGAATACTGGAGTGGGTTGCCGTGTCCTCCTCCAGGGGATTTTCCCCATTCAGGAATCAAACCTGTGTCTCTTACATCTCCTGCATTGGCAGGTGGGTTCTTTACCACTAGGGCCACCTGGGAAGCCTTGAAGCAAAGTGAAGTGAAAGTTGCTTAGTTGTGTGTGATTCTTTGTGACCCCATGGGCTATACAGTTCATGGAATTCTCCAGGCCAGAATACTGGAGTGGGTAGTCTTTCCCTTCTCCAGGGGATCTTCCCAACCCAGGGAACTAACTCAGGTCTCAGAAGCCTTGGAAAGAAGCAAATGCATTAAATGTTAGACTATGATGCCCCCAAAGCTTGCAAATATATGTTCATGGAAAATATCTTTATTGCCCTGAATTGAATTAATTATCTTGGGGAAACTGAGAATCCTATCCCATTGTCCTTTCTCCTAGCCTCTTGGCATCAGAAAGATCTTTATGTTCATCTAGTTCAATGTTTCTTAAACTCTAATGTGCATCAGCATAATCTGAGAAGTTTGCTGAAGGTGTAGGTCCCTGGCACCATCCTGGTGCCAGAGGTTGGTAATGGAGGGAAGCAAGGAATCTTTATTTTTTTTGACAATCAGATCATATATTCTGAAGCATATAGCCTGCAGCAACGCTGTGACAAATACATTTCCCTTTGCCTTTTCTGTCAGTGGATGTGTATCCTCATCAGCTGAGCAGATTTATGGAGAGAATTTCAGCATAAGATGTAAAGCTGAATCACAGTGAACTTTTCTAAGTCCTAAAACCTACGTTTTGATCTTTTTTATAACATCAATGATAGATCGTTATCCTCACTCTTAGAATACTTCTAGTGAGATGATGCCCACTACATTAAAAAAAAATGTCTTATTTTATTACTAGATAAATCTAGTTAATCATACTTGATTAAATGAAAGTCATCTCCACATTGACCCCCATTCTACTCTCTGTGCTAGCAGAGCAAATCTCCTGCTTTGTCTGCAATACAGGCTTTCGGATATTTAAAGACATTCATCACACTCCACTAAGGGTTTTCTTTTCCAGGATGAACTTTGCTAATTCCTTTAATCTTTCTACCACTTGGTCTCCAGGTTAATCTTCCAGGCTTGTTCTAATCACTCAAATATGGATGTAACTCAACACAATGATCTGGAGAGAGCTTAACTACTGGGGAAAGCTAGGGACTGAGTTTTGAGGAATGGGATGTGGGATGAGGGGGGAATGGGCACAGATCTCAGCCATTGCCCCCGCAGTAGAAGACCATGCTTCTATTGACTCTGTCAAATGGCATTTGCACTAAGGAAAAAAAGTCAGATTATTATTTTTTTGGCTCGTATAGAGTCTGTGGTAAACAAAACTCAGATTGTTTTGCTTTCTAGGAACTTCTGATTTCAAGCTGGTTTTCCTCCATTTGACTTGAGTTTTGTTTTTTCTGAACTTAAATGTGAAAGCGTGTAAATGAAAGAATGGATTTGTTTTGGTTAGTAAGGCATTCTTTAGACCATTCATCCCATCTCCAACAACAATTTTCCTTGTATGACCTAGACATAGAATAACTGTGAGTCCATATAATATTTTTCAAAATTTCTAACATGTAAAATAGGCCTGCTTTAAAGTTTACTTCTTGCCCCCTCCCTATACACTGATGGTAACTACGCGAGATGATGGATTGATTAACTTGATTGGATAATTATTACCCAACATTATACATATAGTATACACACACACACACACACATATATATATATATATATAAAATCATCACACTGTATGCCTAAAATAAATAGAACTTATCAATTTTATCTCACTAAAGCTGGAAAAAAATTCCAAAAAAATTCTGAGGGATGAGAGCTAGCACACACCAGTTGAGTCATGCTGGCTGCATAAAGAGTTTCTCTCCATGACTACCAGGGTAAATCTGTTCAAAAGTGGGACAGGGAGTAACCTGTCACTCTATGGAGACATCCATCAGATAGACTATTAAACTCATACCCACCTAGAAGATGCTGGCTTTTAATGGTTAAGGTATGACATATGGTCTAGGCACCTCATCTAAGAAAAAAAAATGAATTATTCTTGTTTTCAAAACAATAAAATGAAATTGATCTTCTAGGATGTGGAAATTCTTTGCCTTAATTTTCTAATTTTTTGAACTCTGAAAAACTAGGGAAGGCTTAGGTCCTTCTTCCAATCCCCACCTTTCCTATGTGGTCATCATGGGGTTTTTTGTATTTTTGCTTTATGATAACTCAGACAGAACTTGTATTTTCCTCCTCATTCCTTATTCTCAAGGGCCTTGCTATGTATGTATACAGTGTGGGTTGCAAATACCATTTGATTAATATTATTCCACACAGTGGCAGAGAAGTTGCAGTTAAATATGAGGATATAATTAATATAAAAATTTACTATGCTTTTTTGTTTACCCTACTTAATATATTTGTTTCAAACCACGTCATGATTCTTTTAATGTCTATGTCTGGAGGTTATACCATGTTCCCCTATTTGTTTATCAGTTCAGTTCAGTCGCTCAGTCGTGTCCAACTCTTTGTGACCCCTTGGACTGCAGCACACCAGGCTTCCCTGTCCATCACCAAATCCCAGAGCTTGCTCAAACTCATGTCCATCAAGATGGTAATGCCATCCAACCATCCTTTGTCATCCTCTTCTCCTCCTGCTTTCACTCTTTCCCAGCATCAGAATCTTTTCCAATGAGTCAGTTCTTCGCATCAGGTGGCCAAAGTATTGGAGCTTCAACTTCAGCATCAGCCCTTCCAATGAATATTCAGGACTGATTTCCTTGAGGATTGACTAGTTGGATCTCCTTGCAGTCCAAGGGACTCTCAGAGTCTTCTCCAACACCACAGTTCAAAAGCATCAGTTCTTCAGCACTTAGCCTTCTTGATGGTCCAACTCTCACATCCACATATGACTACTGGAAAAACCATAGCTTTGACTAGATGGACCTTTGTTGGCAAAAGAATGCCTCTGCTTTTTAATAGGTTTGTCATAGTTTTTCTTCCATGGAGCAAACATCTTTTAATTTCATGGCTGTGGTCACTGTCTGCAGTGATTTTGGAGCCCCCCAAAATAAAGTCTGTCACTGTTTCCATTGTTTCCCCATCTATTTGCCATGAAGTGATGGGACCAGATGCCATGATCTTCTTTTTTTGCATGTTGAGTTTTAAGCTAACTTTTTCACTCTCCTATTTCACTTTCATCAAGAGGCTCTTTAGTTCTTCATGTTCTGCCATAAGGGTGGTGTCATCTGTGTGTCTGAGGTTATTGAAATTTGCATGCACATTGTATGTCATATATGTAACATAAGTTTGTGTGTGTATATCTGCTTTCCTGTCTCTGTTCTTCTTTCACTCTCATGTATAGGCATATATGCATAAAAATTTGACTTATGTCAGTTATACCTGCTTTAGTTTAGTGAGGTCATTGGTGTTAATTTCAGCTGTGCTTAGAGCTAGGTAACTCATTCTAAATTAAACATCTAAAAGTTGCCTAACAGATTGAGGCTCCTCTAAAACATTAGGGACAGTGACCGACTGTCTTTTCCTCAAACTCACCATCCAGGCTCCTGAATTTCTCTGTCTAAAAGACTAACTCTCAAAGCCCTATTTAGAATGCCATGTACCTCAAATATATATATATATTTTCCATTCTAAGAATACAAGCATTAAGGTGTCAAGAATTCATTTTCGGTTTGGGGTTAATATCCATTGAAGTATTTTGGCAGGGACAGAGCATTTTGACAATACAAATGCCTTTCTGCATTCCTCACAGCACCATTCTGAACTTTTTATAATCAAGAAAGGAGAAAATAATTTCTCTTTTCCATTAAATATTCAGTGGGCAAATACTAATCTGAAAGAAAATTGAAATTCTCTCTGTGGCACACTCAACAAATGACAGTTTAGATTATATTAGAAATACTGTAATTCTCTTCAGGTCAGTTAACTGAGTGAAAAATGGAAATCTAAAATGAAGCTAAAGCATTGTATTAAGTATTACAATTGTGTCTCCATCCCTCGGCAGCACGGGGTGGTGGGAGGCTGAAGGCGTTGGAGGCAGGACAAATTTGAGGGAGAAGCTGGTCTCTGGCACATAGAGCTGAATGGCTGTATTGGATGGCGTTCTTCATGAGTCAGGGTGCTTCCCCTGGGGCCATCAGATGCCGGTACCCTCAACCAACTGAAGGCTCTAATGAGACATATGCAAGTCCAGATCTAAATCTAATGAGCCCTGCACTAGCTTGATTTCCTCAGGGGTGATACACTTTCCCCAGTGACAGAGAACCTCTGTATAGGATGCTCACTGGTGATGTTGGAGGTCAGCCCCTCTGGGGTCCTTCATGGCATGATCTGGACCATTTTGGGGGCTGGAATACTTGCTCCAAAAAAGGCTGCGATGATTCCTGGAGCAGCCTTCTGTTCTCAAATAATTCTTTTTGTTTGTTTATCTATCCCAGTAAGACATCCTTTAGGGCTCTTTAGTGTTTGAAAGAGGTATTTGTTCTGCTTTTTTTCTTATCTGTTGTTTGCTTGTAAGTGCCTGTGTTGGAGTGAAGTGCTACTGGAGCACTGCTAATTGCTTTGCTTCAGGCTTGTCTTTCTCCTGCTACCCTGGTGGCCACATGATTGAGTTCTTATCCACAGTGATCCCTCCTTCCCATCACCTGGGACTGCATATTGTGCCAGGGTTTATGGTGGCTTTTCCCTTTTGATTTGTACCTGGAGAGTCCTGAAGCAGAGCCTGCAGCTTCCCAGCTTTCTGCTGATGGTGTGAGCTCAAGGCCCCCTGGAATTAAAGTCAGTGGGAGATGGATTCTTTCATTGAGACCCTCCCATCCTCCTCTTAAGCCCCTCCCTGAGGGACTCTGTTTTCATCCTTAGAAGTTCATCAGTGGTCCAAGAATCACTTCCCTTTTTAAGGTCTCATTTAGTCCCCTGCTATCTAAAAAAGGACTTAGGCCCGTCTGGGTCTTCCTTAAGGTTCCTGAGTGTGATCAGGTTAATCCAGGGTTTCGCATAATCCAGGGCCTGGGGCCTAAAGCTTTATTGGAATACAGCCCAATCCATTCTTGTGCCCAGTGTCTGTGGTTGGTTTTGTTCTGCAGAAGCAGACTGCAGTAGTTGCAGCAGAGACTGTCTGTGTCCCACGGAGCCAAAAATATTTACTCTCTGACCTTTTAAGAAAAAGTCTGCTGGTCCCTGGACTAATGGAAAGGGAAACCATCTGAGATAAAATGACAGTGGTGATGATGCCTAGTGGAACTGTTCTTCACAGATAGCTCATTGCCACTTTAGAGGAACGTTTGCTGTTTAAACCCAAAGGAGTGATTCAGTCAATGAACACAAATAATAACTGGGGAGTGGTCATGCCATTCATGGCCTGCTGTAATTGCTGGTTGGGAGTTGGTCGCTTGGTTATGAGGTATGTGAGGGGTTCTCAAAGTCTGATCTCTGGATCATCAGTGTCTCCTGAAATCCTGCTAGAAGTGTAGGCTCTCAGGCCCTGCTCCAGAACAACTAAATCAGAAACTCTGGGGGTGAGGCCATCAATCTGTACTTTAATAAGTCCTCCAGGTGATTCAGAAGGATGCTAACATTTTAGAACCACAGATGTACTTTTAAAGGGTTTGGTAAACTTTGCAGAGTGAGGTAAGTAAAAAGTGGCACATTCTGTTCCACATTGAACCAGCCTTGATGACATAGAAGGAAGAAGGAGGAAGAAAAGCACTGGGGTAGAGTTCTTGTTCTTTTCTGGTGCCGAAGTAGCTAAAATGTGATACCCACCATGCTATAGCAGTGCGCACACAGAACCAGGTCCCCAAGGTCTAGATGGCATCTGGAGAGAGAAATAAAACGGTGAAGTTAACCACGGGGAAATGGTTCAAGCGAAGATTCCTCTCTATAAACTGTTCTTCATGATCTTTCAGGCTTTCTACTTGAGAGTAATTATGATCTGCAAATGGTCTTTGAGCAGTAGGTTCAGCAGTAGATATAATGATGATGGTTCCACATTATATAAAGAAATCATAAGATGAAAATGAAGTTTAAACATTAATTTATCTAAGCAAATCCAGCTAGTCAAGTGACAGAATTGGGGTACAACTCCAGGGCTGTCTGTCAACAGAGGTGACTCTTCTATAGCACATGCTTGTCCAGGATGGAGGCAAGGGAAGGTTCTTCAAGACCTTGGCAATGACACCTGTTAGAAGTGCTTCTGCTGAGCTGTCCTGTATTTATCTAGCTGGGTTTGGACTTTGTGGATCTCTGACCGACTATGAAGTGATTAGAAGGCCCAGTGTCTGGCAATAAGGATGACAGGTCTTCAGGAGTACAATGTGCTCTACATAACCTTGGGCAGGGTGGGGTTAGGGGTGCCCTGCTAGATTCTCCGTGCTTTGGGGACCCTTGGGCATGTGGAAGCCTGGGGAAAATCATTTCATTGCATCTTAGCTTGAATGTACACATATGGACCACAGACGCTCCAGGACTAAGTCCAGTTCCCCCAGGGAGACTTTTGGGGAGGGTGAGGTTTGGCAAAACATTTTTTAAAAAGTCAGTATTCCTGTTATTTTTCTAAAACAAATTGCTGAGGCTATCCCTTGACATAATGTTCTTGGGGCTATACAAACAATACATAATGATCGCACGTAGCAGGCATGAGTTTAAGAATACAAATGGAGGAAGCATCTCAGTGAATTGTGGACTCCTGGAGGACTCTTTGTATCCCAGTGCATGCTGCAGTGCCTTGAACACAGAAGGTGCTCAGAATATGTTCAGAGAATGATAAATCTGTCCAGAGACGTTAATTATTATAGTCATGCCAGGAAGCGATTCCTAAGCACAGGAGTCTATTTTCAAGGCTATTATTTTTTTATACACATGTCAAGGTCCTATACTATTATGAAAGACGTTAATGAATGGGTACGCTACAGATGTTGACAGGGTCTTAGTCTCTTGCCTATAATCCATCACCTTGTAAACAAGTCTGTTTTCCTCTCTTACTGCTCCACTGTGGCCAGGTCACAGCAACCTTAGAAATGCAGGTTGCTTTTGCCATTTGATGGGTGTCTTTCCTTTGACAATGAGGTCTTCTTCCCACGCCCTCCAGCCCAGATGCCCTCACAGGGCAGCGGGAGGCAGACAGTGGCCAGGGGTCGAGGGAGAGTTACCCTGCCTGAGCCCGTAGCCTAGACCTGGCCACCCCCAGTCCAGGACCAAAGCCCAGACATAAGAACACTCTATATTAGGCTCTTTTTGAGGCTGTACTGTGGCTGTGCGTGGGAATGTGGAGGAGAATGATGAAGAGGCTTACAGGAGAAAGAGAGATGCAATCTTAAACTCTGCTGGACACAGAGAACTTTGGAAAGAGTCCAAGTCAGTTTGGTGTAGATTGGGTCGCTGCATCTGCTAAAATAATTTCAGTGAAAATCCAAATCTGAAGAAAACAGATATAAGTAGAAGTGAATCCAAATGAGGTATTGATCGTACTTCCCACTCACCTCTCTTCTGGTGATGAATCACCCTCATCTCAAATTGCAGCCCCGTTTTGATGAGGAGAACTTTATTTCTTGACCACGAAGGCTAACACCAGGGTCTTCTCCATTGTGTGACAGGGGTGGGCATTTCAGTGATCGGGATGGGGGAGCTGAGGGCAGGGCAGTGAACATCTTGCAGAGCCCCACGTGGCGGGCAGCGATGGGGGCCTCTGTGAGGACAGCTGGCCTTCCATGAGCAGTCATGGCTCCAGGAGCATCTCAGCAGAGTGACCACGTGGGACTGGAAAAGGGGGTGGGGCCGGGGCTGGGACCCATGGGGGAGACACTGTCGCTGCCTAGCAACCACTGTCAGGCCTTTCTCCCCTGCCCCCGAAGTCTTGCTTGATGATGCAGTGAACAAACCGAGACCCCCTTGGAGCTATAGACTTTGCACTGTGACCAACCTAAGCTAATTGTGGTTACTTCAATTTCCTCTTCCAGTGACTGATTTAGCTGTGGGCATGGAATATCATCCTGGCCAAAGAGACGAAAGGGGAAATCCTCTGGAGGCCCCTGGGAAAGATTTTCCTGTGTGGTTTTATCTTTTTAAGGAAGAGGGTTATCACTGCAGGAGAAGAGGTTTTCTCTCTCAGAAGTTGTTGTATGAGGAGGTGGGTCCTGCATCCAAGACTGTCATTTTTGTGACTGTATGAGCTTCCTGTGGCTGCTGTAACAAATGACCACAAACTTGGAGGCTAAAAACAACAGAACTTGATTCTCTCGCAGTTAAGAAGGCCAGAAGTCCAAAATCAGTATCACTGGATTAAAGTCAAGCCCCTGAAGGCTTCAAGGGAGGATTCTTGACTCTTCCAGGTTCCCATGGCCACCAGCATTCCCATGCTAAGGGCTGTATCACTGCAAGCTCCACAGCCATCTTTCTCTGCTCTGCCTTTACATCTTCTTCTTTTCCATGTGTTGTCAAATCACCCTTTGCCTTCCTTTTATAAGGATACATGTGAGTCTGTTTAGGGTCCACATGGATTGTCCAGGGTAATCTCCCCATGTCTAAATACCTAGTCATATTCATAAAGACTATCTTGCACTATATAGAGTAATAACCCCAGGTTTCAAGGCTTAGGATGTGAATTTGGGGAGAAGGAGACATTTTTCAGTTTGCCACAGCGACTCTGAGGTAGAAACAAAAACATAAAAAAAAAAAAATGTAGAAGTCTCTCTGGAAGCCTAATGCCACTGTTTTTGAGTTAAACAACCTGGAATATATTTCCTAGTGGACTTCAGGGGTCACACAGCTGAGGAACCATCTGATATCAAAGATGTCCCCCAGGGTCTTAGGGGCATCTGGGTCATCTGTACAGGACTGAGCACCATTCAGGGGCCGGTGCACGACCTCAGAGAGCTCAGCCTCCTCTACCCAGCGTCCCACCGCACCCGCCAGGCTGCTACCCTGGCCGTCTGGCACCCCCGAGGAGACTGTGGTCTGGCTGGAGCAGACTGTCCCATGCCAGACTTGTATGTGACCACCTGGTGCTGGTCAGATCAGAGGAGCCAGGTGACATCCAGACTCCTCCCAGACTTCCTGGACGGCCCCCTCCTCTGGCAGGAGTCCTTGCTGATCCACAAAGCCGGCTCACAGCTCCAGTGCATGCCCTGGCCCTCACCTGCTGAACCGCTGACCAACACCAGGCTCCTCTGAGGAGAGCTGGGCGTGAGAGTGGCCGCACTGTGTGTCTTGATGAGACCCCTCAGTCTCAAGGTGTCACTCCGGCCACAGCATGGCATGTCAGTTGCAGGTGGGGGCCACGCAGCCTGGGGGGGCAGCTCTGCCTGGGGCAGACGTGGGCAGGGTCTGCCCCAGGCTCAAGCCCTTTGCATCCTTCTTTTTATAGCCAGTCATTTACTCTTATTTTTAAAACCATGGTTTATGAGGTATCTTGCTACCTGAACTTGAAAATACTTGGATGGAAAAAAAAAATGAGATAACTTCTTGCCAATTCCTTAAAGTATCCAGGGGGAGAGTAAGGGAAGGGGTTTACACTTTTGAAGTGGGTTGATTCTAGCATATAAACAGGTAAGAACCAAGCAGTTTCTCAAAGCTGGCACTGTTGGTATTTCGGACCGCACAGTTCTTTGTTGTGAGTGACTATCCTGGATGCTATAAGATGTTTAGCAGCATCCCTGGCTTTTAGAATCCTGCCCCAATTGTGAATATGTTGAATGAGTGTTAGGAGCCTGGCAGAAAATCCTAGAGATAACAGTTCATCAATTTAAAAAAAAACCTGTGATGAACTGAGTCATGGCATGGAATGGAAAAGGACGTATCTAACGCAGTGACTGAAGTGACTGCTAAGTGTCAGATGTGGAATATGAAGTAGAGAAAGGATTCGCTGATTTTCCTCTTTGATGGATGCACTGAGTGATGTCCGGGAAGTGGGTAAATCTAAGTGAGCTTCAAAGAGTTCCTCCTGTACATTTTAAATTCTGCGTTTAGATGATACAACAGCATTCGGCCATATTTTGTTTATTAGGAGAATTATTTCTTAGTGGTACACCCTATAATGGTACATCTAACATGCAATGCTTTCTTAGATTCAATAAAATCAGCCTCAAGGGGGTTTTAATGACATGACAAGATGAATCAAATGAAATTATTCTTATTCAATAAAAAAGCAATATCTTATGATTCAGGCATAGAATTTAAGAACTTGGAGGGAATCCTGATTTCTAATATTCTTAGTTATTATTTGGCAAAGATGTTTACCCTCTGAATGACTCTCTTTCTTTTCTCCTTTCTCAAAGTTTTTATATTTTAGTTACCTCTGAATATTGGGATTCCATTGCTATCATTAGTAAGAAGGGAACCAATAATATTGGCAGGGTCTTATATGTTTACAAGGTCTAATCTTAGTGCTGAAGCCTCAGTTGTCCTGCTGGCTGTGGTTCTCTAATAGGGCTTCTAAACCACATGCCGCGAACCCGTTCTGGTAGAAGCAAACGTTCATCTCTCCAGCCACATTGGAAGATGGCTTCTGGCCACGCAGAGCCCTTATCTTCACTGCAGTGTTATACGAACATTAACCTTTTCTAGGCACATCAGAGACATCGCTTTTCCTACAAAGGTCTGTCTAGTCAAAGCTATGGTTTTTCCAGTCATCGTGTATGGATGTGAGCTGGACCATAAAGAAAGCTGAGCCTGAAGAATTGATGCTTTCGAACTGTGGTGCTGGAGAAGACTCTTGAGAGTCTCTTGAACAGCAAGGAGATCAAATCAATCAATCACAAAGGAAATAAATCCTGAGTGTTCATTGGAAGGACTATGCTGAAGTTCCAATACTTTAACCACCAGATACGAAGAGCGACTCATTGGACAAGACCCAGATTCTGGGAAAGATTGAGGGCATGAGGAGAAGGGGGTGACAGAGGATGAGATGGTTGGATGGTATCATCGATGGATCACCTCCATAGACATGAGTTTGTGCAAACTCTGGGAGATAGTGAAGGACAGGGAAGCCTGGTGTGCTGCAGTATGTGGGGGTCACAAAGAGTCGGACATGACTTAGTGACTGAATAACAATAACAAGGTACATTCTAATGTGGACGGGATGCTGGTGGCTTCTCTGAAAGAATATGAGTAGGTAAAATGAAGGATCCCTTTGTCTCCAAGGTCCTGCCACCAATTTCCCAGGTTATGTCCAAAAGTTTGCCAGTAAGAGTCCATACCATTGCTACACTGGTCCAGGAGGATTTGTCTCCACATTTGCAAATCTAAGGAAGTTAGATAAGAATTTATATGTCCTACCAGATTGGAAGGAGGAACTTCAGTATGAAGCATTGGAAATATTGAAACCAGCATCAGTTCTACAAAAGGGGTCCTCAAAATGGAGTCTTCTTTCAATGTCACCGAAAACTTGTTAGAAAGGCAAAATTTTGGGCCCCAGTTCAGATCTTTGAATCAGACACTCTGAGATGAGCCCCCTTCTTCTACCCTTTAAGAAGCTACCCAGATGATTCTCATGCTTGTTTAGCTTTGAGCACTACTGATACATAGTTTCCAAAATGTAGCAGATAACAGGAAGAAACACACACACACACACACACACACACACACACACACACACCTATTGGTTTCTAACCCAAAAGACCCTGGATTCTGGGTCCCAGAGGAGAGACCATATTTCTACTGTCTTTTTGTGCGACTTTGGGTAAATGACTTAGCTTTATTGGGTCTTTTTTTTTTTTTTTCAGTTTAAAGGTTAGGCATGGGATTAGATTTTCTTCTTCCTTATTTTATTCATTGCCCCATATTTTTAAGTTGCATTAAGTGCTGTAGCATCTTTTACAGAACCATGGAGGTGGGGGTATGAGTGGGAGTTGCCAGGTTTTCAGGGCCCCTTCAGGGTGCTGAGGAAGGGAGGAACCATCTTCTGTCCACATTGTGCAGCAGTTCGCCCAAACAGGACTTTTTGTGCTTGATGGGTAAGAGGTGACTGAGAAAGGGATGTGGGCTTAGACTTCATTACCAGTCTTCGGTTCCTAATTCTGGTCTTGATATTAACTCTGACTGTGATGTCAGGCAAGTCTTAGCAATTCTCTGGATCTCAGTTCTTTTACCTGGGATATAAGAAATCAAGTAAGCAAAGAGAGCTTTATGTTCCTAGAACAAGGGTCAGAGAGCAGGTAGCCAGTAAATGCTCCACTTTCTTTCCCTTTCAATTCAAATATTCCATTCTTTGGGATTCTCAAGTGTTAAAGATTGCTCTGCAGACGCTGAGTCTTGATTACAGCATTATTGTTCAGGTTCCTAACGTTAACTCCCAAAGGAAACACTTGTTGACAGCAGTCAGTGATCTTGCTGGCTCATGTTAACTTCTCCAAGGAAGCCTGATTACCCACCTTCAGTGACAGTTGCTCAGTCGTGTCTGACTCTTTGCAACCCCACCAGGCTCCTCCATCTATGGAAATCTTCAGGCAAGAATGCTGGAGTGGGTAACCATCCCCTTCTCCAGGGGATCTTCCCAAGCCAGGGATTGAACCCAGGTCTCCTACGTTGCAGGCAGATTCTTTACCAACTGAGACACCAGGGAAGTCCATCTTCCACCGAGTATTTATTGAGAACTATAGGCATTTTTGACAACTTATTGCTTATAAGTTATTACAAGTGCTTATTACTTAGAAGCAGCTTCAGGGTCTCCCATAACTCTGGGCTTCTTCTCTAAAGCTGTTGGCCAAACTTCATGGCAAACAACCCTTGTTTAAATGGGGCAACATGGATGTGTGAATATCCATACATGTCTTGTTTTAGTTAAAATTGTTCTACCAGTGAGAGATTAGATGCAATTTCTTATTGATATTTATATATTATATATTCACGTAATGATATTTTAATGGAATCTTACACTTTTTAATATCAGTGATATGCCAGATGCTTTTCAGTAGGTTAATCTATTTAATTCTTACAATTCTTCAAGTTGGTAAAATAGGTGTTATTGCCTCCATTGAAGACAAGAAAACTAAGACTCAGTTTGAGTAACTTTCCAAAGGTCACTCAGTATGTGATGAAACCAGGATATGAACCCAAATACTTTCCTTTCCAGGGTCAGTGCTTTTTGTACAGAAGCAAAGATCCTCTAAAACTCATGTTTGCCAGGTAAATGGCTTTAGTGTTTGCATAAGGATTTCTCTGATTGAGGAAGGTGCTGAGAAGGTATTAAAATTCAAGTTTAATCAATCAACCAATTAGTATTTATTGAATGCCTGCTGGGTGCAAGGATTATACTTGGGGCTATGGGGGATAAACAAAAACAACAACAGAAAGATGAAACTGATAATAGTGTCGTGGAGGAAGAGAAATATACATGCATACAGATCGACCTGGGAGGCGTCAGAGAGCAGGAGCGGGAAAGACAGGCCAAGATGGCATGAAACCAGGGCTACCCAGGTCCCCTGCAACTGGGCTGGTCAGGAAAGGTTATTTCTGAATTGGTATATATATCAGATTTTACTCTGTTTCTGGTATTATATTGTTGAATTTCTGCAGCAGCCCTGTTCCCATTTTAGAGTTGGTAAACCAAGTAAGTACCAGATAGATGAATTGAACCTCGCCCATGCGTACAATTGGCAAGAAGTAGGCCTGCCAGTGCAGGAGATGCAAGTTAGATCCCTGGGTTGGGAAGATCCCCTGAAATAGGAAATGGCAACCCACTCCAGTATTCTTGTCTGGAAAATTCCACGGACAGAGGAGCCTGGTGGGTTACAAATCCATGGGGTCATAGAGTCAGACACGACTGAGCACACACATGAACACTGGCATGGGAACCACACTTGGGCCTTTGAGTCCATGGCTAGTCTTTCTTCTACATCATTTATTAGAACGCTAGAAAAAGCTTGTTAACATTTATGGTTTCCCCAAAGTAGACTTGGAATCATCTAAATGCCAAGAAATGGGGGTTTAAAGACCAGATTTCGTTTACTCATTCAGAATTTCAAAGAGTTGCATAAAGAAAGAGCAGTGTTTCTTTGAAGGAATTTTTTTTTTTTTTTTTTTTGGTTTAAGGTTTTTTGTGTGTTTTAAGCAGTCATGCTGGTGTTTGTTCAGGTATGTGCTAAAGATTCAAATATTAGTGACTTTCCTAGTGGTCCAGTGGTTAAGACTCTGTGTTCCCAGTACAGTGGGCCTGGGTTCAATCCCTGGTCCGGGAACTAAGATCCCACGCAATGCATGGTGTAGCCAAAAAAAAAGAAAGATTAAATTAAAAGAGCAGCTTAGAACTTTGTACAGCTCTGTAGAGAGACTCCCACCCTCTACTTCTCAAACCTTTGTTTGTTGTTTAGTCTCTTAAGTCGTGTCTGACTCTTTTGTGACCCCCATGGATTATACCTCACCAGGCTCCTCTTTCCCTGGGTTTCCCCAGGCAAAAATACACAAGTGGATGGCCATTTTCCTCCTCCAGGGGATTGTCCAGATCAGGGATCAGGTCGCCTGCATTGGCAGGCAGAGTCTTTTATCACTGAGCCACCAGGGAATCCACACACCAAACTGCCTTTTTTGATAGAGGATGCCCAGAGTCTTGGACAGTGAGGCTGGGCTGACGAGGGGTTAAACCTGATTGGGGGTGGGGAGGAGGCTACCGAAGGGTAAGGGTCCGCACAGAGCTAAGAGCAACACCTTCTACTGGGGCGTCACCTGTGAAGCCAGGCGGAGGAGCAATTTTTAAACATTTCTGGAAATGCAGGCAGCTGCCCTCTAGCCTGTCCCTGAGGTGGTGCCGGGACCCTGGGAGCGGCGTCCGTCTCATGACTTAACCTCGGTGGTAACGTTGCCGGGGGTTAGCCCACCGGGCTTGGATGGGAGGCAGAAAACCGGACGGAGCGCGTGAGGCTCCCCCACCACATGCAAAGCAAATGTCAGCACCACCCTGAAGAGCCAGGCAGCCCCGAAGGGAGGCAGGGGCACACACTGTTTGTTCAAGGAGAAAACGGGAATTTCCAAGAGGTAATTCCAAGTGCTTGTTTGTATTCTGGTTTGTTGATAAAGAACATTTTTAAATATGAAGGCTTTCAGGAAAGAAGAATGCAAGTTTTTTTTCTAATATATATTTTTATTACAGTCATCTAAAAATTATATATGCTGATAGGGAGAAAAAAAGGAAACAGGAATAAATAGAAATTTGATTGCTAGGGTTAAAAAAAAAGCTTCTTTTGAAGCAGGAACTTAGTATCTTGGATAAGAATGTCCAATATATTATCAAAGAGTAATCTAAGTATAATAAGATCCTTATTGCTCATGTACTTCTAGATAATGGAGCAGAAATTACCTTCCATGGTAAGCATAGGAATGGTCCCAGTTTGAAAAGTCTAAATGTATTATTAAAATGTCCTTTCAGGATCAAACAAATTAAAAATTCTGTAATACCCACCACAAAGATATATGTGTATCTAACACTCAATAAATATTTATTGATAAGTCAATCTTTTTTTCAGAGGCTCTTGTTAGAATCCTAATCTTTTGGATTCTCATATCTGTATGCTTAGTCTGGTGTTAATTTTATTCTAAACAGCAGGGAACCGTTAACATATACTGTAACTTAATTACTAGAAATACCCCATTACAGTGTCCTCTGGCGGCAGTGTTATAAATGGACATAATGTAATGTGTATAATTAACAAATATGAAGACTGCAAAACTGGCCAGCTAAGAATCAGTTTTTCCCAAAGAATCACGGATAGTGCAAAGTTCTGCTGGCTGTTCTCACTGTAAAATCTGTGTGTGTCCCTACTTCCTACTTTTGATCCCATTCTGGCTTGTTAGCTTAGATATCATGAAAGTTCTCCAACCTACACCCCCAAGGTATTTTGACACCAAATATTTTATATATTTATATAAAAATATTGGCTGGGAACTTATATCTCCTCTGTATCCGTCATCTTAAGGGTGGAGATATTAAATCTCATAAGAAGGCAACCAACTAAAAATAATTCAAGGAGTTAAATTTTAGATCCAGGAAAAACAAAACAAAACAGAACTAGTTATATTATCAAAACCAGCCAAGCCTCCACCTGATGGGTGTGAAATCTGAGGCCAGAGACAGTCAGTGACTTGTTCAAGCTCAGCCGGCCAGTCACAGGCTTGTGGTGACCGCCCTGGACTCCTTAAGGTCATCAGACCAGTGCTTCACCTGCCAGGCAGTGTTTCCCAGTGGTTCCTCCCATCACGGGCTCGTGTTGCATGTGCCTCGGTAACTGCTGCTTTCCCTCGGGAACAAAAGGATGAACTGGATGGTTGATCAAGTCCCCTTCCGGCACAGCGTGCTGAGGCCAGCTAGAGTGTTTCCGCAAAGCCTATCATTTTCCTCACCGGTAAATGAGCAGTGCCTCCACTTGCAGGCAGGCAGCACAAGGTTATAAGAGAAATAGAACCCACAGTAAACTTTAATCAACATAGAGATATTTAGGTTTGGGTCAACTTGAGTGTGAAGTTAGCATTCTTACAGACACCACGCAAAGGCACCATCCTTTTGGACCTATGCTGAGATTCTCTAAGGACTTTTTGTCTCTTCTTATTGGATCATTCTTCTACCTTCTCCCAGTTGGAATAATTTCCATTGCCACTTGGATTTGAGCAGTGTTTTCTTATCATGTGTTCTTCCATTTTCCTGAACCAGAAAAATTGAGAGGGAAAAACAAAACCTGCCAACGTTCAAGGAAAGTAGTGAAGAACGCTGTTAGCAGAGCAGTTTTCCTTTCATTCATGATGAT
The DNA here is from genome assembly GCF_019320065.1 of Cervus canadensis. NCBI lineage: Eukaryota > Metazoa > Chordata > Mammalia > Artiodactyla > Cervidae > Cervus > Cervus canadensis. The sequence goes on from NC_057408.1 coordinate 6,852,489, forward strand.
TTCCATTTCTTTATTCTGCATTCTTTGTCCAACCCCTTCAGTATAGCTTGTGCCCTTTATAATAGGTGGCTTCACACAGTCTCCACTTGCCCTTGCACCTTAGCATCAAGCCTTTCTTTAACACAGTCTCCTTACCTGGACTCCAGACCAAAGCTGCCTGCCTACCAGAAACCTTCATCTGAATGCTCCTCATTCTTAGCGCCTCCAACATGAATTTCTCAATCACTCCTTCCCTTTTAATCCAGAATCTATGAAGTTACTCAAGCCACACACATAAGCTTTCATCATCTCACTCTCACCATCACCTCTTGACTCTACTTCCCAAAGAATGCCGCAGATTTCTCTTCCTTTCTCCTCCTATTACAACAATCTTTGTTCATCTTTTCTTTTCTGGAGTCCTGTAACCATCCTATCTGCCCTTCTTGCTTCTAGCATTGCCCTCTGAAGGCCAGCATCCATACTGTTTGAAGTGTCATCTTTCCTAAAACACAAATCCTTTTCTTCCATCCCCATGTTTATAAGCCTTCAATGGCCCTCATTGTGTGTGTGTTTTTTTTTTTTTTTGCTGCATATGTCAAAATTCCTCTCTCTGGTGTGTCTCAGTTTGTTTTGCAACTGATAGAATAGGTGAATTCTTAGCATTACATTACAGATGCAGGGGTTTGTTAATAGACATTTGGTCAGAGAGATGATCTGAGTCCAGGAACATAAGTGTTCTTCTCCATTTTTTTCCTGGCCCTCCTGGTAGAGAAATGTGCTAGGCAGGGCCATGGCTTCAGTCCTGCATGCAGATTTGGGATACCATGCAGATGACTTCAATGAGGCTCTTTTGTGTCTGTCTTTGTTGTGCCTTGTGTGATGAAGTGAATTCTGAACAAATACTTTTGTTCTTTGGTAATCTAATTGACTTTCATTTTAACAGTTGGGCTCATCAGAGCATCAACCCTTTCATTTTAGGCAACGTCAAACTGTCCATATATAATGTACTTTAATGATGAGAGCAGTGTTTGAAACTTAACCTAAAATAAGCAGGTCTCCTATTAGCAAACTTATTAGAATAGTACTAATACATAATTTATATTACTGGCCTTCCTGAAATTCCTCCGGGGCTGCCCACCAGGGCAGTATGCACTGGGAACCAGATCAAAGGGACCTCTGTATCTGCCTCCAGCGTCTCTGTTGCTCTCTCCCTTTATTTTCTAAAGTCGGGTTTGTTGTGGTGTAATTTGTACACAGTAAAACTTCACCGTTACATAGTTCGGTGAGTCACATATTTCCATGTGTTTGGAAGGATGTGCACATTTACCTACCCACTGTAATTGGGAGGGAACATTCCCATTACTCAGAAAAGCTCCTTAGGCTCTGCAGTCCATTCCCTCCCCACACCTGTCAGAGAGAGAAGCAAGGAAATGCATTCTGACAACAGCGTAAATGATCTTGGAAGCAAAGTCTTCCCCAGGCAAGTCTTGAAGGGAGACTGCAGCCTTGCCAGAACCAAAGCAGCTAAGCCGTACCTGGATTCCTGAGCTGTAGAAACTTAGATAACAAACGTGCATTTTTAAAAGCAGCTAAATTTGTGTTACTTTGTTATACTTGTTGCCACAGCAACAGACAACTAATATAGGCTGGTTGTTTCCAGTTTCTGGTGGTTACAAGCAAAGCTATTATGTGCATTCACATGTAAGTCTGGGTAGTGACCTGTATTCTTACTTCTTTTGGATAAATACCTAGGAGTGGGACTGCTGAATCATATGATAAGTTTCCTTAACTTTTAAGTAACTGCCAAGCTGTTTTCCAAAGTGTCTGTGCCACTTTATAGCCTCACCAGCAATGTTTAAAGTTCTAGTTGCTCCATATCCACATCAGCAGTTGTGATTGTCTGATTATTTAAACTCTTAGAGTTGAATAATGGCATTTCACTGTGGTTTTAATTTACATTTCTGTAACGAGTAGTGACATGAGTGTTTTTTGTATGCTTACTTTTCAACCCTTAGCTCTTCATCTGTTCAAGTTGTTCACCCATTAAAAAAAAAGAAACAACTTGTTTGGTCATTGAATTATGAGAGTTCTTTATGTATATTGGGTATAGTCTTTTAACAGATATGTGTTTTGTAAATATTGTCTCCTGGTCTGTAAGTTGACTTTTAATTTTCCTAAGTGTCTCTCAAATATCAGAAATGTTTAGCTTTAATGAAATAAAACTTAGTAGTTTTATTTTATAAATAATGATTTTATATTACAGCTAGGAAACCTATGCCTAATCCAAGGGTACAAATATTTTCTACTATATTTTATTCTAGCACTTTTACAGCTTTAGGTTTTACTTTTAGATCTATGATCCATTTTGAGTTATTTGTGCAAGGTACAAGGCATGTCTCTAGTTAGAGGTTTGTTTTTTTTTTAATTATGAATGTGCATTGAATTTTGTCAAAACATTTTTCTTCATCTACTGAAATGATACTATGGTTTTCTTCTTTAGTCTGATAATATGGTGAGTTACATTTACTGATTTTTAAAGTTGAATCAGTCTTACATTACCAGAATAAAACCCACTTGGTCATGATGTTATTATCCTTGACATTCCCAGCTTTGATTTAGACTTGGTTAAAGTCAGATCCTCTTTAATTTTGTCTTCCACTGTACAATCTGTCCTCTGGTCTTTCTGATGTGCTTTTAGTTTCCTAACCTGAACTTACTGCCTCACATCTTTGTCATACAACTTTAGGGGTTTTTGCTTAGTCCACCAAATGCCTGATTTGTTACGAACTGTATCCTTATTTCTCCCAAGAGGGTTAAGGCCTTGAGAGCCATGTTTATACCTTATGACCCTGGCTACAACTGATTGGACCAGGAGTGGGCTCCTGACCTAAGCTGGACCAGTCATTTCCTTTTTCCCAGGAACTTGGACTGGAGATTCAAAGATACCAGTTGGTTTATGCTGATTGCTAGAAGTAAGAACGTGTTGTCAGGAGCAAACTACCATCTGGCATAGCCAAGTTTAGCCAACGCAAGAAAAATACGTTGGTTGGGACAGAGATAGGAGACTGTTGAAGTTTTTAGTTCTTTTCTTTGTGTTTAATGATTCATTCCTACATTTTTCCTTCTCCATATATTTCCTTTCTTTCTTAAGATACTTTTTTTTTTTTTTTTTTTTTACTCTCTCTTAAGATACTTTTGAATCAAGTTTTCTACTTGGGACCGAAACTGCCTTGGCCACTTGATGCTTCAGTGACTTTGCACCCTCTGCTCTGATAGCCTAGAATGCCATACTCTAACTGGTTTGCTCCTGATTCTTCTGCATGTCTAGGCAGCTTATGCTTGATTCCCTTCTCAGGTAGAGGCAATATTTCATTATGAAAGCTATCATTTACCCCTTCTATCACATTTATTATACATTATTGTAATACTTGAGTTAGATTCCAAACTCCAAGAACTTGGTCTTTAGTATTTCATATCGCTGGGTTTAGTGTTCGGTCCAACTTATATCCTAGTAAATGCTTAGAATGAAAAAATTAATCCAATAGCTTAAGTGAAGCACGTTGCTTTGGTAAACATTCAAGGGCCCTTTATCCCTTATCTTCAGAAGCAAGGGTTAGAGAGGCAACACTCCCAACTTCTCTTTGTGTCTGTCTTCCAGAAGAGTGGTTCTCAAAGGTGGTTGCATATTAGAATCATCCAGGGGAGCTTTTAGAAAGTCTTGGTACTTAGTCTGATCCCTACGCCAATTAAAGCAAAATCTCTAGGGAAAGACCCAGAATTAGATTTTTAAAACTATAATCACTTGGTGGATGAGACTTCAGTAATATAAACAATGCAATACTGATGACTTGGTCAGCCCTCCATAAATGCTGAAGTAATTGACCTAGACTGTGACTGGGAGGCAAGGTTTTTAAAAGCTCCCCAGACAATTCTAATATGGAGCCAACTTTGAGACCCTCTGTCCTAGCGATGTCCTCATTCTCTGGTTCATAGAGCAATTCTTTAGAAACGGAAAATGCATGGAGGTAACAGAAAGTTACACCTTCCATACTGTATGGGAAACAGGTGGGGAAATCTGCAATGCAGATCATACGACCTCATTTTGCAGGCCCAGGAACTTGGTACTAATTACATCTGTCTGATGCAAGAATATCAGTTACACATCTGCCCCAAGTTTTTTCCTCTCACAAACTGTACCATAACACTGGTTATAGTTCATGAGGATCCTTAGCTTGGTAGATACAAAGTAGGCCACAGATGCTGCAGGGGGTAAGTAGGAAGTTGCTGACAGAAGCAGCGCACACCGCTCTTTGTTGCGCTGTCCTTGGTGCTGACTTTGGTAAGGACAGCATTGCCTCCGCATCTTGTGGTTTCCTCTGTTTTGACTTCAGGAATTAATGGCGTTTCTTTGCTTAACTTACAGAAATTAATGGTGTTTACACTGGTGGGGGAAAATTAATGCTGTTGCATTGTTATGAGACACAAAATAAGCATAAGAAATATTTAGCTGGTAATCAAGAACATATCTTCTGATGAGTCTGATTTGCCCCCTTTTAGCTAGTTTTATGCATGGCTGCTTCCTAAGACTGCTCAGTGGGTTACAGTTGACAGAGGGGAACCAAAAATTATGACCACTTTACTGAAGCATGGCAAAGCTGCAAACCACATGGAACGGAGCCGTCAAACAAACCCAGAGTGGGGTTTCTTTGTTCTCAGCACTCAGTCAGGGCCTCCCTTTGTAATCTGCCTCTTGAGCATCTTAGAATCAGTTTCTTTTGTAACTAAATTTATTCTTGTTACTCAGCGACTATGGTTTTGCTCTTTGGTATCTGCCTAAATGTCATCCTCTCTGGACTTAACCCAGAGTTGAGTGTTGGGTATGTGATCTCACAACATCCAAAGCCTTCATCCTTGTTGCTGTTGGGCAAATGCAGGGCAATATCATAACATAACCCCTTAACAGCACAGTGCTCTGTTTAAAATAATTGGGATACACACTTCTTGCCTAGCCCTTACTCTACTTCTTCTGCCAGCCTACCCAAATGATTGTCTTTTTGAAGCAGAATTCTGCTAGTCAGATCTCAGTGGTTTAACCAGACAGATGTTTACTTCACGCTCATGGTCCATGGTGACTGTTGGTTGATCAGGCTCTGCTCTGCTTTGTCCACTCCCAAACCCAGGGCCTTACAGAAGCCGCTGTCGACAGCGTGGTCAGTATCCAGTGCAGAGGGGGACATAATGTAGCAAGTTACAGACCAGCTCTGTCACCACTTGTCACAGTTCATTGGCTAAAGCATGTTGTAAGATCATGCCTGTTTCAAGGAGGCAGAAACATGTAATCTTACTTCTGCCCAGAATGGGAAATGAGGGTATTCAGAGAACACTTGGGAAAACATGTTTTGGATGTTAGGATAATAGTTTACCCAGAAAAGCACTAAGAATTACACATAAAATTAAAAGGTGAGTCAAAGTCTGTAGTAAATCAACAAGTTAGATAAGTTAGAACTAAATTAGAAGTGAGTCGACTCTTCCCATCAGGTGACCAAAGTATTGGAGCTTCAGCTTAAGCATCAGCCTGCAATCTAAAAGAAGAAAGACACATTTCTGAAAACAGCACTCAAAAATGAGATACCATTAGGCATTCCTAAAGATGACCTGAGAATTAACTAGGTGAGTGTGCATGCAACTTTAGGACCAGCTCAAGTATATAGAGAGGCCTAAATTCTTCAGATCCACATTGGAAGTTTATCTACATAATAAACACTTAAATTGAGTTGTTGTTGTTCAATTGCAAAGTCGTGTTTGATGCTTTGTGACCCCATAGACTGCAGCATGCCAGGCTTCCCTGTCCTTCACTATCTTCCAGAGTTTGCTCAAATTCATGTCCACTGAGTCGGTGATGCCATCCAACCACCTCATCCTCTGTCACTCTCTTCTCCATTTGCCCTCAATCTTTCCCAGCATCAGGGTCTTTTCCAGTGAGTCGACTCTTCCCATCAGGTGACCAAAGTATTGGAGCTTCAGCTTAAGCATCAGTCCTTCCAATGAATATTCAGGATTGATTTGCTTTAGGATGGACTGGTTTGATCTCCATGCTGTCCCAGGGGCTCTCAGGAGTCTTCTCCAGCACCACAGTTTGAAAGCATCAATTCTTCTGCACTCAGCCTTCTTTATGGCCCAACTCTCACAACCATACGTGACTACTGAAAAAGCCATAGCTTTGACTATAAAAACCTTTGTTGGCAAAGTGATGTCTCTGATTTTTAATATACTGTATAGGTTTGTCATAGTTTTCCTTTTAATTAACACTAAAATTGAGAGCCAAAGAATAATACGTTTGGCTGCAATAAAAAGACAAGCTTGAAATCCCCACAAATAGATGATGTAATCAGGGCCCAGAGAGGGAAAGGTTTTTACCCTTAGTATCCTATAATGAGTAAGAGACAGAACTAAATATAAACAAGTTATGATTCTGGATCCAGTGGTATTTATGTCATACGGTAATATCTGTCTTACTTTATTGATTCTAAGGAAAATTTTCAACTGTTGACAGCTATGGACTCAGACTATATGAACTTGAAACAAATTTGCTTCCAGGCATCCTTTCTGACTCTGCTCTTTGGTTGAGGGCACCAACCAATTTCTAATAGGACTTAGAATTCCTCGCTTACGGCTTCAAAGCATTAATTTGGGGTGTAGATTTTTTCCCTCTGTTTTGTTTAATGGATGAATTAGGTTTGATCAACATTCTAGTAATGTCTTGTAAAAATATAGGTTTAGAGTACATAATCCAGAAGCTTGTGAGAAAATCATTTTCAAGGGAAATAAATTTGCTCCAATCAGAAACAGGATTAGTCAGGCTTGACCTGCTAAATTGAATCAGAGAATTCTATAGCATCAGATGTTCCTGGCATTGACCTTTTAATGAGAAATGGTTCTATAAGATCTGTTTTACTCCTCTGTGAAATATTTTATGAATTTGAACAAAGCTTTCCATCATTTAGATACTATCAGGAGCTGAAGCTGGGTTAGGCTGAGACCAAGTAAAATTAGCTTCTGATGGCCTGGCCGGGTAGAAATGTCTCATTTGTTAACTTACTGACCCTCTTTCTTCCCCAAGCCAAAAGGCTCAAAAGACCAGACTCTAGTAAATACCTTTTATTAAGAGAAGAAAAAGACCAAAGCAACCTAGCAGAAGCTCTTTAGGGAGAGAAGAAATCTCATAAGTGTGCAGTCTCTCCTGCCAGAAGGAACGAGGCAGCTGGACCTGTTGGCCTTCACATCACATGCACAACTCCTGTCCTTAAGCACAGCTTCGGGGCTTGACAACTGGAGTTGGCTGGTTAAGTGTGTTGTAAGTTCCATCTTTAAAATCACCCAGCTGTTCCTTTTCTCAAAAAAGGAAAACCAGTCCAGCTGGTAGGTGGGAGTTCCCCATTGTGACCCGGGAAGCTGAGGTCTGGAGACAGGTGCAGAAGGGGAAACGTGGGAAGAGGGAGCGGGAGGAGGTGAGGCAGGGCCGCAGCCTTCTCCAGGTCTACCCCAGCACTGTGGGCCGCCCACGGACAGGCTGGGGGCTGTCCCAAGTGGCTATTTGCAAAGGAGGCGTGTATTTCCTGCTGCACTTTGCAGTCAGATAGGAATGGAGGGAAAGGACATGATAGGATCCTTGAATGAAGATGGAGGTGGTCCTACAAACTGAGTCTAATCATTTTGGAGATGATGAAGCTGAGGTCTACAGGGGCACGTGCTTGGCTCATAGACACAGTTGGAGTCTAGTTATTCCAACTCTATTATAGAGATCTCTTCTCTGTTTAATAACTTAACGCAGTGTGAAACAGATGCATATGATCTAGACCTGGCGTTAAAGACCCTGTAATATCACTGAAGAGACAGTATGATTATATAAACAACTTATAATAAGTAATGCTATTAAGCACAGAGGTCCTTATTTCTATACCACCAGACGTGCTGAATATGCTTAAACAAGATCCTCAACCTCTCGGTTTCTTGGGTGCTACCTCTGTAAGATACTAAACATTTACATACCTATAAATCTAGGTAGTAAAAAATAGAATTAAATTAAAAATTTTTCATATTTATATAACTAATGCTCATGGTCCTGGGGATGGGGAGAGAAGGTCTACAGTTAACTCTGGAACTTCCCCCAACACGGCTGCTCACGGATCAGAGAGAGAACACTGTGGCGTTCATCCTCTCCTATGTCTTCCTCAAAACAGGGTCCTTCTCTGATAATCCACCTTTGGGGTCTTATCTTTGGTGTTGCCCCAATGTATTCCCTTGAAATAGAGCCCCTACTGCCTCTACTCAAGACCTTAATAAAGTTATGTTTTTTCTCTCACTCTTTGACTGATGCCGAGTCTAACAGAGAGTTGGAAGGTAAGGGCCAGAGAAGTGATGACTCTGCTTTGTCCTCTTCTTTCCAAGGTGACAAGTGATTTAGCTGGTACTTTCATGGTGTAAGTCAAAAAAACGAGACAAATGGTAGTATCTGAGGACTATGTCTTGAGCACTCTGACATCCTTTAAGGATTCCTCATTGATTCAGTGAGTCTCCTGGTCTATATATAAACACGATGTAGACAGGTCTAGAATGGTGCCAGGGAACCTGAGTTTTATTCTTCCGTCTGCCAGGCTGTGTGATCTTGAGTGAGGACTTATATCTCTGATTCCCAGTTTCTTCATCTTTGAAAGGAGACATTTTTCTGCTCTGTGTGACCTCCAAGGTTGTTAAGGGACTGTAATCAGCCGATATATGTGAAGGCATTGACTATAAAGAATAGCACATATAGGAGAAAAGGGAAGCCTCCCACACTGTTGGTGGGAATGTAAACTGGGACAGCTACTACTCAACACAGTATGTGGAGGTTTCTCAAAAACTAAAAACAGAACCAGCATATGACTCACCCCTTCCACTCCTGGGCATCTATCTCAAAAAAAGAGATAAACACTGATTTGAAAAGATACATGAACCCTAATATTCACAGCAGATTATTTACAGTTGCCTAAATATGGCTTGCTAGGTGGCTCAGTGGTAAAGAATCTGCCTGCCCGTGTAGAAGACTTGGGTTCAATCCCTGGGTCAGGAGGATCCCTTGGAGGAGGAAATTGCAACTGACTCCAGTATTCTTGCCTGGAAAATCCTGTGGACAGGGGGTCTGGCAGCTACAGGTCATAAGGTCATAAAGAGTCGGACACGGCTGAGCGACTGCGCACACATGCATGGACAGATAAGGAAGCAGCATAAGTGTCCTTTAACAGATGAATGGAGAAAGATGGGGTGTGTGTGGTCCAGATTGTGACTTCCCTGCTGCCTGTGCTCAGGAGTCCCCTCTCCTCTCTGTGTCTCCTGCTCACTGCCCTCCTCTGATCCCAGCCGATGAACTGGGCCACGAGCCCACCGTGACTGGGAGGAACAGCTGCCCCAAGCCTGCACTCGCCTGGATGCTACAACAGTGAAAGTGTGTCTGAACATCCCTTTCCAACGGAGGGCTTGACCCACATGTGGTTACTCCAGACAGAGCATCTTCTGACCCAAGCAATCCAAAACTGTGAAAGTCTAAAAACACTCTTTTGAGAACTCGACCTATACCCCTGGCCTCCGGCCACAGAACTGGTGGCGAACCGGTGAAGTTGAAGTTAGAGGCATCTACTCCCTGGCAGTTGAAGATGAAGGCAGAACACAGAAAGAGTCCTTTACAGGGAGGGGTGTGAAGGCTAGTTGTGGTGTTTTGATGGAGAACAACTGCAGGGGCATCGGAGGCTGTGAAGGACCCTTGCAGTGCAGCTATTTTTAGGTGTGTTCTCAGGAAGAAGGAAACAGAGCAGAACATCTTTCATTTCAGCTTTTGGCAGCCAAACTGCGGCTATAGTCAGACAGGCACCCATTCTGCAACCTTCTTCCCTCCTATACTTGAACTTCCATTTCAGCACAATTCTGCCTGGGGATCACCTATTGAAACCAGAGCAAACCTGCATACAAAAGCAAAATAGACAAAACCCAAACAGCAGCCCAAACCCAACTTGTTATTTTCAACTTAGAGTTACCAGGCTCTTGCTCTATTTGTCAGTGCATTTATTCTGTATCCATCACATATTTGAGTTTTGAGGTGTACTGGATGCAACATAAATAAACCAATGCCTCTTGTTCCTGGTCTCACATAGAGCTCAGCTCGGGGGTGGGAGGAGTGCATACCTAATTCAGTGGACATTCAAGTGAGAGTCCATACCTCAACATCTTTGGGGAAGTCACTCTGATTTGGGGCATTGTTGGACTTCCCTGGTGGCTCAGACGGTAAAGGATCCATCTGCAATGCATGAGACCTGAGTTCAATCCTGGGTCAGGAAGATCCCCTGGAGACAGGAAAGGCAACCCACTCCAGTATCCTTGCCTGGGAAAACCCATGGACAGAGGAGTCTGGTGGGCTACAGTCCATGGTGTTGCAAAGAGTCGGACTTGACTGAGCGACTAACATTTTCACTTTCACTTCTCAGTTGTAAGAACATTGGAAGTATGCGGGATGTTCTTTTGTTGCTAAGTACTGTCTGACTCTTGCATTTCCATGGGAGATGGGAAGTCTGTGGGACTTCCAAGGCATGAATACTGGTATGGGTTGCCAAGTCCTCCAGGGCATCTTCCCAACCCAGGGATCGAACCCACGTCTCCTGCATTGCAGGCAGCTTCTTTACCTCTGAGCTATCTGGGAAGTCCAATAGGCGGTGTGTTTCTCTCAAACCTTAGGACTGATAGATTGCCCCTTGCAACCTCTGAATCCTCTTTAATAAGTGAATAGACTACTTATACCTAATTCATATAGGTCTAGTACATGATACAGGAATAGAAAATCGCAGAAAATCCTTGACATACCACCCTAATGTTTCTGAGTTTGGATTTTGTTTCTTTCAACTGAAGGTGCAGGGCTTGAGTGGCAGAGGGTGCTTTCATGGGGAGCCCTTTGTTGAAGGCAGAGGAGTGTGTCATTGGCCTCAGTTATGGCAAAGCAGGTGGTAAATGTGTGCATCTGGGTTTGCGCAGGAAGCAGATGGCCCTGAGGAGTCCTGCCCAGTGATTCTCCGAGCTGGTTACAAACCTAAGGAGTAAAGCACTCTGCTTGTGAGGATGGCTCCTGCGGATCCAGTGCCCTAGCCCCAATGTCAGTCTGGACGGAAGCGCTGGTGCATCATCTCTCACTCGGGGAAGTTTGCTTGAGTCATCTGCCTTGTTGGGAGATCTGATCATGTACCTTTCCCTGAACTCTAAGGGCCTCTGCAATCTGGAGGCAAATCAAGCAGTTACAGCCTTAGAACAGATGAAGGAGAGCTGAGATAAGACATTATCAAAGGTTTCGGGGCAGTGGGTCATCAGCCCCTCTCCACCAAGGAAGAGACTTTCTCTCTCTCTCGCTTGTGTTCTCACCCTGGAAGCAGCACCCCTGAGCTCTGCGTGTCCACTGGGGGGTCCACGGGGATAATCAGCTTCCAGGCCCTGTCCTGCGCCAGACGGGAGGTGTGTGAGGCCCTGACCATGTGCCGACTTCCTCGGGATTCTCAACTCCCGACGGCCACAACTGCCTCTTTAGCAACCTCTTGGTGGCTCAAAGGCTTCCTCCCGTGTTTGTCTTGGCCCAGCATTTTACGCGGTGAAACCAGACTTCAGGGGTGATTCCTGAAGCTCTGCATGTGAAAAGTATTTGCAGGACATGGGAGAGATGAGAAATGCTTCTCTTTCAGGTTGGAAAGCAGAGAGAAGCTGGTTATCTGTATGCACATGGGCTTCACGTGGGGAGCTCATGGAATGAAATGCTGGCTGTGCTGCCAGGCCCAGGGCAGGCTTGGCTGACTCCTAGGGATGGAGATTTTGCTGGTTGAAGCCCTCCCATCTGGCCTCTGGAGCAATTTTCAACAGCGTCACTTGGAAGTTATGCTTAATAGGATGTGGCAAGAAAGGATTTCTCCTCATTGGAGCCTTGGCTGCAGCCTGGAGCCACACCTGAGGCTACTCCTCTCATTACGCACAGCTCTGCAGAGCTTCTGCTCTGAGAAAGGGTGGCAGGAACCATACAGCTGCTCAGGGTGATCTTGAGAGCAGGGACAGGAAGAGAAAGTCATTTTAGAGATGTGTGACCAAGCAAGGTGTCGGTAGCCATCCTGCCATAAACTTCCATAAAGGCAGCCCACCTTACCGTCATTTCAGAATGAGGAGGCATGAGATGCTCTTAGTTAGCAGAGTGATGAAACACTGGTTAGAGCCCACAGTTTCTGCTCTCATACTCATTTCAATTCAAGAAACATTGTTTGGGACCAACTATGTCCAAAGAACTATGCTGGGTGATGAACAGGACATCCTCCCAAACCACGGGAGCCGAGAGTCCATCACTTCCTTGCTTCTACCTCAAAAAGGCCACATTCAGAGACTGATTTTTGTCCTAGAGAGATGTTCATGACAATTTCCTTACTGGGAAATCTAAACCATGATTCAAAAGGACGCATAGACCCCAGGGTTCATTGCAGCACTATTTACAACAGCCAGGGCATGCAAACAAACTAAATGTCCAACGACAGATGAATGGATAAAGAAGACGTGGTTCATATATATCAATGGGATATCACTCAGCCGTGTGGTTGCTGTTCAGTCTCTAAGTCACATCTGACTCTTTGCGACCTCATAGACTAGAGCATGCCAGGCTTCCCTGTGTCTCACTATCTCCTTGAGTTTGCTCAAATTCAAGTCCATTGAATTGGTGATGCTATCTAACCATCTCATCTTCTGCAGCCCCCTTTTCCTTTTGCCTTCCATCTTTCCCAGCATTGGGGTCTTTCCCAATGAGTCAGCTCTTTACATCGGGTGACCAAAGTACTGGAGCTTCAGCTTCAGCATCAGTCCTTCCAATGAATATTCAGGGTTGATTTCCTTTAGGATGGGTTGGTTTGCTCTCCTTGTAGTCCAAGGGGCTCTCAAGAGTCTTCTCCAACACCACAGTTCAAAAGCATCAAATCTTTGGTGCTCAGCTTTCTTTATAGTCCAACTTTCACATCCATACATGGCTACTAGAAAAACCATAGCTTTGACTAGACACACCTTTGTTGGCAAAGTAATGTCTCTGCTTTTTAAATATGTTGCCTAGGTTTGTCATAGCCTTCCTTCCAAGGAGCAAACGTCTTTTAATTTCATGGCTGCAGTCAATCTCCACAGTGATTTTGGAGCCCAAGAAAATAAAATATGCCACTATTTCCACTTTTTCCCCTTCTATTTGCCATGAAGTGAAAGGATTGGATGCCATGGTCTTAATTTTTTAAATGTTGAGTTTTAAGCCAGATTTTTTGCTCTCCTCTTCCAGCTTCTTCAAGAGGCTCTTTAGTTCCTCTTCACTGTCTGCCATTAGAGTGGTATTATCTGCATATCTGAGGTTATTGATATTTCTCCCAGCAATCTTGATTCCAGCTTGTGATTCATCCAGCCTGGCATTTCATATGTTGTACTGTACATATAAGTTAAAAGGAACAAAGTTGAGTCATTTGTAGAAGATGTGGATGGACCTAGAGTCTGTCATATTGAGTAAATCAGAAAGAGAAAAACAAACACCATATGTGAACTCATATGTGTGGAACCTAGAAAAGTGTTGCAGATGAACCTATTTTCAGGGCAGGAATAGAGAAAGGCAGATGCAGAGAAAGGATATGTGGACACAGGGAAGGGGCAGACAGGTAGGGTGGGATGCATTGGAAGATTAGGGTTGGTATATATGCAGGGCCTTGTGTGAAAAGCTAGCTAGTGGGGACCTGCTATAAAGCTCAGGAAGCTCAGCTCTGTGCTCTGGCATGACCTAGATGGGCGGGAGAGGGGTGTGGGAGAGAGGTTTGCATGTGTACATATAGCTGATACACTTCAGCTGATTCACTTCACTGTACCGCAGAAACCAACAACTTTGTAAAGCAATTATATTCCCATTTAAAAAAAATGCTGGTGAAAATCATAAAAGGTAGATAGGCAAGAAGAAGGAAAGAAAAATGAGTCATAATTTCACTCAAACATGCAATTACTTAATGATTCATTCTGTGTTATTATATCTGTGTTCTTTTAAACGTAATTATTTTCTGGATATATTTTCACATTAAGAAGAAAAGGTGGTCTCGTTATAAACACAAGCTCTTTTTGTCTCTTGCCTATTCTTTTCTGCTGAAGCATTTTATGTGCTTATTATTATTATTTTTTATTATTTTGTAATTTTTTCTGCTTAATCAGTTTCTGTGATTTAAAAATATATTTAATTAATTTATTTATTTTACAATCCAACCAGAAGTTTGACAAGAGTTTCCTTTTTTTAATTTATTTTTTTATTGAAGGATAGTTGCTTTATAGAATTTTGTTGTTTTCTGTCAAACCTCAACATGAATCAGCCATAGGTATCTTTAGCTCTTAGTATTTATAGCCTGATTTATGTTGCTTCACTTGTTTTCACTGCAGTTCTTAAAATTTTACTTAGGTTATTATTTCAAATAATAAAGGCAAAAAGATATTCCTGACAGACAGGAGCATAGAAAAGACATGTGTGCTCTCAAACATTAATGTTGACTGTGTTTGCTTTGGCTGTTTTTTTTTTTAAGAGATGAAGTGTTGCAGAGTTGAGCCTCTCTGCACGCACCTAGATTGTGAACTCCTTCTTGCCTTGAAGACTGACCTAACTTATAAAAATGAATAGCAGAACAGTCCTTTGCCTCCTCAGCAGGGAGGCAAGAAGCTCTATCCAGCTGACCTGAGGGGTCTCGATTCTGCCCTTGGGGAGTTTCCCTCCTGGTGTCCTGATAGTTGTGCTCTGGGAGGAACAAAGATGAGGACTCTAATTCTTTACGGAAAAAAGATTACATTTCTATAGTAATGTTTCACTCCAAATAGGGTGACTCCAGAGGGCACAGGTAGTTGAAAGTTTACTGCCAGAGTTGTTTACAACACTGTGTTAGTTTCAGATGTGCAGCATGTTGATTTAGCCACACACACACACACACACACACACACACTATATACACACACGCATATGTTCTTTTCCAGATTCTTTTTCATTATAAGTTATTATAAGATACAGAATGTAGTTCCCTTAGCTATATATTAATTTCATTTATTTTGTACATTTATATATACATTCAGTTCATTTACTTTATATATGGTAGTGTGTATCAGTTCATCCCAAACTCCTATCCCTCCCCTGCTTCCCCTTTGATAACCACAAATTTGTTTTCTATGTCTGTGAGTCTGATTCTGTTTCATAAATATTAGATTCCACCTATAAACAATGTAATATGAAATGTGTCATTTTAATTGCCTTAGTTCAGTTAATACAGTAGTCTCTAGGTCCATCCATGTTGCTACAAATGTCATTGTTTCATTCTTTTTTTATAGCTGAGTAATATTCTATTGTATATATATTGTTGTGGTGGTTGTTTATTTGCCCAGTCATATCCAGCTCTTTAGGAACACCATGAGCTGTAACCTACTAGGCTCTTCTGTCTGTGAAATTTTCCAGGAAAGAATACTGGAGTGGGTGGCCATTTCCTCTTCCAGGGGATCATCTCGACCCAGGAATTGAACACACATCTCTGTGTATCCTGCATTTCAGTCAGGTTCTTTATAACTGAGCCACTAGGGAAGTTGTATACCACATCTTTTTTTAAAAATCTATTTATCAGCTGATGGACTTTTAGGTCGCTTACATGTCTTGGCTATTGTAAATATTGCTTCTGTGAACATCAGGGTGCAGAATCTTTTTGATTTAGAGCTTTCTCTGGATATATGCCCGGGGTGGGATTGCTGAATCCTATAGTAACTCTATTTTTAGTTCTTTAAGGAATCTCTGTACTGTTCTCCAGAGTGGCTAGGGCTTAGCTTCTGTTAATAAAAATTAGCTGATAATCTTGAGCCCTTAATATGTATTAGTCACTGTTTTGAGAGTTTAACCTGAAATCTCATTTAATCTTCACACTGACTTTCTGAGCAAGGTATAGTATTAACCCTCATTTTACAGATGAAAAACTGGGAAGTACTGATGTTATTTGCCCAGAGCCACACATTTAGTGGGTGGTGGGCTGGGGTTCAATCCAGGCAGTCAGCCAAAAGAAAATACACTCTGAAGTAGAGGTTTCTGGTAGCCCCTGAATGTAGGCACATAGGTGGTTCTGTGCACCATGGTGTGACGTAAGGGGTGTGTGAAGGCCACATACTCTCTCCCTGTGCAGGGGTAGTCATGGTTCAGATCCACTGTATTGGCTTCCTGGGGCTCCCATAACAAATTGTTATGATCCTGGCAGCTTAAAGCACACTCTCTCCAGAGGTTCTGGAGGGTAGACATTGGAAATCAGGTTGTCAGCAGGGATATACTTCCTCTGAAGGCTCCAGGGTACTTCCTTGACTCTTCTTCCTTCTGATGGCCCCCAGCGTTCTTTGACTTGTAGCATCACCCGGTCTCTGCCTCCATGACCTTCTCTGCCTTCTCCTCTTCCTGTCAGCTACCAGTCATTGAATTTAGGGCCACCCTAAATTTAGGGTGGTTTTGTCTCAATATCCTTGTCTAATTACATCTGCAAGGATTTTGTTTCCAAATTTTACTCTCATCACTTGATATATTCTTGTGGATTTAGAGTTGCTCTGTCTAGAGTTCTCTTGTTAACAATCAAAAAGGAGGAAAGGTTTTTTTGTGAATGCCTTTTGGGATTGTTCTGGAGCTGCAGCAACCCAGGAAGACCGGAAGTAATGATGAAACACAGCAAGGGTAGATGAGAGGGAAGGGATTGAACACAAATTTCAGTGTATTTGTAGTTTGGATAAAGGTTTGGTGGAGAGTACATTCTCCTGAGAAGTCTTCACAGAAGGGGACTGAAGAGGCAGTCAACCACCCAGTGAAAACCTCCATCTATGGGTTTGCTAACATGAGCTGTAAATTGCATTGGGGCCTGCATAATTTTTTGAAACTGCGTTCAGAAGTACAGATTGTAAGTCTCACTTGCAACAACAAAAGCAATTTCTAATTGCATAGAAAGCAAACTGCCACTAGCAAAGCAAATCCACTGCCCCCTCATTTTATGGAACATGTAAATTGTCTCTGTTACACTTAAACCCCCAAAATGTCAATTTGCAGAATCCATCTGGCCCACTCCATGAATGTTTTTTGTAGCATTTTAGGAAAAGCTTTGCTCGATGACTAAGAAAGGATAGTACTCAACATGAGACCAAAACCATATCCCACTGAGATCTCAGTGACTGAAGGCCAGCCTTTTACATCTCATTGCCTTGGTCTCTCCACGAGCCAATTTACCTCCCAGGGATCCTGTGAGTATTACAGACACACATTTAGACAAAAGCAGGCAGACTTAATGCCAAGGATGTGTAGGGAGCTATGTGTGTAACTGTGTGACTGCATATGTGTGCTATGGTGGGAGGTGATACCATCTTTCTAAACAGGCAGGGGTTTGTACATGTCTAAGAAGCAGGGTGTGTACCAAATAATCCTGATGGCCTCATCCTTGACTTATACAATAGAGCCTCCAGAGCTAGCACTTGAAAAGTGTTAAATTGGAAAGAGTACTGTACTAAGACTGCAAGTGTTATGAGAATCTCAGTTTTAAATTGATGAAGATGGTGCAGAGTTAAATGACTTGCCCAAGGTCAATGGTTGCATTATGCAATTTAGATTAGAATGGAAAGACATGTATTAAAATATTCATTCATCTGGCATTCATTCTAGCTTTTTACCTTCAGAATAAATTCCAAATCCAATCACTTCTCACCATCTGTACCGCTACTGTCCTGTTCCAAGACTTCATTCATCTTGCCTGAGTTTTTGCAATAGCCTTTTAGGGGTTCTCACTTTTTCTACCCTTGTTCATCTTCCACCTTCTAATCTGCATAGCAATCTGAGTTACCCCTTTAAACCATTAGGTCACTGGCATCTGTGCTCAGAACCTTCAGTGGCATTGCTGCTTACCCAGAGCAAAAGCCAAAGTTTATTCAATGTCCTGCAATGCCTTAAACAATTTGATCTACTCTTCTACATTTCTCTGCTTTGTTCACTTCAGTCTGACTGTACTTGCTTCCTGTCTATTCTTTGAAAATGCCCTAAATGCCCTTATTTTAGGACCTATAATGTCTTTTTAAAATGGCAGTGTTAAGTTTTACTCCATCATCTGAAAGTCTCAGCTCTTCCTTCAGTGTCCTTTATGAAACAGCACCTCCCATACCATTAATCCTCACCCCCTTCCTCTCAATCATTGATATCTATACCATTTTTTTTTTTTGGCTTCAGGACATAATATGTGTTGATTTACTTTTCAATGCCTGTATCTCTTTAAAAAATGTGAGCTTCATGAAACAGAGTGAACTATTTTTCCACCTCTGTATCAGCAGTGCCTAGAAAGATGCCTACCATGTAGTGAAATTTAATAACCCACTGGGTAATTGAAAGACCCCCATTTCCTTGGGGAGAGGGAAATGGCACGCCACTCCAGCATTCTTGCCTGGAGAATCCAGGGACAGAGGAGCCTGGTGACCTGCTGTCTATGGGGTCACACAGGGTCGGACACGACTGAAGCAACTTAGCAGCAGCAGCAGCAGCATTTCCTTGAACCTACTGGGAAATAACAGTAATGCCTTTATGTTGCTTTCCTTAGGGTTCTCTCTCTGTGTATGTGTGGAGTTATAGAAAGTCCTAGAAATGAAAGAGCTGCATAAACTATTAAAATGATGTGCACAAATGTGAGATGGGTTATTATTTCTAGCCTGTGTCTCAGATGGTTCTCAACAGAACCTTTCCTTGAGTTCAAGAGAGTAGGGTGGCATTCCACTGGAAAACTTTGGGATACCATGTATATTATGAGGTAATTCAAAATATTAGAATGTGTAGATTTGCAAAGAATTTGAAAGTTAAAATTAATAAGCCTAACTTATTTGATATTTAAATTTGTTTCAGCACATCCCTGACATCTTGCCTCTGCTTGAATGCTCCAAGTGGCTGGGGGTTATTCCACTGTTTTTAAAGGCAGTCCTTCCTAAGGGTGGATATTAGTCGCTGGAACATTATGGAACATTCTTATTTGTGGAAAGTTGATATCTGCTTTTCTGTGGCATCCACACAGTAGTTTCCTCGCCCCCAACCCCTGCCACTGAATCCATGTGGAAATATTCTATTCTGACCCTCAAGGTTTCTCTCTTTATTAGTTCACCTGAAGATGTACTTCTTCCCTCACTAGAAATCTGAAGACTGCTGCTTTCTAAACACAGCAGACCATTCTGACAAGAATGGCAATGATCATTTAAGCTACAGTTCGGGGGAAACGTAATGCCAGCTGCCTCCCACCGGGGTTCCCATTAGCTTGTCTCTTCCTTGTGCTCCTCTACTGCTTCCGTGACAGGGACATAGCAACTATCAAACATTTCCTCCAGGTCCAATTTTGTCTCTCCTCAAGTGCTCCCTGTTGCAACCACTTATTTTCTTGCCTGCTTCTTTGCTCTGATGCTCTTAAACCCTCCTTTCACTGTCTGCAGGAGGAAAAAATCATTGTTCACCTCCTTCCAAAGTGGCCTGATCCCCCCACATTGATTTTCCTGGTTTTGACACTAACTGGCTCTGTGACCTTGAGCAAGTCATGTCTTGTTTCTCTAACTATTCTCGTAGGTCTTTCTCAGAGCTGAAATGTTGAATATAAGACTCTGAGTGAATTCTTGTCCTAAAAATTAGAATTGAAAAATACTTAAGCTCAAAATTAGTTAAGAATTTAATTAAATCAGTATTTGAGCACCCACTGGGAATATATACATATAGTAAAATTTATAGTAAATTTAGAGTAAAATTTGTACTGCAAGGAGATCAGACCAGTCAATCCTAAAAGAAATCAATCCTGAATATTCATTAGAAGGACTGATGCTGAAGCTGAAGCTCCAATATTTTGGTAACCTGTTGCAAAAAGTTGACTCATTAGAAAAGACCCTGATGCTGGAAAAGATTGGAAGCAGGAGAAGAGGATGACAGAGGATGTGATGATTGGATGGCATCACTGATTCAATGGGCATGAGTTTGAGCAAGTTCTGGGAGATGGTGAAGGACAGGGAAGCCTGGTGTGCTGCAGTCCATGGGGTTACAAAGAGTTGGACAAGACTGAGCGACTGAGCGATATATATATATGTGTGTGTGTATACATGTGTGTATATATACATGTGTGTATATATATAAAGCTACTTTAAAACCAATTAATCTTCCTAGAGAAATAGACATCTGTGAATCAATTTTTTAATTAAATTCTTCTTGGATGAATCAAAAAGGAAAAATTGATAGAAAACTGTTGGCTATCTATCTTGGAAGCCTGAATTTTGTATTGATTCATTATGGCAAGGTTTATTTCTGAAAGGCACAGAATTTAGAATCAGAGTGCCTGATTCTAAAACTTACTCCCCTTTTCACTAGATAAGGAAAATCAGGGAACACGATTTGATCTTTCCCTTCCTCAGTTTCTGTATTTTAAGATAGATATGATAAAAATCACTTTGTAGATTTGGTGTGAGGATATGCACAGTAAAGTATACAGATTCCTGGGGAAAAGACTGTACATGGTGTGTATTCATTGAGTGGTTGCTCTTTCTACATTTGTTGGTGTCCTTAATCTCTTTGTTTCTTACAGTGTCTGTGTCATATTTTCTTTGATATTTGTTCTCCTCCTCTCCTAGTGTTTCATACAGTCCTTGTGTTCTCAATGCTTGAAGTTCTAAGATACTTTCAGGTTACAAAATAGCTCAGCACATAATTTGCAGTTGTGGAAGACTTGTGGTAAAGTTGGTGGAGTTATAGGCCTGGGGGTGGAGGTGTAAGTCCCAGGCAATGATGATAGCCTAGGGTGATTTATATGATATAAGTAGAAAACAGTCAAGTCCCCATAAAATATGTGATATCATTTCTTTTTTGTTTGAATTATTTTATATTAAACAACAACAGCATGATCTTCATGTATATTTCAGACAGAGAAATTGAGGTGGTTAAATATGGTCACAACTTTTTAGTGAGGTATCAAAGATTTTTCTCCTTTTATTATTGAAGACATATTACCAAAGAATATAGGGAGAGTGTCTTAATGCTAGATGCCTGTTATTTAAGCCCCTGAGTATGGCATCATAATACTTCTTTTGAAGGAAGGAAAGAGTAACCATAAGATTCAAATTTAGAGACACATCACAGTCTTCTAGTCAATGGTGTGTACACTAGAAATGAAATGTTCTTTCTTTGGATATTGGACTTTCTTGTTTGAAAATTATTCCGCTTTAACCTAGCTTCCATCCTCTCTCTGGGTGAGGAAAAAAAATCTCTTTGCTTTGTCAGTCTCCCTCCCTTAAACATCCATGGTTGAATTATATGTGTGAATTAACAAAGTGCAAAACCTCCCTGCAATAAGAATTCTATACTTCCATTTTTGGTTGGAGTGGGGGTGGGATTCCTTTCATGTACCGCTGAACCCCCACTGATAATGATAATTATCGGTACTGTGGGCAAGATGTGGTTTTCAGCACCAAGAAGAGCTCCTAATGAGTGAGTGAGGATGAAAGCATTGTTTCTTATCTTGGGCTATCCTATGGAACCTACTTCCTGGGTCTATGTATTCAGTTATTTATTCACCATAAATATTTTCTAAATGCCTATTAACTTCCAGGAATAATCCTAAACCCTAGTGATATGATGGTTAACATATCGTGTGCCATTTTGTCCTATGATTCTCTAGACCTCAAAGAACAAGCACTCTCAAATGAGTCTTTAATCCTTAGGGTCAGGTGGCAAACAGTTCCTTAAAAGTGGAGTCATTTCAATACTTAACAGCTACTTATTTGGAGTTTCATAGAAAGGATTTTTATATTTTTTTGGCCACATATCAGTATCACCATTAAGTCTCTTCTGTGGTCAAACAGCTATGAAGAAGAATATGAACAAAAGTGAAGCAATAAAAATCCAAGCAGAGACTACTGTAAGTGTCACTTCCCCATTATTTTATTAGCCTAAACAGCTCTCAACCCTGCTCATAATCAAGAGGAAGGGACAAAGGCCTTCCATAGTGGTGATGTGATCTTGAGTGGAAAGGTCACATTATAGATGAGCATATAGCGTGGGGTGTATTGTCACAATATTTTGGAGATATGCACTATTCTAGTTCATTTTATCTTCCTGTAATTGGTCCTAATATATTTAATTCTACATATGATAAAACTGAGGTTCTTAAATATTTAATTTCTATATATGAAATTTCTCAGGGAAGAGAAACAATAATTCTATATCTGTCACAAATTTTCTCACAATTCAGAGATTCTGTATTGGCTACTAATGATAATTACATTGGAATCCAAAGACTCAGTAAATTAAGTGACAGAATGAATGAGGGATTGAATGAATATAGATTTAGGTGCCTGGGTCTTCCTGGGTATTTTAGACATTTAAAATATGATTTTGATATTAAAAAATATTTGCTTCGCTCATAGCTCAGTTGGTAAAGAATCTTCCTGCAATGCAGGAGATCCTGGTTCAATTCCTGGGTCAGGAAGATCCGCTAGAGAAGGGATAGACTACCCACTCCAGTATTCTTGGGCTTCTCTTGTGTGGCTTAGCTGGTAAAGAATCAATCTGCAATGTGGGAGACCTGGGTTTGATCACTGGGTTGGGAAGATCCCCTGGAGAAGGGAACAGCTACCCACTCCAGTGTTCTTACCTGGAGAATCCCATGGACTATGTAGTCCATGGGGCCCCAAAGAGTTGGACACAACTGTGCAACTCTCACTTTCACTTTGATATTAATGACAACATTCTAAATTTTATTATTGATTGTGTACTGATAATATGAGAAGTAGGATCAGGACTAGTTGGTTACTAGAGCTGTCTTGTGTCATCTTGGCAAGGACAATTGTTAAATATTCAGAAGTTTAGCATTTGATAACTAAACAGTTGTTAATGGAAAGTATGTGCACCACAGAATTGACAAATGCTACCTATAAGTACAAGTTTATTTTTTGTTTGGTTTGGTTTGGTCATAGTTCACCAGAATACCACTGGACCATGCTGGGTGAGATTCTTTGTCTCATGGGAGTGACATGACTCCAAGATGTAGACTCTACATCTCTTGGATGTAGAACTCCAAGATGAAGTTCTACACCATTTTCACAAATAAATTTAGATCCCTATAAAGAGATCAAGGCCATATTTAAAATTTTTGCCTATGAAGTCTCAATATGCCCTGGTCTGGATTGTTAGGTGTAAGTATATCTCTTTCTATAGCATTCACATTAGGGGTAACAATATCTGTGGTGTGTGGTGTGCAGAGTCCTGGCCTAATGGGGCAAAACATAATCCTGAAGTCATGATACTTTTTAAGAAGGATTAGTGTCATTTTTCATAATTGTTATTTTGTATACCCTACCAGAGTAGTTTCAACAATTGTGAACATCAATAATCAACATTTTGTTATTCTCTCTTCCTCCTCCTCCATCTCTCCCTCTCCCCTACCCACCTACCATTTATTTTGATGAATCATTTAAAAATATATTATAGACATTGTGATACTTTATCCCTAAATATGTCTGCGTGTCCTAACAATAGGGATATTACCCCCACCTAATTATATTACCATTATCACACCTTAAGGAAATTAATGATAATGTCTCAGCACCATCTAATAACCAGTCTGTATTCAAATTTATCCAATTTTCTTCCACCACCTACCAAAGAAGGTCTTAGATTATTTTTTTAGAAAACAAAATTTGGTCAAAGCTTATAGATTTGGTGCCCTTGTTGAATATTACAGTTGAGAAAATAGGCTGACAAAATTAAGGTCATGCAAACAGTCATATGCTGTGGGTAGGATTCAAACTAACTGGCTCCATGACCCTTATCCACTTCATACTATTGGAAAAAAATTCCAGTGATTATGAGAGAGAGACAGAGACAGGCTTGCTCTAGGTGGAGGTCACATGTTATTGAGTTATCCTTTTAGGTCAACTTTGGGTAAGAGACAATTAGATGGCTGTGATCCTCTATTGGCTCAGACAGACAATAGATTAGAAATCCAGTCATGTTGAAAGAAGACAAAAGAGGGTTTTTTTTTTTGTTGTTTGTTTTTATTTTCAAAACAGCCAGAGTGACAGTACTCAGTTAGCTTAAGTCTTTTGCAGGCCTGAAGAAAATACAGTCTTTCTGCGTTGGCTTTGAGCGCTACAGGGCTTCAGTTCTCTCTGTCCCTTCTGAGACCTGAAACGGCCAGTGTGAGTCG
This sequence comes from Cervus canadensis, assembly GCF_019320065.1. Classification (NCBI taxonomy): domain Eukaryota; kingdom Metazoa; phylum Chordata; class Mammalia; order Artiodactyla; family Cervidae; genus Cervus; species Cervus canadensis. The sequence goes on from NC_057408.1 coordinate 6,876,764, forward strand.
CTGACACGTAATCCTGGAGAAGGAACGCCAGCATTTTCTATCTGGGAGGCCCTTATTTGTGTCTGACTCACCAGTGAGGTCCCACTGGATAATTTGGGGCTTTCACCATCTTTGTGGTGATGGTTTTTTTCCCCAATATTAGAGTCCTAGTTGTTTATGTCTATTTCTGCATAATTTAAGAACCCTTAGCAGTACTTTCCAGATTTCCAATAATTAAGCTATTTTTTTTTTTTTTTAGAATTCTCTCATTTCTTCGGATTCTCTTGCTGTGTTTCTTTTGTTTCAGTAAGAGATATGTGATGTTCTCAATAATGTAGACTTGGCCATCATTTGTCCCAAGGCAGTTATTTTGTTCTGTATAACAAATGAAAGTGCCTTAGGTGCTGAGATCCATTTTAAAGCAGTTTAAAGTCCCCTGGTGAAGCCATGCTTCTACCTACAGATTTTCAAAACATGTGAGTTAACTTCTACTAAGTCCCAAAATCATGTTGCCTCGATATTCATCTATCAGTGTAGAACTTCAAACTTTCTCTAAAATATCATCTTCATTCTTAAAACCATCCATGAGAAATTATGGTATTTCACAATGATTTGTACTTAAAGAATGTGAACTTATTGCCTTTAACACAGATCTGTGATATTTAACACTCTCATTTTTAAGCCCTGGTACCTCTACTATGACTGGGTAAAGACTCGGAAATTCCTTGGTCTGGAGACGTATTTTGGAGTAACTAGAACTTCGGGTACTGTTTCTCGAAGTGAAGTGAGAAGTACTCTCTTCATTGTGATGGTGATGCTGGTAGTTTGCTCTACTTCCCAATATTATAGACACAGTAAAATAATTTTTGTTAGTTTTTCTCTTGAAAAGATGAATAATATTTCACTTAGGCCTTCTTAAACCAATATATCAATCTCTCAAGATAATGCAGATGTAAAATCATGTCACAATTACTAAATAAAAGATATCTAATTTATTATCTTCTTATAGCCACAGAAATATTGGGCTCTCTATTAGTTGGTATGATTTAGCTCTATAAATTTGACCCCTCTAAGAGCACAGGTCCTTAACTATTTGACAGTCACATTGGTTTGTGTTGAAAAGAGATGTCAGCACTCCGATAATTGCAGTGACGAAGGAGTTAACAGAACCGGAAGCCGATGAAGTGAGAAGCTGACAGCAGATGGTATTGTCAAATAGAGGTATAATTGCATTTTAAAAAATCCCTTCAAAATAGTTTCTCAAGCTTACTTAGGTGACATTTAGCAGGCTCTGGAAATCACTTAAATGGGTACAGAAATAAAAGAATTACAGAGGAAAATGTCACCATCTGAATTTGTCTTGAGTCTCATTGAGTCAAGACACCTGAGGTCCTTGTTAATACTTCAAACTATTTGCAGCCCGTACAATAGGATGTGTCAGTGTCGCATTAAGTTTAGCTCATTTTGTGAGGAAGGTCTTTTGTGGCAGTCTAGAGAATGCAATGGATTTAGTGCACTTTTAAAATATGAAGTCTATGAGAAAAGAAGAAGTATAAATTATCTTAAATTCAAATACAAAAAAAAAACCTCACTGGGGCTTTTAGAGAAAGGTAATTAATGCAATCGAAAACTACAGGAAAAATAGTCTCTTTTTTCCATTTTATAGTTTGTCACTTTTACTGAATATGGCACAGCAAGAATGAAATGTAAAGTGCTTTTATAGCATTTAGCAACATTGCCAATATTGATGGGAAATACAGGCTTTTTTGGTTGCATGAGGTTATAGAATATATGAAAGACCTGAGCTGTCTACTCATAAAAATTTAGAGCTAGAACACATGTGCACTTATTACATTTAATTTCTTAATTTATAGGTAAGGAACGTAAAGAGCAAATATAAGCCTGAGCTGAAACTCTTATTTGGCTTCAAGGATATAAGTGAAGTGAAGTGAAAGTTGCTCAGTCATATATGACTCTTTGTGACCCCATGGACTATACCATCCATGGAATTCTCCAGACCAGAATACTGGAGTGGGTAGCCTTTCTCTTGTCGAGGGGAGTTTCCCAACCCAGGGATCGAACCCAGGTCTCTCACATTTTGCAGGCAGATGTTTTACCAGCTGAGCCACAAGGGAAGCCCTCAAGGATATAAACCCCTTGCAATTAATCAAAGTTTAAAAGATCTTATGGTCAAATATATCTATATGAAGTAGTTATCTTACTACAGCCATGAGTATAAACCAACCCCAGTGTGCAAAATCCTAGTAGGGGGCAGGAGATGGTCCTGATGAGGGTGTAGGTTTGGCGTCAACCCCAAATCTATTCCTTGTTAACTTCAATGGAGTTGACTTGTCTGACCTTTGGTTCTTTTCATCAAGTGTGCAGGTATTACCATGGGCTTACAAAGGCAGAACTATTGTAAATTCTGAAGAGGGCATTGTTTTACCTCCAAACTCTTGGAACCACCTTTTTGATTCTCCAAATGTAACTCCCAGCTGGTTACACAGAGCATTCTAACTTGTCACAAAGATTTTAAAAATATCACTGGATCTATTAAATCATAAGTAGCAAAGATACTTACACAGAATCTGAACAAACTTAAGAACTTTTTTTTTTTTTTTTTTTTTTAGGACATTGGTTCCCAAACTCTCATCCCTGAACCAACAGTATCAATATCACATGAAAACTCTGAGAAATACAAATGATTGATCTTCACTCCAGATCTACTGAATCAGAAATCTTATGAGTCTGGAGCATCAGAAACTTTTAAAACAGAAATTTGCTTAAATAAACTCTCCAGATGATTCTGATAGAGGCTAAAGTTTGAAAATCATTGTCTGGAGCACAGAGTTGTTGACTATTTTTATCATCTGGTGCATGCTCAGATGTGTTCAGTTTTGCCAACATAATAAAGATAGATGTATTACCATTGCATAGTGGGCAGGGAGCTACTTGTCCTTCTCTTCAGAGTGTATTTCTTGACATTGACCAGATCATTCATCCAGAGAGTCTGCTGAAATGTCAGGCCACTGTATTTTTGTTGAATCATCTCCTACCTGGCACATAGGTTCTGCACCATGTCACTTAGGAACTGTTAGCTCCAGTTTACTTAGCATCTTTCGGCATGAATTTACCACTTTATTGGTCAAGACTGATGTCCTCCGGGGATCGGAGAATGATTAGGATCCCCACAAGCTGAAAAGTGGCCAGAACCAGAGAGCTGACATAATCCCGAAAGTTGGTGAAGTGTGGTACACTTTCTGTCTTTTCTATCACCTAGGGGTTACTTCTCAGATTCTGTCACCCATTACATTTTCCAACCTATCTTGCCTTTAGTAAATAAGTGATAGAACTTGGCCATGGCCACACAGGGATCCTAGCATTTCCTTTGTGTTTTTCTTAAAGTATTTTTTCCCTATAATTGATTTCTATCCTCATAGCTTTGTGGTTGGAGATATGCTTGATATGATTTCAATTTTCCTAAGTTTCCTGAGGCTTGATTTGTGACCCAAGATGTGTTCTATTCTGGAAAATATTCTGTATGCACTTGAGAAGAAAGTGTATTCTGCTGCTTTTGGATGGAATGTCCCACAAATATCAATTAAGTCTGTCTGGTCTAATGGGTTATTTAAGGCTTGTGTTTTCTTAATTTTCTGTCTGGATGATCTGTCCATTGGTGTAAATAGAGTGTTAAAGTCCCCTACTATTATTGTGTTACTGTCAATTTCCCCTTTTATGGCTGTTAGCATTTTCACTGTATATTAAAGGGCTTCCCTCGTGGCTCAGATGATAAAGAATCTGCCTGTAATACAGGAAACTGAGGTTTGATCTCTGGGTCAGGAAGATCCCCTGGAGAAGGGAATGGCAACCTACTTCAGTCTTCTTGCCTGAGGTGCTCCTATATTGAGTGCCAACATTTCCTCTGAAATAAGGAAGCCAACATTAAATGTGATGAGTTTTGTCAGCATCTCTGACATATAGAAAATAATTTCCAAGGTCTGTGGTCCTCACAATAAAGTATTTATCCATGCATTGTTGGAAAAAATATCTTCTGAGTCATCATAGGGAATATAAGAAAAAGAGGAGGGATACATTCACTGCAACGTTTCTGTCTGATTCTGCATTCTTTTTCTTTGTCACATATTAAGAAATTTCTGGCATCTCAACTTCATTTACTGTGGGCTACTGTTGAATCCATGTTCTGATCAACCAATTGAGCAAATCATTAGAGCCACTAGTTGTGGCTTAGCTGGTAAAGAATCCGCCTGCAATGCATGAGACATGGGTTTGATCCCTGGGTTGGGAAATCCCCTGGAGAAGGGAAAGGCTACCCATTCCAATATTCTGGCCTGGAGAATTCCATGGATTGTATAGTCCATGGGGTTGCAAAGAGTTGGACACAACTGAGCAACTTTCACTTCATTCACTTCTAGTTGCTTATGCCAGTGTATTGAATCCAGTGTCTGATAACTGCACCCATATTGATGTATTTCAAATCAAATTTGATTTGATTTGAAATCAAATTTCAATTTGATCAATTTCAAATCAAATTTCTACTTTGTCAGGTGTCCTCCTAACTTTTCCTCATACATGATCTACAGGTTTCAGATGATCAATATTCTATAGGTTTCTTTCTGTGACTAAACCTTTCCTCCAGATTCTGATTTTTGTCTTATTCCTGTCATCCTAGTTGTCTAGAGTACTTATGGGGCATTTGAGTAGAGCATGATGAGAAATGCATCACTTCTGTAAGACAGATGCTACAGCTGAGTCATTACAGAGTCTTTAAGCAAGGAAGAGATCACTGATATGGTGGGGGAAAAGGAAGGTCTCCTGCCAGGGCAGTCCTAGGAGGTGTGGAATGTTAGGTATTTTGTCATCTATAGTAAAGCCTCCCACGTTCCCCTATCCCAGTTCTCTATAGTCCCTTCTTTCTTACAAATATGTTAACTGCCCTAAAGAGACTTGATGAATTCATCTCACATTTTCCGCTAACCTGCAGTATTAAACACTGAGTGATTTTTCAACTATCTTAACCCTGCAGCCGTAAGAGATAAGAGATCGTTTTAGTACAGCCATAGAGAGTAACTATTCATTTATGTATTTACTTTTGGCCTATATCTTAAGCAAGAATTTAATATTTTACACTTGTCATATGATTTCTTTAAATTGTCCAATACTGTTACTAGCACACCTCTCAATTTGACAATCCTTGAATTTCTGAAACACTTCATTTTTTAGAAAACAGGCCAGGAGGTTCTCCTTGAGTCTTGACTTCAAGGGACACATTATTCCAAGTTACCACAGGAGATAACTTCTATTTCTGCACTGCATGAGTACCGTGAACTGCCAGATTTACAAATCATCATTTCCCTAAGGCCCTATTTTCCCTTTTCCCTGAAGCCTTATTGCCTGTATTGATCAGATTTCTTAACTGAAAGCATCATAAATCAAGATACGCTAACTTAAGCCCCCAAAGAATTAACTAAAATATACTGAGCAGTCCATAGACTCTCTGAAATGTTCAGGGAACCAGACTTGGTGGCCACAATTAGGAACAATGTAAAAATTATATTACTGCTCTTAGCATGCCACTTGCCCCAAAGTATATGAGTGATGGTTGTACTATGTAAATCAGGCAACAGAGAAAGATGCTAAACATTGTCTTTATAAAGACTTTCAATGGCTGCTTTGTGTCCTGAGAGATCAGTCAGGATTGTTCCCGTGGGCTTGTAAAGGCTACATTTGCTGCATTTCATAGCACTATGCTACTTGTTCATTAGCAAATATGTGTTTGCTATTTCTTATCTGCTTCTTCTTTAGACTGTCATAAGGAATTGGGGGAAACACACAGAGAGTACTTATTACTTGTCCACAGCAGCTACATAATCCGAGAAGCCTGTGTCCCAATAAAAGAGACACAGGCTTTTATTGAAAGTGCATTGTGAATTTTGGTGGTGTTACACACATCCTCTGATTCACCCCTCTCAATGGCTCGATTGGATCTCTGTTTGATAGGAAATGGAGTCTCAAAAGGTATGTAACTAACTTGCCCAAAGTCATGCTGTTAGGAGAGGAACAAGTCCAATTCATGCCAATCCCAATTTGAGGATTAGATCCCAAGAGTTAGAAGATCTTGTATAGTGGAAATAATGTAGGATTTGAGAATTTGGCCCCAAATCAAAGAATTCTGACTTTGGCAATGTGTGGAAACTTCAAAGAGGCTATGGGCAGAAAGACTGTGTAGATTGTCTTTTGATTGTGAAGACTAGAGTGAGTCTGTCCCTGGAATACTGGCTGCCCCTCTTCTGCCTGAATTTCCTAAAAGAAGAACAGAACCCACGGCTCAGGAAAAAGGCCAGATTGGGAGTCTGGACACCTTACCTTATGAAATGGGCTGACTACAGAACCATTTCCTCACGGGTACTCACGGGATCTTCCCAGAACAGTGACTCATAATATCTAACCATCCCACTGACTATTTCTAGATACAGCTTACTAGCGGTTGATTGATCTGGGCTTTGTTGATTGTTTCAAGGATTGAGCCTGCATGTGACTAAAAGCCCAGTATCCCACTTTATCTGGAAAAAGCCAGGGACTTTTTCTGGAATTTACCTGGAAACAGCCAGGGACTGGAAGAGAGCGGCAATCACCTTTTCTCGTTAAAGAGACAACAGCACTAGATGGGTTGGGTTGGTTTGTGGGGCACGTGTTGTGGAATGATTGTGGTGATGGTTACTGTGGTGTGGTTACTGGTCCCAGCTGTGTTGGTGGCCGTGATCATAGATGCGGAAGAGATGACATGTGAGAGGTCTCACCTGTGTGATGACTGTAAAATCCCTAGAGAGAATTTCCTTATTTAATGGCACTAGAGTGACTCAGCATTTACTAGGTAGAAATACCTCTTGAATTTCAGTGCAACAGTTACAAGGCCACACTTCTTTCCAGGATAATTGTGAGTGAACAGAATCCTGCCATCTGTCCGTAATAAATCAACTGAACAGTTTTAAAATTCTTACAGTTTGCTAGCTGATCTCTATTTTCCAAACAAACTTTTGTACCTTATAAGAGATAAAGAAAAACTCTTTATTACTTTATATTCCCTAATTTTAGCTCTGAAAAAGTGTTTAGTTGCTCAGTCGTGTCTGACTCTTTGTGACCCCATGGACTGTGGCCCACCAGGCTCCTCCAGCCCATGGAATTCTCCAGGCAAGAATACTGAAGTGGGTAGCCACTTCCTTCACCCTGAGTTTCCTGAATTGCAGGCAGATACTTTACCCTCTGAGCCACCAGGGAAACTACATGCCTATAAATATACATCACAAACATACATGCATATATGTTTATGTTCATATTAATATATACATTTTTAGTGATAGGACTTCAACTTTACCCCTAGATTCTGAATTCTTGGTCTTAATGCATTTGCTTATTGAATTTGCATTCTAATTTGCCTATGAAACATTATATAGTATTTATTGCTGTGTGCATCTTCTAGGAGGCATTATTTGTATTTTGGGCTTGTGTGACAAGCTTATGGGATTTTAAAGAGAACATCCTTAGTCTCCAATGTCCCCCCATTCTGGAATCTAACAACACAGTGCCATTGTCTATTTTGAGACTGGAGTGGAATGGAGAAGCATTGTGGTTTATTACTTAAATCTTGGCTCTGCCATTTACTACTTATGTAATCTAGGGTAAGAAATGCAATCACTTGGTCAGTCTGTTCATCAGTAGGATGGGGTTAATAATTCTTCCTCCTTGAGGTTGCTGAGAAGAATAAATGAGCATAGATATTGCCTAGCATAGTATCTGGCACGTAGTGAATATTACAATAAAATGTCCGAACTGCAAGAAATCTCAGAATTGATGATGTAGACCAACCTCAGCATGTAGATGAAGAGTGTGAGGCCCAGAGGGGTAGATAACGTAGCCAGAGTTTCCCAACTAGTTACCTATGGTGGAGCTGGCACTGCACTACTAACGACTAGACTCCCATGAAAGTCTGAAAAAGTCTGCGTCTGCTTGTCAGGGGGCAGAGGAAGCATCAGTTCAGTTCAGTCACTCAATCATCTCTGACTCTTTGCGACCCCACGGGCTATAGCATGCCAGGCTTCCCCGTCCATTGTCAACTCCTGGAGTTTGCTCAAACTCTTGTCCAGAGTGTTGGTGATGCCATCCAACCATCTCATCCTCCATTGTCCCCTTCTCCTCCTGCCTTTAGTCTTTCCCAGCATCAGATGAATCATGCAATGGAGCAAAATCCATTTTTTGGAAAAAAAGGCTATCCTTTGTTCCATTTCCAGATTTGGAAGAAAAGTCTGTAATCTTGGCAAAGTTTCCCAAATCAGAAGCCCCATTTTGGATATTGGAGTTTATATTTATTAATTGATATCTGAGCTTTTTTCCTAGAATTTCCAGTTACCAGTCAACAGGAATTTTAGAAAGCCTGACTTAGATTTTTTTAAAAGATACATCTAGTGAGGTATAATTTAGATATCATAAAATTAACCTCCTTTAACTGTATGATTCCAAGATTTTTAGTAAATATATCAAGTTGTACTACTATCATCATAATCCAGTTTTAGTACATTTTCTTTAACACATTAAGCTCCCTTGAACCTGTTTGACCATCACCATCCCCATGGAAAAGAAGTGCAAAAAAGCAAAATGGCTGTCTGAGGAACCCTTACAAATAGCTATGGAAAGAAGAGAAGCAAAAAGCAAAGGAGAAAAGGAAAGATATTCCCATTTGAATGCAGAGTTCCAAAGAACAGCAAGGAGAGATAAAAAAGCGTTCCTCAGTGATCAATGCAAAGAAATAGAGGAAAACAATAGAATGGGAAAGACTAGAGATCTCTTCAAGAACATTAGAGATACCAAGGGAACATTTCATGCAAAGATGGGCCCGATAAAGGACAGAAATGGTATGGACCTAACAGAAGTAGAAGATATTAAGAAGAGGTGGCAAGAATACACAGAAGAACTGTACAAAAAAGATTTTCACGACCCAGATAATCACGATAGTGTGATCACTCACCTAGAGCCAGACGACCTGGAATGTGAACTCAAGTGGGTCTTAGAAAGCATCACTACAAACAAAGATAGTGGAAGTGATGGAATTCCAGTTGAGCTATTTCAAATCTAAAAGATGATGCTGTGAAAGTGCTGCACTCAATATGCCAGCAAATTTGGAAAACTCAGCAGTGGCCACAGGACTGGAAAAGGTCAGTTTTCATTCCAATCGCTAAGAAAGGCAATGCCAAAGAATGCTCAAACTACCACACAATTGTATTCATCTCACACGCTAGTAAAGTAATGCTCAAAATTCTCCAAGCCAGGCTTCAGCAATATGTGAACCGTGAACTTCCAGATGTTCAAGCTGGTTTTAGAAAAGGCAGAGGAACCAGAGATCAAATTTCCAAATTTGATCATCAAAAAAGCAAGAGAGTTCCAGAAAAACATCTATTTCTGCTTTATTGACTAGGTCAAAGCCTTTGACTGTGTGGATCACAATAAACTGTGGAAAATTCTGAAAGAGATGGGAATACAAGACCACCTGACCTGTCTCTTGAGAAACCTATATGCAGGTAAGGAAGCAACAGTTAGAACTGGACATGGAACAACAAACTGGTTCCAAATAAGAAAAGGAGTACATCAAGGCTGTATATTGTCACCCTGCTTATTTAACTTATATGCAGAGTACATCATGAGAAACGCTGGGCTGGAAGAAGCACAAGCTGGAATCTAGATTGCCGGGAGAAATATCAATAACCTCAGATATGAAGATGACACTACCCTTATGGCAGAAAGTGAAGTGGAACTAAAAAGCCTCTTGATGAAAGTGAAAGAGGAGAGTGAAAAAGTTGGCTTAAAGCTCAACATTCAGAAAACTAAGATCATGGCATCCAGTCCCATCACCTCATGGGAAATGGATGGGGAAACAGTGGAAACAGTGTCAGACTTTATTTTTTGGGGCTCCAAAATCACTGCAGATGGTGATTGCAGCCATGACATTAAAAGACGCCTACTCCTTGGAAGGAAAGTTATGACCAACCTAGATAGCATATTAAAAAGCTGAGACATTACTTTGTCAACAAAGGTCCATCTAGTCAAGGCTATGGTTTTTCCAGTGGTCATGTATGGATGTGAGAGTTGGACTGTGAAGAAAGCTGAGCACCAAAGAATTGATGCTTTTGAACTATGGTGTTGGAGAAGACTCTTGAGAGTCCCTTGGACTACAAGAAGATCCAACCAATCCATCCTAAAGGAAATCAACCCTGAATATTCATTGGAAGGACTGATGCTGAAGCTGAAACTCCGATACTTTGGCCACCTCATGTGAAGAGTTGACTTATTGGAAAAGACCTTGATACTGGGAAGGATTGGGAGCAGGAGGAGAAGGGGATGACAGAGGATGAGATGGCTGGATGGCATCACTGACTCGATGGACATGAGTTTGGGTAAACTCTGGGGGTTGATGATGGACAGGGAGGCCTGGCGTGCTGTGATTCATGGGGTTGCAAAGAGTCGGACACAACTGAGCGATTGAACTGAACTCAACTCAACCTGTTTGTGGTTTACATTTCTCACCTCCAGCCCCAGACAACCACTCATCTACTCTCTGCCTCTATAGATTTACTGTTCTGGACATGCCATATAAATGTGTTTATGTGATGTGTGGCCTTCTGTGTCTGACTTCTTGCATTTAGCATAATGTTTTTGAGGTCACCCATGTTATAATGTGTATCATGTTTTGCTTCTCTTTATTGCTGAATCTGTGTCGACTTTAAATATAGGTTCTGGTGATAGGGAAGTTGGGTGTGGGACAGGGGGCAAGAAATCATTTCTGCCTCTCCAAATTTGTCCCCGGAGAAGCCCAATTCTACAGCTACCCAAAGAGCAGCATACCGCAGGGAATTCACCGAGGCTGAGTCATCTGGCCCTCTTCCCAGGCCACAGGGAGGAAATGTCTACCTCCTTGTCTCTGATAATTATGCCACTAAATGGTTGGAAAACTGCCCAAGTAGGAGGCAGCAACTCAGATTCCAGCAGGTTAATAGCAGCCCTGAAGTACGTGTTAGTGAGCGGACACTGATGCACCTGCCATTGAACTTGGGAGTTTGGGGGAACGTCGTGAATCCTCATGGGGAGGCCACGAAACGGTTTGTGTAAGTGCCACAGCTGGGGTGACCCTGGCAGGGGGCGGCTGTGTTTCCTAGCTTTTCTGGTTGTGAGAGCAAAGTGGGATTGGGTTGTGGGCCAGCACACGGGTTCTGAATCAGACAGAATGGGTGGAGCGGGTGATTTGGGGCAGATGGTGAGGCCTCTTGGAGCCTTTGTTTCCCTCACTTATAATGGAATATCTAGTCCATACCTTCTAGAGCTGTGAACATGAACTGAGATGGTGCAAGATGCTTAGCAGGATTATTTAGCACCTATAAATTATTCAGTAGATGTTAGCTCTTAATTTTTATCTTCTAGACTCTAAAAAGTTAAATCTAATCTAGAGGTTGGTTGGCTCCCTTTCTAAATGTCTTAAAACTAAGATTAATTATCTGGAATTAGGAAAGTTATAAATTTCTAAAATAATAAAAAATATTCAAGGAATTAATAGGAACAGTTTTACCTTTAAGCTAATAAACTAGTTGGCTTTCTTTATTTCCTTCCTTTCCTTGTCCTTGCCCACCATCTCTCCCTCTGTCCCTCCCACCCTCTCTTCCTCTCCTGCTAATATAAACTTGAAATCATAAGTACAGTTTCAGCTGCTAATATTTATGGTAATCATGTTAGATTATAAAGCACTTTTTAAAATAACTTCACCACATTTGATGCTCACAGCAGTTCTGGACAGAAACATCATCATCCCCAGTTTAGTGCCGGGGATAATATGATTTGCCCAGTGTCCCACCGCTCATAAATGGTAGATTCCCACCAGCATTATTAGATATTAGGAATTAGATAATGCATTCGCTTCCTACAGCTACTGTCACAAATTACTACCAACTAGGCAGCTTAAAACAACAAAAATATATTCTCTCTTGTTTCTTGGTGGTTGGAGGCCTGCTATTAAGGGGTTGGCAGGCTTGATTCCTCCTAGAGGCTCTGAGGGAGAATCTATTCCTGTCTTTCTCCCAGCTGGCAGCTTCGGGCCACCCTTGGTGGTCCTTGGCTGTAGCTCTGTAACTTGATTGCTGCCTCTGTCTGCACAAGGCATTCTTTTTCGCTGTTTGACTGTATGTCTTTTGGGTTACTCTGAGTCGCTCTCTTCTTCCTCTGAATAAAAGCACCAGCCTTTAGATTTAGCGTCCACCTGATCCAGATTGCTTCATCTTGACTAACTATATCTGCAAAGACTTTATCCCCAGAAGGTGGTGGGCAGGCAAGCCGGTTCTGTTGTCTAGAATTCTAGATCAAAGACTGCCTTCTGCCTGGCCCAGGAGTGTGTCTCATAATGGGATTGCCCACCTGCCCCTCCAGACAACTGCTCCCCAAATTTGCCCTGGTGGTTGGCAGAAGCTATTAATTCATTGTGCTCTAATTAACCCCACCCAGGTCATCGTCCTGGCAAGTGACTTAAGCAGCAGCAGCTTAACAGGATATCCCTGCTCCTCCACTCCTTTTCAATCCAGAAGGTCTTTATAAACTGACATATTCCTGAAGAGATTTCTTCCATTCAAAAGCAAGGAGGGGTAAGGGCCTTTTTGGCAGATTTTCCATCACTGAAGCCACAAAATAAGAGTGGAGAGAGATGCGTTAACTTACATAACTTGCCCCCTGGGGCCCATCTGGGATGTTTTCTTCTGTATGTTTGTCCATTTTCTGATTGCTGAACCCCAAGACATCAAGCCCCAAAGCTCTTCCTGTCTCCAGTGTTTCCTCCTGCCCATTTACTTTTTCCTTTAGCCTTGTTGGCATTTAATTCATTCCACAGCTCCGGTGGAGTATCTATCTGCTCCGCACTTAAGAAGGTGAACAAGAGGCAGTGTCTGGTCACAGGTGGCTCACATGATTTGCCATGAGACGCGTCTTCCTCTTTCCTTTCAGGACTACCGGCAGATGTCTGGATATTCAGGAGAAAGTTGCTTTGACTAAAAAGTGCCGCCACTGCCCACACCCCACAGCACTCACACATGGATTTTCATTATAGTGCTTGTGCATGTGTCTTTTTTATCTTATAATGAGCTATAAATATGATGTAATAAAAGCAAGCTTTGGAGGCCGAGAAATCAGAAGTCCAGCCATAGGCACGGTATTATTGGCTGTGTGACGCTGACTTGATCCTCAAGGGCTGCTCTGAGGATTAAACTAAAACAGCAAAATGTAGCCGCAAAACCTGCTCAGGAAATGTCTGTTCCCCATTCCTTCCTCTTCATCCTCCTAGAGAGAAGGATGACATTTCGCCTGTTTTGTTTCCCTTCCAACACCTTCACCTGAAGCTTCCACATGGAAGACACAGTAAAAACGTCCTTGTTGGCTAAAATAAGTAAACTGAGTGAATCAATGAATGAATGAAAGTCCGTCTCCCTTTTTCAGAAGCAGGGTGAAAGGCGGATCATAGTCAGACTTAGAAACTAGGGAGAAAGCAGAGCTAAAGAGGGCTTTCCTTTGTGAAGTCTTTTTTTTTTTTTTTCTTAATTGAAGTACAGGTGATTTACAGGATTGTGTTTTCGGTGTACAGTAAAGTGATTCAGATATATAAGTATTCTTATATACATGTATACACATGCATGCATACATACATATACACACTTTTTCAGATTCTTTCCCATGATAGGTTATGACAAGATATGTTCGTGTGCGATGCAGGCTTCCCAGGTGGTGCCGATGGTAAAGAACATGCCTGCCAGTGCAGGAGACACGAGAGTCCTGGGTTTGATCCCTGGTTCGGGAAGATCCCCTGGAGGAGGACATGGCAACCCACTCCTGTATTCTTGCCGGGAGAATCCCATGGACAGAGGAGCCTGGTGGGCTACAGTCCATAGGATTCAAAGAGTCAGACAGGACTGGAGCAACTTAGCATGTGTTATAGAGTAGGGCCTTGTTTATCTATTTGATGTATACTAGTGTGTATCTGTTAATCATGAAATCCTAATTTATCTCTCTTCCTCTTTTACCTTTGGTAACTATAAGTTTATTTTTATATCTGTGAGTGAGTATCTGGTTTGTAAACAAGTTCATTTTATAATTTTTAGACTCTACATATAAATGATACTATATGATAATTTATCTTTCTCTTTCTGACTTACTTCACTTAGTATGATAATCTCTAGGTCCATCCTTATTGCTGCAAATGGTATTCTTGCAGTCTTTTTTATAGCTGAGTAGTATTTGCCATTGTATGTATGTATGTATGTGTATATATACACAGTACCACATCTTCTTTATCCATTCAGCTGTTGATAGACACTTAGGTTGCTTCCTTGTCTTGACTATTATAAATAGTGTTGTTATGAACATTGGGGTGCATCTTTTCAAATTGTATCTTTTCTGGACAGATGCCCAAGCGGGGAATTGCTGGATCATATGGTAATTCTACTTTTAATTTCTTAAAGAACCTCCGTACTGCTCTCTGTTGTGGCTGTACCAATTTACATTTCACTGTAGGACGAAAGGAGACCTCTGCACATGAGCACATAAACCCGAGAGAGAGCTAGATCTGGAATGGTGAGTGAGTGCTGTCCATCTGGCTACAAGTGGGCCACTCCCAGAGCCTCCCAGGATAAGGTCTCCTGAACAGTGAACCAGGCACTTTGTCTGGCTCTGAGTCCTTGTCTAGGCATCCAGCTCCTTCTGGCTACTCGGTGGCTGCCCAGCCCTTCCTACTGGTGAGCCTCACTCTCGCCTGCTCACAGCCTTCTTCCAGTACAGCCCTTAAATTCAGGCAGAAGGGGCACCTGTCCAAGGCACTGCATAGAAGAGAGCTCCACAAATTACCACAGGAATACAAAATTAAACAACAACAACAGCAAACCAGTTACCACTGCCATTCAAGATTCAGCATAACCTATACTTCTAAATACTTATTCATAGACTGTCACTGTTCAAGCCCAGGAGAAATTTTTCTCCATATCTCTTGTACCATATCTTCAAAATACAAGGTGATTTTGAAGGAATAGTTGAAGGTTTATTGGTTGTGATGTGGCTGGTGTCATTGAATCCGTTTTGGCGTACAGGAAGGATTTTGAGCAGTGGTGCATAAGTAAGAGACAATTAATTTGTTAAATCTTTCCTCTCAGCACAAATGCAATAAATTCTTGAATAACGAACCATCATTTTCAGGAGTGCCAAGTGTCCATTTTCTTACTTGTCTGAATGTTCTAAACTGTAGATTTAGAAGCAGTCAAGGATTAGCACAATATCCTTGACAGTTAAACAAGATGGGAAAAGGAACACAGTATTGGATAATTTATATTTTAAAGTTGTTTTAATGTAGTTTAGATATAATGTGCATGAAGCATAACACTGATTTTTGCATTAATCTGTGGCTTAAATAGTGCTTTAACTCATAGTAAAAGTTGTATGTCACAGTGAATTGTATATTGAAATTAAGATATCATATTTTTGCCAAGTGATTTATTCTTGTGACCTGTACAATATTAAACATGGTATGCTGAAGCAGAAACTCCAATACGTTGGCCACCTGATGTGAAGAACCTACTTACAGGAGAAGACTCTGGGAAGACTGAGGGCAGGAAGAGAAGGGAGTGACAGAGGATGAGATGGTTGGATGGCATCACTGACTCAGTGGGCATAAGTTTGAGCAAACTCTGGGATATAGTGAAGGACAGGGAAACCTGGCATGCTGTAGGCCATGTGGTTGCAAAGAGTCAGACATAACACAGCGACTGAACAGCAACAACATATATAATTCAGTATTCATTTCAGAATCTAAGTTTGAAACTAGCAATTCTAGTTACCAAATACAAGAGCAGACTTTGTACGTGCCAACCCCGAGAGTGAGTGCATCCTTAAATTTTGCGCCCTACATGCCTTATTCACCTCACCCTAGCCCCAAGCCCACTGTGCAGGGCTAACTAGTAAACATTTTCTGTTTTTCAGCCCATACAGTCTTGTCACAACTATTCAGTCTGCCAGTGAAGCATGAAAGCACTCATATAGAGTATGTAAATAAATGGACATGGCTCTGTTCCCCAAAAAATTTTATTTGCAAAACCATACAACTGACCTGACTTGGCCCATGGGTTATAGTCTTCTGATTCCTGGTTCAAGCAACAAAACATTTTTTTCTTTTACATGCCACTTACTCAATCAGGATCACTGGTTTCTTCCCATTTCTTTCTGAGACCCTGGTGGATGGACTCTGATCATCTTGACTGTTAGAGGTTGCTGTGCCAGAGGAAAGGAAAAGGCTTTTACTTGCCCAACCAATTTTGTGCCCAGAACAAGAAGGGACACATACCTTATTTCAGCTCACAACTTATTGGTTACACTTAGTTCTAGATCCTATCCCCCATCTAGCACAAAGGAGCAACAGGAGCTATAACAAAGGTTCAAATTGGATATTGTGAGTGTAGAAAAGGGAGTGATTTAGGGAAGGATTCACAGAAGTTACATCTGTTCTGGGCTTCCAAATATAGGGTATGTTTCACAAATCTACTTTGAAATTAGTATAGACAATAGAGTTTATTTGGCATGTGTGTTTTACTTAGAGTTAATATGGTGCACTCTCTTATATGTATGTGTATATATATGCATATGTGTATCCATCCATGTCTTTATTTACAAACTACACATGTCTTAATTTCCTAATTTTTTAATAGGCAGTACATAGTTGGGTTCAGCATTTTTATTTATTCTTAAAATCTATCTTTTAACTATGTTTCAACATTTAAAGTTATTGCTATGGATGATCCATCTGATTTTTCCACTTGTTTTCTATTTGTTCCACCTGATTTTTTCTGTTTTGGTTCCCACTGATTTTTTTGTGCACTTTTCTTTTGCTTGTGGATTAATTAATTAAAAATAATTTTCTTGTCTTTGATATTAGCCCATTATTTAAACTTGTTTAAAAATTATTTAGTGATTTCCCTGTGGCATATAGCATATATCTTTAATCATTACCACCTATTTTAAAATAACATACCACTTCACATGTGGTGTAATAAATTTATTTTACCTCCAATTGCTCACTTTCTTAATTTTTGGTATTCTTGTCATATATTTCATTTTTATATACTCCATATACCCAAATTACATCTCTATTATTTTTTGCCATAGTTAGTTTTCTTTAGAATGATCAAATGATCTATTTTTGAAATCTTTACAATAATTTTATTAATTTTAAATAGATCCTGTTGACATTGACATTGAGGGTCTCCAGGTAATAAATTCTGTAAAATTTTGTTTGTCCAAAAAGACTTTATTCACTTTTGAAAGATTTTCACTGAGTTTGGAATTCTTTCTGTACCATAAAGAACTTACAGCATTATCTTGTACAGTGCATAAATATTGACAAATCTGCTATATTGTAATTTTTGTATTTATTTTGTGCTTTAAATTCTCCCAGCTGCTTCCAAGAATTTTACCTTTGGTTTTTAGTAGTTAGAATAGGAAGCATTTTAAGTTTTTTTTTTTTTGTTTGGTTTGACATCTATCTAACTTGTGGTTCTCTGAGATTCTAGAAAATGTTTATCTAAGGTTTCTTCAAATATTTCTTCATTTTATTTCTCTTCTCTTGGAATTACTCACGTGATTGGTATTGCCCCTCAGAACTTAGATACTGTGTTCTATTTTTTCCCCTACTCTGATTTCACTACTTTATTTTATGGTTTCCATTGACCTATCTTCAAATTCACTGATTCTCTCCTTTGTTGTGTTGAGTCCACTGATGAGCCTCTGGCAATCTTTTTAATATTTATTACTATGGTTTTTCATGCTTAGAATTATCATTTTACTCTTTATTATAATTTTTGTCTCTGTTAAAATTTCCCATTTCCTCATGCATGAAATCCACCTTTTCTACAAACATGTTAATTATATTTAACTATAGTAATAATTGTTTTTTAATTCCATTCTAATAGTTCAGCATATGAATCATCTGTGATTCTGATTCCTTTTATTTTATTTTCTCTTGATAGTGGACTCTTTGCAATTGCTTTTTGTATGTCTTATTTTTGAGCAAATGTTAGACAGTGTAGGAATGGAGGTAATAATGTGTATGCCCTCTCTTGGGCATATCTCTTTTTCTCCTAGCCTCCTACTGTGGGATATTGACTAAATTTAGTCATCAGTTGAGCTGGATTTGGATTTTGTTGTTGGCATTCTTACCTTCAGTGCACATTGACTTCAAATTTCTTAGTACTTTGTATTATATTTAGCATAGAGTCTGGTTTGCTGGCACTTTCCCCTCAGCATCCCTGATTGATTCTCAAATCTGACCTCTCCTTTACTCTCTTTCCTCAAAAAAATCACTCTCTTCAATGAGTAACTCATATGGGAAATAAAATTCGATCTCTACCTCATAAGACAAAATAAATCCAGAAAGACTGATTACCTATATGTGGGAAATAGGGTAGGCAAAAGCATTAAAATTTATGAAGAAAACATAGGAGAGTAGTGTGGTAATGAAGAACTTAATAACTAAAATGCAAATGGCGCAAACCAGAAAAGATGTTCATAAACTTGTCCACATTAAAACAAACAAACGAATGAAAAAAAACACCTCTCTCTATGCTCCTGACCTTCCTCGGGCAAAAGACTGCAGCTGGTTGTTGCTTTGTATTTGATAACCTGGTAGTTAGGGCATGGTGCCTTCTTGGTTATCTTGGTCCAGCCTCAGCCTCAATCAGGCTCAGTGTCTGGGGCTTAGGAGTACATCCTTCTCAGTGATCCTGTCTCTCCCCTGAAGTAGGCAGGAGGAGACAGGGACGACAGAGGATGAGATGGTTGAATGGCATCACTGACTCACTGGCTATGAATTTGAGCAAATTTCGGTAGTTGGTGAAGGACAGGGAAGCCTGGCATGCTGCAGTCCATGGGGTCACAAAGTTCAGACTCGACTTAGCAACTGAACAAAAATGATCTGAACCCAGGATGGTTTCCCATTTCTCTCCCATACTTTCTCATGTTCTTTACCTGTGACTGCAAGGGGTCTTCCACTGTGTCCTGGGGCCATTGTGCTTGGAACCTTTGCCCAGCATCTTAAAGCTTTTGCTTCTGAAAGAAAAAGTATGCATATGCAGGTGGGACTTTTCTGGCTTTCTCCCTGAGACTCACACTGAGACTAAGACGTTCTTACATCACCTTCAGTTTTCTTCATGAGCCTCGAATGGACGCCTGTGAAGAAAAGCCTGGGGATGACAATTCATGTTGTGTATGTAGCCCCCAACATCAGGGTTTCTACATCCTCACATTGTTCCACATTCAGCATCTAGCAATTCATTAGAAAAATTTAGCCAAATTCCTCATATCCACTGTGTAGTGGCCCAAATCGTCCTCTTAAATGCTCTGCCACAGATGAACCAGTGCATGATTTTACTAGTATTTCGGCCAGCTGACTGCCATATAACCCAAGCTCCCTGATGGGCTCAAAAATTTTATAATTTGACAGATTAAGTGGTTATTCTTTTTGTTATGATGGGGAACAATGTCCTTCCTGACTTTCTATCCTAGTTAAGAGTCCATTTTGGAATGACAGCTACTTTCTATGAGGCTTGTGTTCTGCTTTACACATTTTGAACAATCTTAGTTGAGAATGAAATCATCTTCTGTGGCTTCACTACAATATCTAGTTTATAACACACTAAGCTATAGTTAGGCCGTGAATGTATATGAAACGGCTTCGTCAAATTATTTCTAAGCATACTTGATTGAACACTCTTATGTGGTTAAAACCAAAATTTCTTCCTTAGATAGCTAACAACTTAGGTCATGATCCTGTCTCTGTCATTTTCTTAGCTAAGTCATCTTTGTGCAAGTCACTGGACTTCTTTGGTTCTCAACTTCCTCTCTATAAAATTAGGAAGCTAGTGATTTCTGTGGTCTATAATCTACTCGAAGATCAGGGATGATCTATTAATCTCCTTTTATCCACATAATTGGTGTACAGGTATTCTAATTTAACTAAGGAACAATTCAAGAAGAAGCCAATGTTACATACTTTGGTACTGAATTCTAAGTACAGCTAAGTAATAAACAGTGGAGCTTGAACTTATTCTTGAAAGAGAGAGCAGTTAGTTAGTCCAAAACAAGGAGTAGGTGGTGTGTTTCAGCATATATAATTCTAATCCAAAATTTCATTGTCTCTGTCTTTTGCAGAAGGCATAATTTAACCACTCTAAAACATGCTATATAAGTCACATGCTATTGCATATATAACACGTTATTTTAATAATCTTAGTGTGTATGAGAAGGGGGAGAAAAACAAAAGTGCGCGCGCGTTCACACACACACACACACACACACACACACACACACACACGTACAACTATTAAAGAGTTATGGGCTGGGTACATCTGAGCACCTAAAGAGTTGGATTATGATCTAAGTTCTCTCAATGTCAACACCAGTGCATTTTACTGGGTCATGCTCCCTGTATAGGAGCTACTACTCCATCACTGGAGTTTTAAAAAATTAATGCCGTCTGGCCCAAGAACTTTTTAAAGGTTAGAGTATGTGTTCTTTAAAGTTATCTTTATTGTAGAGCAGGAAATTCATCACAAAAGCAACTCTCCTGTTTGGACTCACATTTCATAGAATATAGAGCTTAGAAGTACAGTTGCCTCTTTTTTTTGAAATCTAGTGTTCCTGGTTGAGAGGTTGTCTCACTAGCTACATAGAAAGTAGAAGAAAGGATTCTTGACCAATATAAGTCCCATTTTGGAGCACCTGTGATATTTATGTTACTCAAGTGTATTTAATTTGATAAATTAGTGTACATTGACAAGGTATAAATATAAATTTTCATATCTCTACTTTTTACATCTTTACCAAATCAATGTTGGTAACATAAACACTCAGCAAATCTGTTTTAAAGCTTAATTTTGTTGAGAGTTTTAACCTTCTTAAAGATTAGAACAGTATCTTCTTTACTTCACTTTAAAATAAATGTCTATTGACCAATGACACTTCCAAACATTTTTCTAGACATGTGTGCATGCTAAGTTGCTTAAGTAAGTATGACTCTTTGTGACCCTTTGTACTGTAGCCCACCAGATCCCTCTGTCCATGGAATTCTCCAGGCAAGAATACTGGAGTGGGTTGCCATGCCCATCTCCAGGGGATCTTCCCAACCCAGGGATCAAACCCTCATCTCCTGTCCTCCTGAATTGCAGGTGGATTCTTTACTGCTGAGCCACCAGGGAAGCCATTTTTCTAGACACTGGGGAACTAAATGAAGTAGGAAAATTTCCTGTTCTCAAGGAGCTGAAGGGTTTAGAGACTGGAGGTGGGTTTGTCTTATTTTGTACAAGGAAGACTTCTCTGAATAAGTTACATTTGAACAGAGAGCTAATGAAAATAAAGGAGTCAGCCACAAAGATATCTGCAAGATAGTTCACATGGTAATATTGTACAACTGTACATATAATATGATAAAATATTGCATTGTCTTGAGCTCATGAATATTAATAGACTGGAAAAAGTTGAGGTTACTGTGCTAGCTCCGTTTGCTCTTGATTAGGGATTTGCGATAATTTCTGATGAAGAAGCTTACTTTTCCTATTTCCAGATCCAGAAGGATGAGAAAGGTGAAACTATAGCTCCTAATTTAAATCAAACAGAAAAACTAACAGACTGAAAGAAAAGGACACTCCCAGATAGTATATGAGGTGGGCAGTGTCAAGTGGAAATTAAAGTAAGCAAAGGCCTTGCTTTAAAGACCCCAGACAAGAAAAGAGATTCAAACAGGAACAGTGAGCTCAAAATTGTGACAGCTAGTTTATCAGGTAAAACAAGGATTCAGGGTTATGGGAAGTGAAGTGAAGTGCAGTCACTCAGTCATGTCCTACTCTTTGCGACCCCATGGACTATAGCCTACCAGGATCCTCCCATGGGATTTTCCAGGCAAGAGTACTAGAGTGGGTTGCCATTTCCTTCTCCAGAGGATCTTCCCCACCCAGGGATTGAACCCAGCTCTCCCACACTGTAGGCAGACACTTAACCATCTCAGCCACTATAGTTTAAAGCATTTTAGGAGAACCAATGCTTGGGAGCAATAAAATCAAGGATGTAGACAGACCCAGCCCTGCTTGGCCCATAGAAGGTCAAGTGCTGTGCCAGTGCCCAGAGAGAGAAGGGACTTTGCCTAGTTTAATTGTAGATACAGTCATATAGACCCTTTTAGTTATGAATGTTTTATTTATTTTCATACTATATTAATTGTCATTTCATTATAGAAATCAAGAATAGCTTAACAGGAACACTGACTCTGGAGTCAGACTGCTTGGGTTAGAAGTTGATTCTGCCCCATCTAGTTATGTGACCTTGGTTTAAGTTTTTCCATCACTCTCTGCCTCAGTTTACCCATCTGTAAAATAGGATCATAATAGCACACATCTTCTTGGGTTATGGGCTTCCTTGGTGGCTCAGCAGTAAAGATTCTACCTGCAATGCAGGAGATGTAGATGACCCAGTTTCAATCCCTGGGTCAGAAAGATCCCCCTGGACGAGGGCCTGGCAACCCACTCCAGTATTCATCCCTGGAGAATCCCATGGACAGAGGAGTCTGGCAGGCTATAGTCCGTAGTGTTACAAAGGGTTGGACATGAGTGAAGGCACCGAGCATGCACCCTGGGTTATAATGAGGATTAAATTAATTAAAATACTGCATGCATTTAGATAATATTGGTGTTGTATACATTTACCCCTTTTGATTATGTGTCAATCTAGGAAGCTAAGCATAATATTGGTTAGCATGGTACCTGAGAGTGTATAAGCCTTGCTCTCCTTGTTCACTACTTTGACATAGAGACTGGAAATGGCAACTTGCTTGAATCAACCTGTATGATACGACTGGATACAAAAGGGGCTAAGATATAACCATTTTTTTTTAAACTTAAAAAGGGATGACAACTGCACAGTTACAATTTCACCATTAATCATGGAAATATGTCAGCAATCTCAGGCTACCGGAAGACTGGAAAGGTAAAGGTATTACTTAAAATAACAGCAGCTCTGTCGGGAGAGGTGCTGTGTTGATCTTGATTGCTGCTTGTAACTCAGCGTTTAGTGTAGTCTAGAAGCTCAGTGAAGATTTTCTAAAAGAATAAATGTGTGTTTTCACCAGTGTACTGAAACTTAGAAACCTGAGTCATCTTTAACAGAATTTATACATGGCCCCACTGATGTCAGAATGACCTTCAGGTCCAGATTTCAAAACATAAGACAGAACCAGGTACATTTAGAACAATAAGAGCTCTAATGCTGGTGTACTGTCACCTGGCTTTCATCATTCACCTTGTTCAACATGCTTGGATTATTATAATTAAATGGACATTTTAAAAACAGTAATTGCCCCTCCAATATAAAAATTGGTCCACCGATGGGTTATTTAAACTAATGTGTTTGTGGTGGTGAAGGGCCTCTTCTAAACCAGGTCTCAGACAGCTGCAATTTTAACCCTGGTAACAGACATCCAAAGGAGCCATTTGAAAGGGTGAAGGTGAGGGTACTCCTTAGGATGTTCCAATTCCGAGAATGTTTCTTAGGAGGTCAGTCCTGTTATCTTTATGCCTTACCTTGCATCTGTGAAAGAATTTCAGTCTAAAACAGAACTGGAGGAAATGAAATGGAAAATTTCATGCATGTACCCTCAGAAGAACAAAAACTTAAGGACTGAGAGACTGACTTACAGAAAACTGATAATAATGGGATTCTCTTAGATAATACAAAGCTGGTCAGGGATTGTCTCAATTTAACCTTGGGAAATTGTGCTTATGGTTTCCAGAGGAATGCCCAAGAAATGACCCAGGCTGGGTTGGTCCCGCAAAATAAGCTGAATGGAAGTTTGTTTGTGGAAGACTGGTTTTGTCTACTTAGGGAATTTTCAAGCTACTCTCTATTTGTTTTGATGTTAACGAACTATCTATTCTCTACACATCCTGCCTGTAAATACAACCTACGCCAAGCCCTCAACAGACCTGTCCGTAGCTTGCTACAGTTGGCATGTCCCAAATTGCAATTCTTTTGCTATTCCCAGATAAATTCGTCTTTCAGACAATTTTGAGCTTGCCTCATTTTACCTTTTCATTAGGTTTATATGTCTCTGAGAAGAACAAATGAAAAGAAAGGTGTGAATTTAGAGTGAATGAGTGAATCATGGCAAAACTCTGAAGAACTCTGAGACTCTTGAGAGAGTATGTGTGAATGTTGGTAAATTGAACGTTTTTCCAGTAGGTGTCTTATCCAGCTGGAATTACCTTTTAAAATCCATTCTATGCATTATGTGAGAAAGAAAAATTTTACTTCCAGTTGAGTTCCCTGTTTCATAATTTGAATGATTTATGAATGAAGGCTCTATGTTCAGTCATATTTGTCCTTGGCAGGTTGGTGGTCTGATCCATTCTCAGGAATTAGATGATCAATTCAATTTTGCAGATCTGATGAGCAGATTGATTAGACAGTAAATGATAAGGCCAAGTAGAAATTATCATTTGGCATCAACTAATATGACAATTAAAACTGGAATTGACCTCAAGATGTTGAATATATTGTTCAGTATAGAAAAAGATCTAATAGTTATTCACTAGAGCAATGGTCCTTAAGCTTTGAGTGCATCAGATTCATCTGGATGATGGACTCAGTAGGCCTGGGTGGGCCTGGAGAATTTGCCTTTCTAACAAGTTCCCTGGTGATGCTTCTGCTTCAGAGATCATACTTTGAGGAGCACTGCTCTTTAAATAAAAGAGGAAAAAAAGAAGCTATATTTTAGTTGAGTTTAACATATCTAACAAATATAAGTGATAATAATTTTCAGGCAGGAGAGATTTGAACTGGGGTTACATTTAGATATAGATTGAGGAGTACAGAATATGTAATATTCATACTCCTAATCTTGAATATTAGTAGCAGAATCTTTCATAACTATATACCTAAACTCTGGTTTAAAAACCAGAAATTCCTGGTGATTGAACATAAAGATAGAGTACATTTCAAACGAGGCCTTCTGGATAAGTTATTGGTAAAGTTCGCTGTTAATAAAATAAATGAGCAGTAGTAAGTATAAGCAATGAAATCACGCTTAAATCATGGTAACTTGCTGTGTGCTGAGAGTATTTAAAAAAGACTTGTAGGCTAGTCCTTGTCTAGAAATCCACAAACTAATGAAAGGAACATGTTCCAAACATATGGAATAAATAGCAACACTAAGAAGCAATGCATTCTTGGGGCCATAATGGGTGGTACTAAGGGTCTAGTTTTCAGAATGCAGAGGGAGGCAGATACTGGGGACACAAGTGACCAGGCCTCATGGGGGAACTAGCCTTGGCTTTTACGCAGTGCCATTCGCCAGTGATGCCAAGTAACACCGAGTGTTGAGGAGACGCCGCTGGTACCATTTCTGTTGCTTCACATTTCTTATGAGGAATATTCCCAGAGCAATGAAGCAGGTTAATTAAGATGCCAACTGCTGCCACAATTTCTGAGCAGACTAACACCACACATGATTTTGGTGTAACTAACTGGTGTTTGTTCCTGCTTGCGAAATCTGTGTTTGTACAACTGGGGCAGAGTCCAAAAGGACTGTAAGAAGTTAATTAGATCAGTTTGCCAAGGCCTTGTCATCTGGGCCCAGGACCAGGGAACAGGATAAACACAATGAATACAAATCTGTACACATATGTAAAAGACGGTGGTTAGGACTATGAGTCATATAATTATCCAGTTTCACTTTATCAAAGATTTGATTAATAAATTATTAGCTACAAATGGAACATAGGTCAGGAATTTTATGATGGAAAACCAGAGATAGGAAATGTTTATCCAGATATCAGTAGTTTTGCCGCTATAGTCTTGTGTCTCAATAATCACCTGTGATGTTTAAAAACAATAGAGATTCCAGGCTCTCATCTCTAGAGTCTGATTCAGAATATATGGAATGTATCCTGGAAATCTGGATTTTTAAAATCAGTTCACCTAGTGCCTTGGCTTCATGGCCGTACTTGGAAAATAGTGGTCAAGGCATGCATATAAGATGTGCACACAACACTATGTCCTGCACCGAAAGGACTGAAAAGATTTGTGGGCTAGAAACCCACAGTCTGGTGAAATGAACGTGATCAGACGTGCGGGGTGATCAGCTATCCTCTGAAGCAATGCATTGTTGGACTGTATCGGGTGCTTCTGAGTCTGTTTCAGGACAGAGAAAAGGGAAGACCCACTGTCCTAGAAACAGGTCATTAAGCAGTAGGTGGCCAATTCACTTCCTAGATATTAGAGTCAAGGGAGAGTTGACTGCGGATCTCTAACCTTTGCAGTAGCATGTCACAGTGGAAGTGTTACCAGGCTTAGCCTTCCGGGTAGGAAGTGTTTTATACTCAGGTCCTCCTAGGGGAGTATCTGACATGGAGAGGGAGCTCAGTAGAGATGGAAGCAATAATTTGCAAAGCTAACTTAGTCAATCCAGTGTTGCCGGGAGACCCAGTGACATCAGCTCATGAAAGGGATGTGCACAGTTCAGATGCTTTATCAAAACACAGACGGGATTGTCATTGATAGAATCATCATTTATATTTTACTTTTTAGCTAATTAGTTCTCTCGCCACCTGTGGCAACCTCAATTTGCTTTACTGTGTTATAAGCTGATATATGGAGAGCCTAAGACACTGTTATCAGCTTAATATAAAATCCTGTATCCTGTGTGGCCAGACAGTGAGAAGTTCCCCATGGAAATAGTGAATCAAAAGCCTCTTACCCACACCTTAGCCACTGCTGTGGACTCAGAACCACAGAGATGAGAACACATCTCGTCTTTTTACTGCCCCTTCGCCTCCTCCCCAGATCCTTGTGATGAAGTTACAGCTCTACTGTGTACCTTCATGAATGTAATCTGTGGCTCTGTGTTGGGGGCATATGCTGAATCTGTGGGTGGGAGGCACCCTGAGGGCACAGCACATCTATTACCCTGGAGAACGTGGAACAAGGAAACGAGCGATAATAGCAAAATGCTAATGCTGCAAATGAGCTGAAAATGATGCTGTAGCACTTGGAGCATTCCGGTTCTTCTTGTGATGAGGCCGGGCCTCTCGTTAGCTTGACACATCAGTGTGCCTTGGAGAAGTCTTGCAGGGATGTTCTCTCTCAGTGATAGAGAGGGCTCATTAGCATATGGAGCCTTCTCCAGTGACAATTACCTGAGGAAGCACGTGGACTGCCTTTGTGCAGATAAGGCAGTGTAATCGTGCTTAAGGGGGCATTTTGAGAAACAAGGCAAACCCATTACTTTTATCCACCTACAATAGCAAATTAATGGGACAATTAGTCGTAATAGCTTGAATGTACATAACAAGGCATCTTGCATCCCAGAGTACTCTACCGATAAAATAACAGCACTAATGCTCCACTGGTGAGAGATGGAGCCACTCTCTTCACTATTTCCAGGCAGTTGAAAGAGAGTGGCAGAACCAGATGAAAGGGAAACATTCCCTGAAGGAGACTGGGCTGGAAACTATAACTGGTCCCATCTGTGACTATTGGATGGCCACCAAGAAAATAAACCCCGTGTTCTACTTGTAAAGGAATTGACATCACTAGATATCAATAGGTTAGATATGACTTTAAACATAGCAAAATAATAGAGTTGACACTAACATCAGAGGCAGTTTCTGTGCCTCTGTATTTAAAGTGGAATATTTATGGATTTGGGGGGCTGGATAGGAAGAAGGAGACAGTGAGGGTCAGAGAGAGAGAGAGAGTGGGCCTTCATTCTCATATTAAAGCATCTCGCTCCTCGGAAGGAAACCGAATCAGACATTTTGGTTGCAAGTCACCGTGTGATTGCTAGCTGTCCCATGCTGTGATGGAATGGCTCTTCGGGCCCCCATTCTTTAGTATTTAGCCGTCCCTGTGTGGCGCTTGCTTCCATCCTGCTGAAGCACATACACAGAACACTTAGCAAGTGCAGTTAGTATACATCCCCATTCTGGAAGACACTAATCAGTGCTGGCATTGAGATACATAACTTACAGCTCTCTGGACTTTGATAAGTTTCAAAAGGATAACTTCAGATGGTCAAATAATATTATAATATCTCCTTTCACTATAGATTTATTCATGTGAAACACCCAAGTTTTATAAACAGCTGGTTATTTCCCCCTAATGTGGGGAAGGATAAAAATACCATCTTTAGCATCCTCTTGATAATACAGGAATAAATTCCTTTATACTCACATTGTGCCAGAGAGCATGGGGGAAGCAGAACTAGACCTCTGAAGATCCTTATTTTAGGCAAAGACTCTTCTTTGATAGACTCTTTTCTAGAGGAGCCCCAGGAGATAATTACTATCCTCAACTTTAAGCATAAATTACTTTGTTTGTGTTCTATGATTTCCTTATTCTATCTAAATGTCATCTAACTCTGGTTGATGTAACATTTTCTTAACTATATTTGACTTTTTTTTTTTTTTCGCCCATCTAAAAATTATAGATTTTTCTCCCAATCTGCTGAATGTATACTAACATTTGCAGGTTTATTAAAATAATCTTTCCAAAATATTGCTTCTTCGATGTCATCTACCCATTATAAAACTCTCATGATTTTCTCTTGCCTCCCAAAGAGAATCTGTATGAGCCTTTCTGGGTTGCTAAATCATCTACAGACTGATGTCAATTCATCTTCCTAGACTTTTGTTGCCAGTATCTCTCAGGACACACACTTTATTCTAATTAGACTGCTTAATTCCCATCCCCAGAAGCGTCACTTGAATTCTGGTCTTTCTATCTTTAGCTCTGGTTACTCCCCACCATTTAGAATATCCACCTCCTTCTAACCTAGTTATCTTATATGAATCTCATATAGCTTTTAAGGTTTCTTTTAGCACACACCCACTGCAAGAGGTAGGGTACACTTATTCAGAGCTCAGGTAGCTACAGGGCTCAGTAGCCAGGAAGCAAAAGGCCCAAACTAGTGTGGAGTGTTTAGTATTCTCATGGTGCTTGGGAGGTAAAAAGTGGAGTTTATGGATTATAGTTTATGTGGAATTAAAATACAGGACAACAAAAGCATAAGACTAGAATGTAATAAATGGAATTAAGTGTTTTTAAGTATTTTTGCATCATCTGTCTAGTGACAACCCAGGGAATGTGGCCTATGTACCATTATGATAACTTCTTAGTAGAATTTCCTATAATTTAGCAGGCTCTAAATCAAGGAGATATATGTTGTTGTCTTTAGTGTAAACATTAAAAAAAAAAATAAAGACTATCTGACTAAGAAGAAAATAGAGGAAATTTTTTAATAATTAAATATTTGTTAATGTAAAAGAAAACAAAAAAGAAAAATCTAACAAAGAACAGGTGAGACAAATTTTTAAAAATAGATATATAGATATAAACCCAAAGATATCAGTAATTTCATTAAAGGTAAATAGACTGTTTTAAAATAATATGGCCAGACCAGACTAAAAACAAAAGCAAAAAAAAAAAAAAAAAAAAAAAAAAAAAAAAATGCTCTGAGCTGCTTAAAAGACACACATATTGAATAAAAATCTCAAAAGTCAGAGTAAAAGGATGATAAAAGATATACTATGTAAACATCAACTGAATGAAAACTGAGTGTAGCTATGTTTACATTGGGAAAAGTAAATCTTTGAGTACTACTAGATATAAAGAGTGACATTTCAAAATAAAATGTTTAAAAAAAATAAAATGTTTAATCTAACAGGAAAAGGCAATAGTTCTAAATTTGTATGTTCCTAATAACTTAAAAATATAAAACAAAAAATTAAACTGAACCACACTCTTAATTGTGAAGGTATAATAAAAGCATTTTAAGCCATAAGAATTCAGAATGTTTGACTCTTAAAAGACCCTTGCTTTGAAAGATAGTATGTGCTAAACAAATGAGGAAGTTATCCAAGTGAGAAGTTGGCCTCAAATTTAGGAAAAAGCATCCAATGATGACAGCAGTGAGCAGCTCTAGAGATGAATCACCCAGACTGGGGTAGAAGAACAATGGTTCTGTAAGAGCATCTCCCTGACACACTGGGGCACTGGCAGAATACCTTGATAGAATATCTGTCAGGGAGCTAAAGACATCATTACCTGGAAGACACTGGAGGAAGATAAAAAGGCAGCAAGGAGCTTGCAGCTACAAAAGAGAACATCAAATAAGAAAGGAAATGTAATATGTTTATGATAACCTATTTTACTCTGTAGTAAATAAAAGTGATGTAGTCATGCCAATAAAAGCCTTTTTATTTTATTTATATATTCATTTATTTTTATTAGTTGGAGGCTAATTTACAATATTGTAGTGGTTTTTGCCATACATTGACATGAATCAGCCATGGATTTACACTTATTCCCCATCCCGATCCCCACTCCCGCCTCCCTCCCTACCCCATCCCTCTGGGTCTTCCCAGTGCACCAGCCCCAAGCACTTGTCTCATGCATCCAGCCTGGGCTGGTGATCTGTTTCAACCTTGATAGTATACATGTTTCGATGCTGTTCTCTCAGAACATCCCACCCTAGCCTTCTCCCACAGAGTCCAAGTCTGTTCTGTACATCTGTGTCTCTTTTTCTGTTTTGCATATAGGGTTATCGTTACCATCTTTCTAAATTCCATATATATGCGTTAGTATACTGTATTGGTGTTTATCTTTCTGGCTTACTTCACTCTGTATAATGGGCTCCAGTTTCATCCATCTCATTAGAACTGATTCAAATGAATACTTTTTAATGGCTGAGTAATATTCCATTGTGTATATGTACCACAGCTTCCTTATCCATTCATCTGGTGATGGGCATCTAGGTTGCTTCCATGTCCTGGCTATTATAAACAGTGCTGTGATGAACATTGGGGTGCACGTGTCTCTTTCAGATCTGGTTTCCTCGGTGTGTATGCCCAGAAGTGGGATTGCTGGGTCATATGGCAGTTCTATTTCCAGTTTTTTAAGAAATCTCCACACTGTTTTCCATAGTGGCTGTACTAGTTTGCATTCCCACCAACAGTGTAAGAGGGTTCCCTTTTCTCCACACCCTCTCCAGCATTTATTGCTTGTAGACTTTTGGATAGCAGCCATCCTGACTGGCGTGTAATGGTACCTCATTGTGGTTTTGATTTGCATTTCTCTGATAATGAGTGATGTTGAGCATCTTTTCATGTGTTTGTTAGCCATCTGTATGTCTTCTTTGGAGAAATGTCTGTTTAGTTCTTTGGCCCATTTTTGATTGGGTCATTTATTTTTCTGGAATTGAGCTGCAGGAGTTGCTTATATATTTTTGAGATTAATCCTTTGTCTGTTTCTTCATTTGCTATTATTTTCTCCCAATCTGAGGGCTGTCTTTTCACCTTGCTTATAGTTTCCTTTGTTGTGCAAAAGCTTTTAAGTTTAATTAGGTCCCATTTGTTTATTTTTGCTTTTATTTCCAATATTCTGGGAGGTGGGTCATAGAGGATCCTGCTGTGATTTATGTCGGAGAGTATTTTAATTTCACAATTTGTATGGAAATACAAAAAACCTCGAATAGCCGAATCAATCTTGAGAAAGAAGAATGGAACTGGAGGAATCAACCTGCCTGACTTCAGGCCCTACTACAAAGCCACAGTCATCAAGACAGTATGGTACTGGCACAAAGAAGAAATACAGATCAATGGAACAAAATAGAAAGCCCAGAGATAAATCCACGTACCTATGGACACCTTATCTTCCACAAAGGAGGCAAGGATATACAATGAAAAAAAGACAACCTCTTTAACAAATGGTGCTGGGAAAACTGGTCAATGACTTATAAAAGAATGAAACTAGAACATGTTCTAACACCTACACAAAAATAAACTCAAAATGGATTAAAGATCTAAATGTAAGATCAGACACTATAAAACTCCTAGAGGAGAACATAGGCAAAACACTCTCTGACAATAAAAGCCTTTTATAATGTTAACTGAAAATTATATAGGTATATCATGAGGATGGAGCAAGAGGAAGGATATTGCATAAGAGATAGAAATTGACATCTACTTTAACACAGCAAAGGGAATATTTATAATTTAGTAAACAATAAATAGTATCATGTGAGTATTATTTGGCAATGTAGAGGTAACCATGAGAAGGGAAAACCTAAAAAAAGCCTGGTGGTTGCCTCTGGTGCAGGACTGGGGAAGCACAGGTTAATTCAGGAGATAGCTGTTTTTCATTTATTTATTATTATGTTTAATTATATAGGGCTTCCCTGATGGCTCAGATGGTTGAGAATCTGCCTGCAATGGAGGAGATCCTGGTTTGATCCCCGGGTTGGGAAGATCCCCTGGAGAAGGGCATGGCTACCCACTCTAGTATTCTTGCCTGGAGAATCCCATGGACAGAGTAGCCTGGGAGGCCACAGTCCATCAGGTTGCAAAGAGTCGGACATGGCTGAGCAACTGATACTTTCACTTTCATGTTTACTTATTACCTTGTGATAAAAATTATTTTAAGTTGAAAAGTAACATGCTGTTAGAGGAAATCTGAAGAAAAAATGATAAAATAAATATTACCCTAATTCTATATCCCAGACTGTTCAGTTTTGGGTATATTCCCTCAAGTCATTTATAAAATACATACACACACACTCACACCTTTTTTAAGCAAAATTGAAATGGTATTGCACTGCAATTTTTAATGCCCCCAGTTCTATTATGGACATTTCACTTTTCTGTCTTATAAATCAAAAACATACATTTTAACAACTATCCAGTTTTCTAGCATCTAACTGTTGAGATTTTATTTAACCATTAGCCAGTGGTTGAGTCTCTAAGGTGTTTCTAAATTCAGGAGTGTTATAAATAATGTTGCAATAAATATCCTTTTACATAAACATTACATATTCCTTTCCCTTAATCAGAGGTTATATAAATAATGTAGCAATAATTGTCCTTTCTTCATAAAAAATACTGATTATTTCCTTATGATAAATACTTAAAAATAGAACTACTTACTCAAGTACATGAATCATTTTAAACTTCTTGATACATATCCTTGCAAAACTGCTTTCTATGAAGATTGAATGAATAATGATACTATTAGAGGACAAAGTTGAGTGGTCCAGAGAACATGTGGTACCAAGGAAGGTGAGGGTCAAGATGGGCTGGAGAGGCCAGGAGAGGCCGCAGGCATGAGCTCTGGCCTCATCTTTGGGAAATACATGCTGTACTACTTACCAGTGATGCAAAGGAGAACCAGGAAATGAGGAAGAAGTACATTGCCCTGCCATTCCTGCTTCACGTTTCTTACTTAACTGAAGCAGGTTAAGTAAGATGCTAAGACGGCCGCCGCAGTCTGTGGATCACCATCACTGAGACGTCAGTGTGACAGTAGGCCTGCCTGCACATGCCGTGTCTTTGCAGCTGGCTCTGCGTCCAGCAGGACGGAGGGGAGAGACAGGCTCAGCCCCGAGGGCTGCAGCCTGTCACTGGTGCACCCAGAGGCTGTGTGAGTATGACTGCTGTTAACGTAACTCTTTATTGCTTTGTCTTAGCTGTGATTTTTAAAAAGTCTATTAACTGCAAGTAGGATACAAATAGGAAAATTTATTTTGGAGCATTAAAGATGAATCCCAAACAACTGTCCATACAATAGTGGCCTCAGAATTACCTGGGGAGTTTTTAGAACTTGCATCCTAGGCCCATTCAAAGAGATGCTGGTATGGAAATGACAGATTTTGATCATGGAGGGCATATACCACAGTACATATTTCACCTTACTTACACTGATTCTGAGATCATATATATTTATTTATATATATATATGTATACACACACACACATACGGTGGTAAATATATACTAGTGGTAAAGTACCTGTCTGCCCATGGGGTCGTGAAGAGTTGGACACGATTGAGTGACTGAACGGAACTGAACTGAAAGTACCCATATGTGAATGCAAGACACATAAGAGATGTGGGTTTGATCCCTGGGTTGAGAAGATCCCTTGGAGAGGGAAATGGCAAATCACTCCAGTATTCTTGCCTGGGAAATCCCATGGACAGAGGAGCCTGGTGGGCTACAGTCCATGGGGTTGGAAAGAGTTGGATATGACTGAAGTGACTTAGCATATGCACACATATATGGATACATATGTGGATATGCATATATGCATTATTTATGTGTACATATATATAGTGTGTGTGTGTTTGTGTTGGATTTTATAAGGTAAATAAAGCCATTTTGTCATAGACTTGGTTGAAATTTGCATTTCTCTTGGTCCTAGAGAGAACAAAACTGTTGATGTAAATTTTGGGGTATATTTTTTAAGTTGCCACCTCACATTGCTTTTTACCATTTTTTTTTCCTATCAGGATATCTTAAATATTCTTTATTGGATTTTAAGAGATCTTGAAATATTAAAATTTATTTTCCATTTCCTAAGAATTTAGAAATGGTAGAAATAAAATTATTCTCTGAGAGCTCAGTTTAGAAATTAACATATAATACAGCGAAGCAGACATGTGAAAACTTCACTTTAAGAGAAAATGAAAAAAAATAAATAAATAAAAAATAAAAAAAATTAAAAAAAAATAAAAAAAAAAAAGAGAAAATGGCTTCCTGGCTGCCAAGAAGTGAGTTATTGAATTTATTACTGTATCTTTAAAAAGGTCATGGCGTTTGTAAGATATCCTATGGAAGTAAATAAAAATGTGGATTCAGGTGTCACATATTATGTGAGCCAGCCAACGTCATGGTCTTGAGAGAAGACTGAGTCCTATCCACACATTATTTTAGGTCAATGTTATTAAACATTCAAATCGTGCTGCTAACCATTATTGATTTGATTTCATTTTCCTGAAGAAACTCCTCCTTTTGCTCCCCATATGCCTATAGGGAGAACATGTGCTAGGCAGAGGGCTTGAAAGTTTGACGTCTCAGCAGTTCTGATTCTCATTATGAATTAATAAACCAGCATCTTGATTATACTTTGAATACTGGGCAAGAGTGTGTTGAGTGGCATTTAAAACTGACTAGCTCCTTCTGCAGTTATACTTCTCAATAATGAAAAAAAATTGCCCTTCTGACTTTATATAAATCAGCCTCATGAGCTTGGTAAATATGAGTCTAGCCCTGATAGATTCACTCATGGTCACTGAAAAAAATCACTGTGAGCACACCAAGGACAGACTTGGGACTCCAGCATTGTCACCTTGGTGTTCTGTCATTTCCTTAACCTAAATGAACTTTCTGAGTTTCAAAAAAAGGTTCACCTTATAAATTGAGAAAGAATTTTCATAGATTTTGTTTATAGTGTTTAAGGATACTCTATCAAATATGTATTATGATGATATATTCATGATTGTATGACTCTGCTCATATTGTATACCTAACTTGGTAGTCGGTAGATGATTTTTGAATGTTTGATAATGCCTAGGAACCTATGACGGAGAAGGCAATGGCAACCCACTCCAGTATTCTTGCCTGGAGAATCCCAGGGATGGGGGAGCCTAGTGGGCTGCAGTCTATGGGGTCGCACAGAGTCGGACACGACTGAGTGACTTCACTTTCACTTTTCACTTTCATGCATTGGAGAAGGAAATGGCAACCCACTCCAGTGTTCTTGCCTGGAGAACCCCAGGGATGGCGGAGCCTGGTAGTCTGCCGTCCACGGGGTCGCACAGAGTTGGACACGACTGAAGTGACTTAGCAGCAGCAGCAGGAAGCTATGATGTCTGCATTTTTCAAAGCCTTTCCAATGAAACTGATCTTCTTTAAACAAGAAGGGAAAAGGAAAAACAAATGTGAGCCCGAAGAGCTGGCCTAGAAATTAAGTACCAAAATGACAACCCACTCCAGTATTCTTGCCTTGAGAATCCCATGGAGAGAGGAGCCTGGTAGGCTACAGTCCATGGGGTTGCAAAGAGTTGGACATGACTGAGCGACTTCACTAATCACTAATATCATGAAGAAGTGGCATCACTTCTTCATGATATAGTGGTACTTAATTTGTATGAGTTCAGTTATTCTGGTAGTTTCAAGAATACATGATGTGGCATGATATATGTAGGAAACTATAAGCAGTTTGTTGCTCTTGCAAAGTCAAGTGTGAGGCAACTAGTGAAAAAGCTGGAGGGGTCAGGAGCAGTCAGAAGAGAAAGTGATGGTGAAATAGGTGAAGGCATTCAGCCCTGATGATGCTGCAGGTAGATGAGAACCACTGAAGAACTTTGGAGCCCAGGAGTGGCTAAATGAGATTTGCATTTGTTCAGTTCAATGTAGCAGAATTGGAGGGATGAAGAGAGGCCAGTCAGGGAGCAGTGGTATAGGTCAGGTGACAGAATATGAGGGCTGGCATTGGGTCAGAGTGGACAGGGATGCAGAAACAGGAGTGGCTTTGAAAAAAATAATATTTGGAATGGATTAGAAATTAAACCCTGTTGGAAGGCCACTTAGTTGTTATTTAATTTGAGGATGTTGTTTAAGAGGAAGTATCCAATAGATTAGAACAAATCCCAGATAAGTTCTAAACATATGACAGCATTTTTAATAGCCTTTAAATTTTTCCACCAAACCCTGGGGTGTGATGCTTTCAAAGTCACTGGGAACATCTTGGAACAGCCTAAGCTGGTTTTTAGGCCCCCATGCCTTTCTTTGTCTTTTCCTCCATTTTTTCCCCTTAATGCTTGACAGCAGTTTCAATTTTGTAGATAAATGCAAGCACTTGTCCTGTTACTTCTCTCATCTTTTACTCCCTCTTAGAACTGATTTGTTAAAATCCCAAGTTCTTATTCTCTCCTGTTGCCAGGTCCCTGATATTAGTGGTGGGGGAAACCTCTGATAACTCAATAACAGGCAAGTCAATTTGTATTCCAGGAAATGCCTCTGGGATAAGACGCCAGGAAAAGAATTCTGAAGGAGTTAAACCCTAAAGGTGGAAGTGCAGATGCTGGCAGCTTAGTTGAGAAGACACATTTGGAGTTAGAGGGATATTCCTCTCAAATATCATCCCATTAAATGTCAAATGTACCACCTGGTCATCCTCACTCTTAGAAAGGGGCTCACCATCCAGGCTTTACTGCTCACTTTGTTTGCACACCTGTAGAAACAGAATATTCGAGTAACTGATTTAAACCTTTCATTTAGTTTGAGTCCTTTGGGGCGAAGCCAGTAACGGGCAGAATCATTATTAACAAGATAGGTGAAAACACTGATTAATTCAGAATCCCAAGTGACTCTATGTCAAAGAATGGGATTAAATTTTAGGGCTGAGACAAACTCCAGCCCTTTTTTATTGAGGATCTACTTCTGTTTTCTGTAGCTCTGCTCATCTGCATGGTCTGTGCTTTCACACCCCAACTTGGTCCCACCAAGTACCTTTGCCCATTTTAATCAGATCATATGTGAGATTGGAGGGGGCTTCACCTAGGTCTTATGCCCATCATTCTGGCTTCCCTGCAGTGAGCAGCTGTCTGTCCATCCAGTCTTAGCCTGCTGTGTGGGACAGTCTCTACGATGGCTTTCATCTCTTTATTTCTGCTCAGTACTTTGGTTCCCCTGCTGGAATTGGAGACTTGCCTTGAATGCCAGCCCAAATGACTAGGATCTTGTCAACATGCCTGCCACTTGACATTCCCTGCAATTTGGCAGCTGAGTGCTGTCTCCCTTAGTGCCAGCCACTGACAGAGGTCTTGTTCCAAATTAAATGGACCACCCAAAACTCAAAGTCTGCCACCCACCTGACCTAGTGCATCACCTCTGCCTGGTGACACCTGGGGTCCAGCAGATGGGATCCTCGTTAACATCAGGGAAGTTTGGAACTAACACTACTCACGTGAACCTTGATGTAAATTGTCTTCAATTCCTGGAGGGAACAAGGCAACTCTAAAGCGAGCCAACGCTCTTCCCTGTCTCCACCCCTGTTCTACACATCTCAAGGCTTACATGCCTTGTTGCCCACAATTTGAAGCTAATACATAAATTCTCTGGTTTGTCTAAACTAGCTTTATTGACACCAGATTTAACCTCAGCATAATTTAAAATCTCTGTGGGGTCTACTTTATGTACAGCAAAGCATATAAGCTTACAAAAAGTTTTTTTCAGTGTTTATGGTTCAATGCAATATATCTGGAAGGTAGCAGGTGACAAACCCATATTATACTGTACTCCCTTTTGAAGTTTGTGTTAGAAATACAGCCAGGATTGATGAACCTGGAAAAATATAAGTTGAAGGAGAGAAAAAATACTTGCTCTTGGTATGAGGATAAAAATGAAGAAAAGAGATACTCAGTGTTTGATTTGTTTTTTTCAGGCTTCTAAGGGGAAATAAACTCTTAGATAGACTTTTCTTGTGGAATCGTTTCTGTGGAAAATAATGGCACATGGAAACTTGTTGAAAACAGTGGAGGGAGAAGAGAGAAAATAATTGGCAACTGTAAAGCACACTGTTGATCAGAGAAACCATTCATGCAGGTTTAATGCAGAACCGTCCATAGCACAGACTTTCAAGAACCCCCACACCTGGTCAACCCAATGCTATGCAGAATTGAGAACTGCGTTATTTTCCACACCCGAGTTTCTAATTTGAAACAAAAAATGCATCTGATGTAACAACATGAAGAATATCTTATCTCTCCTTAACGAATCATTTTTGTAGTTCTTTAAGGTATACTCCGGAGAAGGCAATGGCACCCCACTCCAGTACTCTTGCCTGGAAAATCCCATGGACGGAGGAGCCTGGTAGGCTGCAGTCCATGGGGTCGAGAAGAGTCAGACATGACTGAGTGACTTCACTTTCACTTTTCACTTTTATGCATTGGAGAAGGAAATGGCAACCCACTCCAGTGTTATTGCCTGGAGAATCCCAGGGACGGCGGAGCCTGGTGGGCTGCCGTCTGTGGGGTCGCACAGAATCAGACACAACTGAAGTGACTTGGCAGCAGCAGTAGCAAGGTATACTCGTGAAGTGACTTAGCAGCATAGGGTATACTCAACAGTTGACTACAGCATTTAACCTGCCAGGTTATCGTCAAGCCATGTTCTTCCTATTTAGGTTTTGAATTAGGTCCACTCCCCCCACTGCCTCTCCGCTGTCCCT
This sequence comes from Cervus canadensis, assembly GCF_019320065.1. Taxonomy (NCBI): domain Eukaryota; kingdom Metazoa; phylum Chordata; class Mammalia; order Artiodactyla; family Cervidae; genus Cervus; species Cervus canadensis. The sequence goes on from NC_057408.1 coordinate 6,915,919, forward strand.
ACCTTCTGCCCCATCTCAGATCCCACTGTCAACAAGCATTATCTCTTTATCCCTATTTACTTATTCACTTTATTACTATTTACTGAATATTTCTGTCTTCTCTCATCATCTAAGAATGAGGTGCTACCCTCTCTTGGGTGATGCCTCTCCTGGCTGGAATCCTGCTTCAAAGAACATCCTAAATCTCAAACCAGAGTCATTAACTCAAGAGAGGGATGTCATTGAAATAAAGGAATTAAACTCTACTGCTTGGGTTGCAAGCGTCAAACAGCCAGTCGGACTTGGATAGTCAGCAAAGCTCTACTGGTCCCATCAAGTCACTTCATGTAGCTAGTAGCTAGTTCCTCTTGCCCCTGAAGGTCTGCAGAGCTATGGACGAGGCCTCCAGTAAACGGCTAGTCAGCTCTCACTATGCTGCGGAAAAGAAAAAGTGAAGTCACCCAGTTGTATCCGACTCTGTGACCTCATGGACTGTAGCCTGCCAGGCTCCTCTGTCCATGGGATTTTCCAGGCAAGAATATTGGAGTGGGTTGCCATTTCCTTCTCCAGGGGATCTTCCCAACCCAGGGATTGAACCTGGGTCTACCCACATTGTAGGCAGACGCTTTACCGTCTGAGCCAGCAGGGAAGATATGCTGCGTAACTCTGCAGTAACTCAGTCAGCACACTGACATGCCAGTCAGTCCAAAGTGTTGAGCTAAGAGATGTAGGCAGTGAATATTGTAGAAATCAGTCGCATAGTATCTCTTTTTAAAATTTAATTAGTTAATTAACTGTTGTTATTATTTTGGCCGCTCTGGTCTTTGTTGCTGCCCGCAGACTTTCTCTGGTTGTGGCGAGCAGGGGCTGCGCTCCAGTTGCAGCACGCGGGCTTCTCCTTGCGGTGGTTTCTCTGGTTGCAGAGCAAGGACTCTAGAGTTCCTGCTCAGTCGTTGTGGTGCTTGGACTTAGTTGCCCCGCTGCCTGTGGAATCCTCCTGGATCAGAGACCGAACCCCTGTCCCCTGCATTAGCAGGCGGACTCTTAACTACCGGACCGCCAGGGAAGCCTGGAATAGTGTAGTGATTATTGGGTAACCACTGACTGACGTGGATGCTGGCACTGGCTCTCTGATGGAGAGACAGACGATCCATCAGGCTGAGTTCTACAGTATTAGGTCTTCTAACCACAGTATTTGCTTCTGCCTCTACACAACTCAGAGAAAGGAGTTATTAACTGTTTTAAAAATTGTGAGGCATAAAGTGTATAAAAGAAAATGGAAAGAAAAGTTGGGCAGTTGAGGTTAAATAGGTTTTCATCAATGACTTGGGAGAAAGTATCTAGAGTCCAAACACTAAAGCTAAGGAATTTTAACTGTTTTAAAGAATAATTTGCTAAAACAGAATCCAACAACATATTAAAAAAATCATACACCACGACCAAGTGGGCTTTATCCCAGGAATGCAAGGATTCTTCAATATCCGCAAATCAATCAATGTAATACACCACATTAACAAATTGAAAGATAAAAACCATATGATTATCTCAATAGATGCAGAGAAAGCCTTTGACAAAATTCAACACTCATTTATGATTAAAACTCTCCAAAAAGCAGGAATAGAAGGAACATACCTCAACATAATAAAAGCTGTATATGACAAACCCACAGCAAGCATCACCCTCAATGGTGAAAAATTGAAAGCATTTCCCCTGAAATCAGGAACAAGACAAGGGTGCCCACTCTCACCACTACTATTCAACATAGTGTTGGAAGTTTTGGCCACAGCAATCAGAGCAGAAAAAAGAAGTAAAAGGAATCCAGATAGGAAAAGAAAGAAGTGAAACTCTCACTGTTTGCAGATGACATGATCCTCTATTAGAAAACCCTAAAGACTCTACCCAGAAAATTACTAGAGCTAATCAATGAATATAGTAAAGTTGCAGGATATAAAATTAACACACAGAAATCCCTTGCATTCCTATACACTAACAATGAAAAAACAGAAAGAGAAATTAAGGAAACAATACCATTCACCATTGCAACAAAAAGAATAAAATACTTAGGAGTATATCTACCTAAAGAAACAAAAGACCTATACATAGAAAACTATAAAACACTGATGAAAGAAATCAAAGAGGACACAAACAGATGGAGAAATATACCGTGTTCATGGATTGGAAGAATCAATATTGTCAAAATGGCTATTCTACCCAAAGCAATCTATAGATTCAATGCAATCCCTATCAAGCTACCAACGGTATTTTTCACAGAACTAGACCAAAGAATTTCACAATTTGTATGGAAATACAAAAAACCTCGAATAGCCAAAGTAATCTTGAGAAAGAATGGAACTGGAGGAATCAACCTGCCTGACTTCAGACTCTACTACAAAGCCACAGTCATCAAGACAGTATGGTACTGGCACAAAGACAGAAATATAGATCAATGGAACAGAATAGAAAGCCCAGAGATAAATCCACGAACCTATGGACACCTTATCTTTGACAAAGGAGGCAAGGATATACAATGGAAAAAAGACAACCTCTTTAACAAGTGGTGCTGGGAAAAACTGGTCAACCACTTGTAAAAGAATGAAACTAGAACACTTTCTAACACCATACACAAAAATAAACTCAAAATGGATTAAAGATCTAAATGTAAGACCAGAAACTATAAAACTCCTAGAGGAGAACATAGGCAAAACACTCTCCGACATAAATCACAGCAAGATCCTCTATGACCCACCTCCCAGAATATTGGAAATAAAAGCCAAAACTAAACAAATGGGATCTAATGAAACTTAAAAGCTTTGCACTACAAAAGAAACTATAAGTAAGGTTGAAAAGACAGCCCTCAGATTGGGAGAAAATAATAGCAAATGAAGAAGAAACAGACAAAGGATTAATCTCAAAAATATACAAGCAACTCCTGCAGCTCAATTCCAGAAAAAATAAATGACCCAATCAAAAAATGGGCCAAAGAACTAAACAGACATTTCTCCAAAGAAGACATACAGATGGCTTAACAAACACATGAAAAGGTGCTCAACATCACTCATTATTAGAGAAATGCAAATCAAAACCACAATGAGGTACCATTACACACCAGTCAAGGATGGCTGCTATCCAAAAGTCTACAAGCAATAAATGCTGGAGAGGGTGTGGAGAAAAGGGAACCCTCTTACACTGTTGGTGGGAATGCAAACTAGTACAGCCGCTATGGAGAACAGTGTGGAGATTTCTTAAAAAACTGGAAATAGAACTGCCATATGACCCAGCAATCCCACTTCTGGGCATACACACTGAGGAAACCAGATCTGAAAGAGACACGTGCACCCCAATGTTCATCGCAGCACTGTTTATAATAGCCAGGACATGGAAGCAACCTAGATGCCCATCAGCAGATGAATGGATAAGGAAGCTGTGGTACATATACACCATGGAATATTACTCAGCCATTAAAAAGAATTCATTTGAATCAGTTCTAATGAGATGGATGAAACTGGAGCCCATTATACAGAGTGAAGTAAGCCAGAAAGATAAAGAACATTACAGCATACTAACACATATATATGGAATTTAGAAAGATGGTAACGATAACCCTATATGCAAACAGAAAAAGAGACACAGAAATACAGAACAGACTTTTGAACTCTGTGGGAGAAGGTGAGGGTGGGATGTTTCAAAAGAACAGCATGTATACTATCTATGGTGAAACAGATCACCAGCCCAGGTGGGATGCATGAGACAAGTGCTCCGGCCTGGTGCACTGGGAAGACCCAGAGGAATCGGGTGGAGAGGGAGGTGGGAGGGGGGATCGGGATGGGGAAATAAGTGTAAATCTATGGCTGATTTCATATCAATGTATGACAAAAACCCACTGAAATGTTTGTGAAGCAATTAGCCTCCAACTAATAAAAAAATTAAAAAAAAAAAAAAGAATAATTTGCTAAAATATAACAATAAAGATGATGTCTCTGCATACTGTGATTTTTTTTTTTCCTCTTTACGGCATATTTTTCACCGTCACTCATACTGCTTAATCTCTTTTCAAATGTTTAGTCTGTCAAATGGGAGGAAAGTAACTTCTCAAGTAGACAGCACCCAGAGTTAATACTTGGCAAAATTTGCTGAGTCTGAATAAGATGAGGCAGTGACTTGAGGAAAACACAGATAATATTGTTGAGGAAAAGTATATATCACTTGGCTAAAATACAAGCTTTGACGTTTCAGAAGGAAAAAGAGAATAGCTGTGAAGACTGTGAAGACAAAATGTCAAACATCAATGATACCTTTTTAAAAATTATATACACTTATTTGGGAAAATTCACTCTTTTTGGAATCCAGTTCTAGGAGTTTTAATAAATATATAGAATTTTGTAATTGTCTCAAAATCAATATACAAAGACACTCCTCATCCCCTCCAATATTCCTTCCTTTCCTAGTTTCTCTTTGTAGTAAAAACAAAAGTGCCCCAATAGGATGACTCTTGGTAACTGCTACTCTCTTTTCTATGGCTATCAATTATATAATGATAGTATCATAAAATATAAAAAAATTAATACTTAGTCATACACTTGAATAAAATATTTTAAAAACTGAATTTGACGTTAGATGAATATATTTTTGCAGAGACATGTTGTGGGATGAGAAATGAAAAGAACATTCAAGCACAAAACACCTGAAACTCTAAGAGCTTGAATAAGAAAAAATGTGAATTTGTGGAGAAAAAAGGAAAAACATTTAAGTGTTAAAGCTTGTTCATGTCAACTTATAATGTAAAACTTCAGGTGTCAACTTAAAATGGGACTGAGTGCATAGCAATTCAAAACTATTTCTGAGGGAAAGTGAACAAGACATTGAAAACCAGTCAACTAAAAAATTGGTCCTTCTGTGGAGAATTATTTTATCATAACAATCATTTCTGTCCTCTACCCTTTGCTTCCTCAATCTCCAACCTAAGGCAAATCCTTCTGTTTTCTTCCATATTCTCCAGTTCTCCTCCTCATTACTTTCAGTTCAGTTCAGTTCAGTGGCTCAGTCGTGTCCAACTCTTTGCAACCCCATGGACTGCAGCATGCCAGGCTTCCCCGTCCATCACCAACTACCAAAGCTTACTCAAACTTATGTCCATTGAGTCAATGATGCCATCCAACCATCTCATCCTCTGTCGTCCCCTTCTCCTCCTGCCTTCAATCTTTCCCAGCATCGGGGTCTTTTCCAATGAGTCGGTTCTTCGCATCAGGTGGCCAAAGTATTGGAGTTTTAGCTTCAGCATCAGTCCTTTCAGTGACTATTCCGGATTGATTTCGTTTAGGATGGACTGGTTGGATCTCCTTGCAGTCCAAGGGACTCTCAAGAGTCTTCTCCAACACCACAGTTCAACACCACAGCTTTCTTTATAGTCCAAATCTCATATCCATACATGACTACTGGAAAAACTATAGCTTTGACTAGATGGACCTTTGTTGGCAAAGTAATGTCTTTGCTTTTTAATAAGCTGTCTAGGTTCATCATACCTTTTCTTCCAAGGAGCAAGCATCTTTGAATTTCATGGCTGCAGTCACCATCTACAGTGATTTTGGAGCCCAAGAAAATAAAGTCTGACACTGTTTCCGCTGTTTCCCCATCTATTTGTCATGAAGTTATGGGACAAGATGCCATGATCTTAGTTTTCTGAAAGTTGAGCTTTAAGCCAACTTTTTCACACTCCTCTTTCACTTTCAACAAGAGGCTCTTTAATTCTTTGCTTTCTGCCATGAGGGTGGTGTCATCTGTATATCTGAGGTTATTGATATTCTCCCAGTAATCTTTACTCTAACTTGTGCTTTATCCAGCCCAGCATTTCACATGATGGTCCCTGCATATAAGTTAAATAAGCAGGGTGACAATATATAGCCTTGACATACTCCTTTCTCAATTTGGAACCAGTCTGTTGTTCCATGTCCAGTTTTAACTGTTGCTTCCTGACCTGCATACAGATTTCTCAAGAGGCAGGTCAGGTGGTCTGGTATTACCATCTCTTGAAGAATTTTCCACAGTTTATTGTGATCCACACAGTCAAAGGCTTTGGGGTAGTCAATAAAGCAGAAATAGATGTTTTTCTGGAGCTGTCTTGAGTTTTGGTGATCCAACGGATGTTGGCAATTTGATCTCTGGTTCCTCTGCCTTTTCTAAAACCAGCTTGAATATCTGGAAGTTCACGGTTCACATATTGCTGAAGCCTGGCTTGGAGAATTTTGAGCATTACTTTGCTAGCGTGTGAGGTGAGTACAATTGTATGGTAGTTTAAACACTCTTTGGCATTACCTTTCTTAGGGATTGGAATGAGAACTGACCTTTTCCAGTCCTGTGGCCACTGCTGAGTTTTCCAAATTTGCTGGCATATTGAGTGCAACACTTTCATAACATCATCATTTAGGATTTGAAATAGCTCAACTGGAATTCCATCACCTCCATTAGCTTTGTTTGTAGTGATGCTTCCTAAGGCCCCCTTGAGTTCGCATTCCAGGATGTCTGGTTCTAGGTGAGTGATCACACCATCATGATTGTCTGGGTTGTGAAGATCTTTTTTATACAGTTCTGTGTATTCTTGCCACCTCTTTTAATATCTTAATATCTTCTGCTTCCGTTAGGTTAATCACTTGTAATTATATATTTAATTAACACCTCTCCTCCACAAGTGTTCAAATATATTCCTTAACTGATCCAATCTCTATATTCTATTTAGGACCAACCCAGAGATCCTTGGAGGCGAGGACCACATCTTTATACTCTGAGGGCTTGGTACTGTTCCTGGCATAGAATAATTTCCAAAATGTGCTTCATTAAATGATGAATGAAGTTGTGGGAGGAGAAGGTTATAAATCAGTTAAGAAGTTGAGGAGGCTCTTTTGGGCACCATGGAAATTTATATAACTGGGCACCAGAATTTCATTTGCTTACCTTTCCATAATTTGCAATTTTTATGTAGAAGTAGTGATGCCTCCTGGGACTATAATTCCTGGTTCTATGGCTAGTGGGTGTGGACAGGGGATGCCTATAATTTCTTGGCCAGTTTTTGTTTTTAATGAAGACTTAGCACCTTCTCTAGTCTTTTTCCCCTTCCACAGAGAGGTCTCTGAGGTCCCAGGGTATGGTACATTCCCAAGACAAAAACAGCATATGTCTCTAAATACTACCTGGAGGAAAGCTGCTTGCTGGCCTGTCACCCCCACATATAACACACACTGATATGCATCAAGGTCCATTGAAAACCAGGCGCTGGTTGTTAGAGTAGCTAGTCTGACCACAAATGCCTAGTGCTTTTACTGACTAAGGGAAAGCCGGTTAGATATCTGTTTAAACAAACAAAAAATCAAAGCCTCCAACAACAACACTAAAAACAATAAAGGAGGATTGGTGTTGCCAAGTCCCCAGTCACCATCAACTCTTTGAATTGCCACTTGCTCTTCTTTTGAATTTGAACTCTGGAGTTACAGTGCTAAGGTTTCGGGAGGGGTTTAGGGGCTTCCATTTTCTTTTTCTTCCTTTTTCTTTTTTGCTTTGCATTACCATGAGAAACCTAGATAGTGTATTGAAAAGTTAAGTAAAGATATCACTTTGACAACAAAGGTCTATATAAGTCAAAGTTCCAGTAGTCATGTCCTTCCCTGGTGGCTCAGACAATAAAGAGTCTGCCTGCAGTGCAGGAGATCCAGGTTTGATCCCTGTGTCAGGAAGACTCCCTGGAGAAGGGAATGGCACACCACTCCAGTATTCTTGCCTGGAGAATTACATGGACAGAGGGACCTGGTGGGATATAGTCCATGAGATTACAAAGAGTTGGACATGACTGAGTGACTAACACACACACATAGGGTTGTGAGAGATGGACACTAAAGAAGGCTGAGCACCGAAGAATTGATGCTTTTGAATTGTGGTGCTGGAGAAGACTCGAGAGTCCCTTGGTCTGCAAGGAGACCAAACCTGGTCAACCTGAATACTCAAACAGAAGGACTGATGCTGAAGCTGAAGCATCAGTACTTTGGCCACCTGATGCAAAGAGCTGACTCACTGGAAAAGACTCTGTTGCTGGGAAAGACTGAAAGCAAAAGGAGAAGAGGGCAGCGGAGGATGAGATGGTTAGAAAACATCACCAACTCAAAGGATATGAATTTGAGAAAATTCCGGGAGATAGTAAAGGACAGGGAAGCCTGGCAGGCTGTGGTCCATGGTGTTTCAAAGAGTCAGATATGACTGGCAACTGAACAATAACAACAGAATGAAGCTCTGATCTGACTTTTGACATGAACACAAAGTGCTAGATGGTCTTCTTGACCTCCAGCAAATAGGATGGAGGAAATATAACAATTTTTGGTAAATTCCTTTATAACAATGGTTTGATATTTTTATTTCAAAAGAATCTTTTTCAATATATGTTTTTTTCCTTTTTTCCCAGTTTCCTTATCACTTGCTGTAGATGACTTATTTTGCTTTCAGGCAGACTATGTTGCAAGTCTGTTTCATCTAATAAACTGAAAATTACTGCTTTAAAAAATTAAACTAATTAAATTCATAAGATTTAGTAGCTTAGAAACAACATTTCAACCAGCAGGTTCTATCAAAAGAGTAGATTAAAGTACAACAAAAACCAAAAACAAGAACATAATAAAACAACTAGCCTAGTCTAAAAAGTAGGATTTCAAACCATAGTGTTTCTGAGTGAAAATAAGAGAAGAAACATCAAGATAGCCTTTAAATTTGTTAAAAGGAAGTAGTAAAAGTCTTTGTGAGACTTTGTGATATAAAAGTGGGAAGCAAGAGGTCCAAGACAATATTGTTAAAAGCCTGAATGAGCATTTCTTGTGTATTGATTAAATACTCTGAAGGTCACATCTTGGACATGAAAACTGGCTTTCAGGCTTGGAGGAGCATGGTTTAAAGCAACTTTGAAAATCCCCTTCCTTCCTTCCAAGTTGAAATTGAGTAAAGAAAAAATCATCATTGGGACATATAAAAGCTGAGAGCATCTTTCTGGCTCAGAAGAATGGTTCATTCCACCTACTCTGAAAACCTAGACAGGGGAATGAAATGATTTCCATACTATTCCATATTTCATCCTGTTATTTAAGAAATATTGTCTACAATGGACAGACTGCTTTGGGGAGTGGCACAGATAATTCTTAGTGAGCTTGTAGTGTGAGGGTGTTGAGGGGGTGCAGGATAGAGGGGCAAATGGGCTAGAACACAGAGAACTAAGGGATATTGCCATCTAGGACTGCTTCATGACTTTATGAAAAAGTCAGTCTCAGAAGAAGTGTTTGCTTTGGAAAAAGAGTTTCAGGACAAAGTGGCTTCAAGGCAACTTGCAAATGCTGCCAAGAAGCTGATATCTTGGCTGTGTGAGATTGCAAATGGCAGTGGAATGGATTTTTCTGCAGAAATGTGGCTGATTCTGAGGATATGAGCAGTGGAAGGAGTTCTTGCAGACCTGGATTTGCTAAGTACAGGTGAAGCTGACAGTTTCACCCCATGCCCCTGGAAAACTCAAGTTAAGGACTGAATGTCAACCACTGGGCAGACCCACTGGGAGATTGCATAACTGGTTTTCATGAACCTATGAATATTTTGAAGGCACAACCTTGGGTCAGTAGTGACACACATCCTTTGATAAGTAGCTTTGCTCATTGCTTTCCAATATCTGGAAACATATCGCACCCTATTCCACCCACAAAACAAAACAAGAAAATGGTATTGCGCAGTTGGATAAGGGGCAAGTCGGGGAGAGGAATTTGACTTCAGCAGAAGGAGCAGATAAGGATGCTTTTGTGCCATCATTAAGTTGAAGGGTCAGCCAAACCTAATCTGAACCAGGTCATTATATCATTAAATTTTCACCATCGGTTTGCTTCATTTTAAAATGACCTTTCTTTTTAATTACCTAACTCATGTCATACGTAATCTTATGCCTAAAATTCAAAGCATGTTGGTTAAATGCCTTGAGAGAAAAATTAGTCCCATAGTAGGGAACTTAGAGAAAGAAGAACATTAATCTTGAATGGAAGAGATCAGCTGAGACTTTATGGAAAAGATAGTAAATGATCTTGAATTTGAAAAATAAATCAGAGTCAAAAGATGCCACCAGAAAATTACTAGAGCTAATCAATGAATATAGTAAAATCACAAAATATAAAATTGATAACAGAAATCCCTTGCATCCCTATACACTAACAATGAAAAATCAGAAAGAGAAATCAAGGAGATAATCCCATCCACTATTGTAACAAAAAGATTAAAACACCTAGGAATAAACCTATCCAAAGAGACAAAATGCCTGTATGCAGAAAACTAAGACTCTGATGAAAGAAATCAAAGATGATACAAACAGAGGATATACCATGTTTTGGTTTGGAAGAATCAATATTAAGAAAATGATTGTATCTATAGATTCAATGCAATCCCTATCAAACTTTGGTGTTTTTCACAGAAATAGAGGAAAAAATTCACAACTTGTATGGAAACACAAAAGACCCCAAATAGCCAAAGCAATCTTGAGAAAGAAGAATGGAACTGGAGGAATCAACCTTCCTGACTTCAGACTATACAGCAAGGCTATAGTTATCCAGACAGTATGGTACTGGCGCACACACTCAAAAGAAACATAGACCAATGGAACAAGATTAAAACACCGAGAGATAAACCCACTCACCTATGGAAGCCTTATCTTTGACGGAGGAGGCAAGAATATACAAAAAAGACAGCCTCTTCAATAAGTGGTATTAGGAAAACTGGACAGCTACATGTAAAAGAATGAAACTAGAACACTTCCTAATACCACACACAAAAATAAACTCAAAATGGATTAAAAAACTTAAATGTAAGGCCAGAAACTATAAAGCTCTTAGAGGAAAACACAGACAATGGATTCTTTGGCATAAATCACAACAAGATCCTCTTTGACCCATCTCCTAAAGTAATGGGAATAAAAATGAAAATAAGCAAATGGGACCTAATTAAACTTGAAAGCTTTTGAACCGTGAAGGAAACAATAAACAAAAAAGACAACCTTCAGAATGGGAAAAAAATAATTGCAAAGAAAACAACAGACAAAGGATTAATCTCCAAAGTATATAAGCAGCTCATATAGCTCAATAGCAGAAAAACAAACAGCTCAATAAAAAAAAAAAAAAATGGGCAGAAGACCTAAACAGATACTTCTCCAAAGAAGACATGCAGATGGCCAGTAAACTCATGAAAATATGCTTAATGTAGCTTGTTATTAGAGAAATGCAAATCAAAACTACAGTGGGGTATCACCACACACCAGTCAGAATGGCCATCATAAAATAATCTGCAAGCAATAAGTGCTGGAGAGGATGTGGAAAAAAGGAATCCTCTTGCACTGTTGGTGGGAATATAAATAAATCCAGCCACTATGGGGAATAGTATGGAGATGCCTTAAAAAACTAGAAATGAAACTACCATGTGACCCAGCAATCCCACTACTGAGCCTATACCCTAAGAAAATCATAATTGAAAAAGACACATGTACCTCCGTCTTCACTGAAGCACTATTTACAACAGTAAGGACACAGAAGCAACCTAGCTGTCCATTGACAGATGAATGGATAAAGAAGATTGTGATACATATTCAATGGAATATAAAAAAGAATGAATTTGAATCAGTTCTAGTGAGGTGAATGAACCTAGAACCTGTTATACAGAGTGAAGTAAGTCAGAAAGAGAAAAACAAATATCATTTATTAACATATATATGGAATCTTGAAAACTAATATTAATGAATCTATTTGCAGGAAAGGAATGGAGTTGCAGGTATGGAGGATGGACTTGTGGACACAGTGAGGGAAGTAAAGGGTAGGACGAATGAAGAAAGTAGCATCAACATATATACACTGCCATGTGTAAAACAGATGGCTGCTGAGAAGTGGCCATATAACACAGGGACCCCAGCCTGGTGTTCTGTGATGACCTAGACGGGTGGGGTAGGGTGAAGGGGAGGGGCGGGAGGTTCAAGAGAGGGGTGATGTATATATAATTATGCCTGAATTGTGTTGTTGTACCAGCACATCATAAAGCAATTTTCCTCTAATTAAAAAATAAATTTAAGCCTGAATAAGAAAGAAAAATAGGAGCCAACTAAAAACATTTCTGGCTCCCCTTGTGATTCAGCTGGTAAAGAATCTGCCTGCAATGCGGGAGACCTGGGTTCAATCTCTGGGTTGGGAAGATCCCCTGGAGAAGGGAAAGGCTACCCTACTCCAGTATTCTGGCCTGGAGAATTCCATGGACTGTATAGTCCATGGGGTCACAAAGAGTCGTTCAAGACTGAGTTTCAGTTTCACACAAACACATTTCAGGATATTTAGCATACATACAGAAACATGCACAGACCTTAAGTGCACAGGATGAGTTATTTGGAAGTAAAGTCAAACATTTCAAGTACTCAGCAGCCACCATGCTCCCTCCCAATCACTATTTCTCCTTCCTCCCCAGAAGTACCCACTGTCCTGACGTTTAACACCACAGACCAGTTTTATCCATACTTGACTTTATATAAACAGAGTCACACAGCATGTACTCTTTCATGTTGGGTTCTTTTGCTTGACATTGTGTTTCTCAGCACAGGGTCATTGCATATCATAGCCTGTCATTACTTTTCCTTGCTCTATGGTATTCCATTCAATGTATATATCACAATTTACCCTCTCTACTGTTGATGAAAATGGTCTCCACCAGCTTTTGGTGCTTACAAATAATGATGCTATGAATATTTTTACATACTTTTTGTTTACAAGTGTATGCATTATTTGAGTACATATGTGAGAATGAAATTGTTGGGTTGTGGGGTGTGCATATGATTAACTTTACCTGATGATAAACTGTTTTCCAAAGTGGTAGTTGAATAGGATTTAACAAAAGAAATGGTGGGGAAAAGTCAGAAACAGAAAAAAAAAATCATGACAAAGAGATGGGGATAGAAAAGCTTGTTCTAGGAGTGGCTATGAAGGATACACTAGCTAGATAAATCAAGTATAGGTAAGAACAAGAATATGGAAAACCTTTTTGTCTTTCTTGGAAATTAGAACTGTCTAGGGGTTGGAGAATCATCACAGAAGCTAACATGAGGGTAACATTATGAGCTCTATGCTTTAGGAAGAGGGGTCAGTATGAAGTATCTGAGGGTAAGATGGAGGCTGAGATTCTGAATCAGGAGTCATCTAAGACAGGTGTCTCCAACCTCTGGGATCTAATGGTGTAACTGACCACCATTAATAATAATAGAAATAAGATGCCCAATAAATGTAATGTGCTTGAATCATCCTGAAACCATTCCCCCTCCCCCCTGGTCCATGGAAAAGTTGTCTTCAATGAAACCAGTCCCTGTGCCAAAAAGTCTGGGGACCACTGATCTAGGAGATAGAACAGCTGAGATTCCTATTTGTCTCTTTTGCAACTTAGGGCCCCTTTTCTGCTGAGTTCTGCCACTAACATTGTTGGGTTTCATTCTACCTTTCCTTTTCTTTCCTTAACAACCATGGCAATCGACTTCTTTTAGGATTCCTTAATTTATTTCCTCTCAGTAAGATTTTTATTCTAATGGTAAGAGCTTCTTGGGGCTTCCCTGGCAGTCCAATGGTTAAGACTCAGTTCAGTGTTTCTATGGCAGGGGGCACAAATTTGATCCTTAGTCCTGGAACTAAGATACTGCATGCCATACGGCAAAGCAAAAATAAAAAAAGAGCTTCTGTATGGTTTTAAGTAGAGGCTGAGAAAAACAGCTCAGAATGGACAATTCTATATTTGTAATGAATGTTAGATAAAAGCAAGAGGTTACCCAGGAGCCTTTAAATTTAAATAGTGCTCTGCAAAAAATACTATCTGTCAAAAAGATGCAAAAGACTTTATGATTTCTAAACCACACACTCAAATATTAGGAGAAGCCCTGTCAATATCTAGTGCTCTGTTTATAGTTTTAATAGGAATGGCTTCACAGTCTATGAATAATTTGTATGAAACCATATTAAGCGTTGATCAACAGACGACCAATTTAATCTGATTGTTTTATGATGGTATTAGCACGTAGTTAAGGGGACCAGATGGGTCAACAAAGAAGTAGATAATTATATGGCAAAGAATGAATTCTGTCAATCAGGTTTTTCTTGCAACACAGAAAAATACACTAACAACCCCTCTACCCCCCAGTGTCAAAGGCTTGACATTAACCCTGTTTTTCAACATGAATCTGCCATCGTTTAATAGCTCTGGGGTTTGGGCTCAATTAGTTTCAATCTTTGTGGTATGAGCCTGAAACCTCAGCTGAAGCAATCACAATAAATATTTGGTAGACCCCAGAAGAATAATTGTATTCCCCAGCTATAAGCAATTAAGCACTAGATGTATTCCTTGTAAACCTTTGCAAATGCAATGAAAAACATGTTTTAAAAGACAGATAATTAAATGGCCTCTTTCCTTCAGTGGCATTTAGGTAGAGGAAATGAAGGTTTGCTGTTTTTTACCTAGGAGGGAAAGATATTTTCTGCTATAAAAATTATAATGGTTTGTATATAATCCACTGATCATCTTTCAGAAATCATGGAGAATGGGATAGATGCCAAGAAACAGATGGGCAAAGATCCCAAAATTCAGAAAGAGAAAAAGAATGGTTTTAGAAACTGCCCGGGGAGAAGCTTAATTTCAATTCCCTCTTATCTTTTAGAATGCATTAATAAGAATTTTAGGTTTAGAAGTATTTGCCAGTCTTCTCCCAACACAATAACCTCTTCTACAACTTCCAAAAAATACCCGTTATCCACATAGAGGAAAATGACAAATATATTTTAAGTTGTGTGAAGTCATTAGAGCTTTATAAAATGGGAAAGCTTGGGCATTTATCTAACGAAAGAGAAGTTTTGTCACACTGTCTTGAAATTTTTATATATGGATTGAAAGTAGGAGAGGAAAAGAACATTTAAAGAACTCATTTAATACCCTTTTAATCTTTACAATAGTCCTGTGTAATGGATACTTTATAGCATAAAGTGAAAAACCTGAGACTTCAAGAGATTATGTAATTCATCCAAGGTCACTGAAATAGTAAGTGGCGAAAAATAGATGCTTTCGGTTTCATTTTTTCTCCTATATCTCTATACTGATATTTTCCTCACCACACTGTCTTCAGCCTTGTGCCTAATGCAACTACTGTACAAATATAATGTCTTCTGCATGAATAATTCCTATAATGGGGAGTTCATTATGTATGATTTTACAACTTATTCTTTGCATTCATTTTTCTTTTACTTCTCTGGTTACTTTTCCCGGTCCCCTTTCTCGGGCCTTTGTCTTCAACTTGTTCCACAGGTGTCTTCCTTTTTAGCCCTCCATCTTTCAATAAACAGACACTCCCTGGAGTATCTTGGTACATGTATGGCTTTGCCTAACACCTGTATACATTTAAACCACATGACTCTCCTTAGACTCAAGTATCAAGTGATACAGAATCATCGGGCATCTTATGGATCACAATATTCAGTCATTCAGCCAACATCCTTCCAACAAACAACTCCCCCAGCTCCAAATCTATTCCTCTTTCTGTGGTTCTGTTCTGCATCTCTGCCCATCCAAGCACTCAAGTCAGAAACACAGTGAGAGTGGTTATTTGTCACTCCTGCCTGCTTTGGCCCCCCACATCCACTTAATCACTCATTCCTGTCTCATTAGAGAAGTTCACGTCTCTTCCTTTCTATTTCTACTACACCTTAGTACAAACCCACCACACAGTTTGCCATAACTATTGTTCAGCCTCAGAAATGACCTCTAGTTCTGGAAGGGCTCCATCCCTGCAGTAGTCAGAATGGTTTACGTAGAGCCTTTATCTTACTAAGTCACTTTCTTTCCTCAACATTCTTAGCCTTCTTATGGCTTCAGAACAAAAAAAATCACACTGTGGGATTAAAGAGCACTCATTCTTTCCTCTGATTAAGCTACTTCTTTCTCTCCTCTGAAATGGCTATTGCATGCAGATCAGGAAGACGGTGTCCTACTGACTACCAGAGGTTCCCCAAAATGAATGTGTATCTGAACTCATTGGAAACATTTTTTAAGAAATTAGACCTATGAGTCTTATCCTAGACTGCCAAAATTAAAGCATTTGGTATTTGAGTTTGTGATTTTAACAAGTGTCCTGGGTATCGCTGGTACAAGTTCACATTTGGGAACCAGAACTGCAGTGGTTAAGGAGTAAGGAGCACATTTCCACCTGCTAATGACATCACAGCGTGTTAGGGGAGTTAACATGAACATGCTTGAGACAACTGGGACGTAAGACGAGGCAGGTATCTAGAGACCTGAGATGATGAAGAGTAGACAAAAATTTTGCTATTGGAAATCAAAGGCACTTGGAAAGTACCAGGAGTCCCTTTTTGTCAAGGAAGTCTTTCTGAAAATTAGGTCTTGGCTCAGCTACTTTTTGCGACATTCTCTGCTCTGACTTGAGTCAGAGAATGTGTATTATACAGGTTTGTCCTTTTAATATGCTACTTAGAACTTGCAAAATTATACTCAGCTCCTCAAGCAACAAACCTATTAAGATATTCAGTAATAATTTGTTAACAGAGAAGTGAGACTTGATGGCTGCAAGGAATATCTGGCAGGAGGACTTCAGGGTGATGTATGTGTGGGAAGTGTTTATTTCCTGCAATGCTGCCTTTCAGAAGTGGCATGAGAGCAAGTAAGCCTTCCAACTCCATCAGTTCTCCATGGTCCTCTGCATACACTACCCTGTTCTCAACTCCACACTCTTAATCAGGCATGTATGTGTTCCCCTATATATATCCCTATATCTTAGCTGTCGTTCAAGCTGTATCTTGAAAACCTCTGCCTGTTCCAGCTCAGGCTAATCTTTTTAGGATCTGAATGAGTGACCATTGCCATTCATAGCCCTTGTCATCATCCCCTCTTCCTCTTAAGCTTCACCAAGCCCTTACTTTATTATGGACATTGGGTGAAACACTTACCCAAAATATCATAGTCAATTCTTATAAGTTCCATGAATTCAGCGGTGTTTTTATCTTCTTTCTATGATGATGGCTTAGAGAAATACGACAAAGCATCCATAGTCACACAGCCAGTAAGTGGCACAGAAGGGTTGGGACTCAAGTCTTGCTGATTATTTCAGGAGAGAATGCAATTACCTTTTGCTTCTTTGCAATTATTTCATATATATCAGCTTGTTCTCCCTCCCCCAGGTCACTGTAAATTCCCCGGAGAAAATCCTTGGATAGGAGTCAGCGTGATGAGGACTGTTTTCCTAGATTTGGTCTCGGCATTTCTGTTTACCAGTGTGTTACAGGGAGGCTGGCTTCTTGTGAACCACATCATGCAAAGCCTCCCTTGACCCTGGTCTTCCTTCTGGTTGGCTTTGGCCAACAGGGGTTAGGAAAATGGAGGTGAGAGAGGCCAGGGTATTTGTTCCATGCTTCGTTTCTGCTCTGGGCCAACTTTGTGGTCCCCGAATCTCTCAGCTTCTGAAGTTTTGAGCTGGAGTCCCTGCTCCGTGGTTTGGTGTCTCAGTCATTGACCAGGACTTTGTTTCTTCCCCTGGCTCCCTTGGGCTTCCAAGCAGTAGTGGCTCTGTCCACACTGTGGCTATTTTCTGAGTGATGAGTCCCTCTGGTATGTTCCCCTCTTTCAGCCTCCTTTTATTAATCCCTCTGCTTTTGGACCAGCTGAGGTTTATTCTTTTTTTTTTTTTTAACATTTACTCTCTGGTCCTATTTATTTGGCCACGCTTTGCTGCAAAAGGGATCTTAGTTCCCCACCCACGGGTCAAACCCATGCCCCCTGCACTGGAAGTGTGGAGTCTTAACCACTGGACCACCAGAGAATTCTCTTCTGAGGCTTATTCTCCTTCCTGCTGGGATACTGCCCAATAGGGTTAGCATATTTGATTCTATGCTCACCCCTGCCACTAACAAGCCCAGCTTTTACTTGTAGCTCCAGAAATATAAATTCAACTCTGTAACTAGATCATTAGTGCTTGGATAGCCCCAGAACGCCTTAAACATTTCCAAACCTGAAGGTGTATGTTTGCACAGATTGTTTTTCACCTTACGTGCTCCATGCCGGTGGCTGAGACACTCCAGCCAAGAACCTGGAAGTCATTTTAACCTGTTCTGGCTCCTTCATTTCCCACAGCCAATGTCACCGTGTCCCTGAGTCTACATCCTTAATATCACTCAAAGCCACCGCCTCCTCTCTCTTCCCCTGATACCTCTGCTGCTGTTTAGACTTTCATTGTCTATCGTTTGGACAATTAAATTGCAACAGCTTCTTAATTGGTTTCTTGAATGCTGATCTTAACATCAACATTGCTGCCAGAGTGAGCTTCATTTTTAATTTAAAAAGTAAGGAGATGCTTGTTGGGAAAATTCAACTAATATGATATTTATAAAGTTCAGTCCTTCTTTATTACCCCAAAACTACTTCATGGTGGTAACTACTGAATCCATTTTGAATATGCACTATGCAAATAAACCGTATACCAAAACAAACATAGAGGTTTGTTTATAACAATGATATTATAGTATACATGCAGTTTAGTAATTTAGAGTACCATAGTTATCTTTTAAAAATAAAATCTAATATCACCTCTCCCCATTAATACTCTTCTATGGGTTCCTTATCATGTTTGATTGAGTCTGAGTGCTTTTATATGCTGGTCACTTGGATCACAGCCTTGCTAACTCAGTGAAACTATGCGCCAAGCCATGTAGGGCCGCTCCAGTATTCCGGCCTGAGAATCCCCTGGACTGGAGTCCATGGGGCTGCAGAGCTGTACACAACTGGGCGGCTTTCACTTTCACTCTTGTATTTAATTCAGACGATCTTGGATAGTTATTTTTCATTTTGTAGCACAATAGTGTATTTAAATGACCAAGAGCAGGTAGAGAGGCTTACCCTATCTATCTACCAAGAAGCCTCTTAAAGGTATCAGTGGTTCATAGCATAAATGAAGCTTGCTTCCCTCATAGCTCAGTCGGTAAAGAATCTACCTGCAATGCCAAAGACCGGGTTCAATCCTTGGGTCAGGAAGATCCCCTGAAGAAGGAAATTGCAGCCCACTCCAATATTCTTGCCTGGAGAATCCCATGGACAGAGGAGCCTGGCAGGCTACCGTCCATGGGATTGCAAGAGTCGGACACGACTTAGTGACTAAACCACCACCACCACTACAAGACATGGAACGAAAGGGTGCACTTAAAACAGTCAAAATTATTACAGTTTAAAAAGTATTGGTGTTTCATTTATCTGAGAAAATAACTCATCATACATATCAGATAAATGAAGTATTGCTATAATTAGTAACATTTATTCCCAGCTACTGTGCCATGTATTGTGGGTGGATACATAGAAAATAAAGTTAAGGTCTTGTCTCTTGTGGAGATTGTAAAATATAGTAAAGCCTTGATCAACACACTTTAGCTTCTAAAAATCATAATTAACTGTTTTTCTATTTTACTGTCTTTCAAGGGAAAGAGATGGTTCATGTGAAAATAAATTGGTTTCTTAAATTTAGATTTAAAAAGAAGTGAAAATGGAAAAGCAGTTGTCCCTCTTGATTCCTTGAGGTTGTCATAGTCTCAGCTCTCAATCTGTCCAGTTTTCTGTCATTTCCCTTTCTCCATCTATAGTGTGAGGCAATGAAATTTGATGCTCAAATGAATTAGAAACTATAGGACCCCTGGCTTCCTAGACCACCAAAAAAGGGTTCAATTCCCATTACTAGCCTATCCATTGAGACAGAAGAATGGGCTTAATCATTATTTGCAAGATTTTCAGCATCAAGCATTGAACTTGTTAACTCTGAGTTAAGCAGAAAATTCAGTTTATCAGAAATCCTGCTTCCTAAGTACTGACACAGGCCTCCGATCCCCTAAGTATTTTAGCCCAGTGTGATTTGCTGCTACTATGGATGCAAGGTGTGCAGATAAATGGTACCTGTGTGGCTGGCAATGCCCATGCTTTCTTGGAGCAGAAGGAGCAGAGAGAATCACAGGGGGATGGCAGCACTGTGTGGGTTAGGTATGTGGGCACCACTTGGTAAAGTCTTGATTATATTTCAACTCTGCAAATGGGAAAATCACACTTCAACCTTTGTCCTCTGCAGCAAAAGAAATATTTTAATCTGGAAAAAGGAAGCCTAAAGAGTAACTTATTTAGTCCACTTGCTTTGCCCCGAGCAGGATGTACATTATCCTCACTCAGTGCCAACGCATATACATCCCCGCCTCCTCTCAGCTGCTCTGCATCGTATACTTCTTTAAGGTCAAGGTCAAGTTCCAATTTCCCCCTATCTTTGGCCTTCCTAGCCTATACACAAGGCTGTATTATCAATCACTATCTCCATCATCTTTGATTTTGATTCATGTTTGGAGTTGAGACTGTGGATTTTCTTTCTCACGACAGCTTTAAAAATGGCATAGAGCCTCCTCTTTGTAAAATGCTTTAAATGGGACCCTCCCCAGAGGCAACCAATACTGCACAGCCCCCCTGGCCTTCTCTGGCCTAATGAGTCCTCGATTATTGTTTGGCATTATTAAATGTCAACAATAGGATGGCTCCCCTCTGGGAACTCAATGAGAATGGTGAGAAATACACGATTAGAATTGAGGAACTGCACAAAATAGCTTTTATTTATTGGCAAAGGGGAGAAAAAGCTACTAAATACCATCCCAACATTCCTCTTTATCATTTTTTGTCGACTTCTTTTTCCTCCTCGAGGGCAGCAGTTCTGTCTCTGTACCGTGTAACATGGTGATGCGACACACATTATTTCAATAATGATATTAATAGTGGAGTTAGAAAAACAGCTATTTGCCGATCATTTAAAAGGAAATTTAAGCTGCGTGGTTTCCTGCCCATGCTCTTTTATCACCACTTTCTCTGACTCTGAGGCTGGAGAGGGTGAATCTAACCGTCTTGGCGGGGTATTAGCGGGGGAGGTGCTTGCATTTATGGCGTGCTGCCCAGGTGCTAGGCCTGGAGGCCAATGATGGTACTCTTCACAGTCAACTGTGGAACAGGTATCCTTGACCAGCTTCATAGATGAGAGATCATGGTGACAGCAGAGACTGACCCAGGGCAGCTGCTGTTTGCAGAGACGGCGGGATGTGATGGGGGAGGATGAAGCCAAAGAGGATCAGGGCAGGGGATATCCCGCAGTGTCTTTGCCCTGTCTGGGGCTCCTCCCTCTATCGTCCGAAGACTGAGAGGTCCTGGACACTTTCGTAAGGATGGAGAGGCAATCTCGGTTCCTGACTCTTCTCTCCACGTGGAGACCTGAGGTTTTCTAGCAGGTTCCAATGATCTGTCCTCCCATCCACGTGCTGCCACTGGCTGTCCAGACGTCCTGCTTCTTCACCTGTGAAGAGGGGTCACCAGCCCCTGCCTTCCCACCCCTCGGGGTTACAGGGCGTCACACACATGGAGTAATGTCAAGGACCCTGAAGGTCTAGCAGGGGTTTGGCTGGGATGACTTTTCAGACAACTTCCAAGTTTGAGATCCTGTATTAGAGATGCATTTCAAAACTGCCTTGAAAAGCATAAACCTCTTTACAATTACAAGCGATTATTAAGAGCAGGGAGGTGTGATACCAGGAGGCATGTAGACCAGCCAGCTATAACTCCATGATTTTCTACTTCATCTGCCTCTTGCAAAAGATTTGGGAAAAGTAGGAGAGGTTTTTTTTTTCTCTTTACATGTATGGAGCGTGTTGTTTTTCTCTCCCACGGGCCTGGAAATGGTAGGGGGAGATTTGAGTAGCTCGTAGTAGACATGAAACAGGGTACAATACAACATCTGGATCCACTGTCCCTCGGTGAAGATAAACACTGTGTCCTGCTCTCATATTCTGCGTTTGCACTATCCTGGAACATCACATCCAACAATTTCATTTATTAAATGAACATGTGAGAGTGCCTCGCAGAGTCATGGAACAATAAAAAAAAATTCCCTTCATGCATTTCTAGCCTTTTCTAGAAGTAACTGGCCACATTTTCTAGACATCAAAGTTACCTGGGGATTTTCTTTTTTATAAGCTGGTGTTATAATTGTGTTGCGCTATGATAAATATCAGAAGGAGAAGAGAATGTCAGAGGATGAGATGGCTGGACAGCAACACTGATGCACTGAACATGAACCTGGGCAAACTCTGGGAGACGGTGAGGGACAGGGAGGCCTGGAGGGCTGCGGCCCACGGGGTCTCAAAGAGTCGGACACGACTGGGTGACTGAAGAACAACAACAATGATAAATACGGTAATTCCAAAAAGAAACATTTACGTGAAATAACCTGTTGTATATTTCTTTGTACATAAACAACACCATTAAAAAGCCATTGTGATTCATAAGATGAGAACTAACCTTTCTCTCTTCTTCTTTCATGTACAGTAAACAATTAGAATAACTAGGAAGGAGAAACCAGCATTATCACTTCTGTAATGTACAGTGGGTCCAATGGCAACCCACTCGAGAATTCTTGCCTGGAGAATCCCAAGCACGGGAGAGCCTGGCAGGTTACAGTCCGTGGGTCGTAAAAAGTCGGAGACAACTGAGTGACTAACACACACGTGAAATAGGGACATTCAAACAGCCTTTTATCATCCCAAATAAATAGCTAAGGAACACCTGACACCCTGCTTTCTTCTCCCTGACTTGTACATTTGGTGCCCCGTCTTCAGGGAGGGAAGAGGCCCCATGTCTAAGTGACAACTCTCTTACTCAAAATGGACAAAGCAAAGATGGTCTTACTGTTTGAATACCTTCCTCCTTTTATGTCTTCGTTCCCATATGGCCTGTCCCAAGTTCAGTGGGAGTGGAGCCAGGCCCTGTGGGGTCATGGGGTCCTATTGAGCAATCTGAGTAATTGACAAAAGCTATAAATTGGGTCCCTCTCATTTCTACTTGAGAGATGGTAATTCAACACTTATCAGCATATGCCACTGCCCAAGTCATTCCCAGCCTGAGCTTCACAGCCTGTGTGGATCCTGCCTCTGGAAGGTCATTCCTTGGATGACCTTGATTTAGACATGTTCTCTGCAGGTGATGCTTCAATTTCTGTCTCTCTTATGGTAAAAGAAACATAAGGTTTTAGGACACATACAGAACTGTATTCAAATTGATGCTTACTATCTGTAGAATTAGAAGTTATTTACTCTTTGTTCTTAACAGTAAAATGGGATAATAATTTAACAATACCTTTCATACCAGCTGGTTGAGAGAGACTGGATACCTAAAACTCCTACTCAGCTAACACCACAAAGTGTTAATTCTTTTCCCTAATGGTCTTCAGTTGTCTAGGGCAGGTGAGAAGCAACATCAGAGCGTCTTTGAATCTTCACTTATTCTTTTTTTATTGAAATATAGTTGATTTTTGATCGTTGGATCACTGAAAAAGCAAGAGAGTTCCAGAAAAACATCTACTTCTGCTTTATTGACTACCCCAAAGCCTTTGACTGTATGGATTATAACAAAGTGTGGAAAATTTTTCAAGAGATGGGAATACCAGACCACCTGATTTGCCTCCTGAGAAATCTGTATGCAGGTCAAGAAGCAACAGTTAGAACTGATCATGGAACAGACTGGTTCCAAATGGGGAAAGGAGTACATCAAGACTGTATATTGTCACCCTGCTTATTTAACTTATATGCAGGGAATATCATGTGAAATGCTGGGCTGGATGAAGCACAAGTTGGAATCAAGATTGCTGGGAGAAATATCAATAACCTCAGATATACAAATGATACCATCCTTATGGCGAAAGCGAAGAAGAACTAAAGAGCCTCTTGATGAAAGTGAAGGAGGAGAGTGAAAAAGTTGGCTTAAAGCTCACCATTCAGAAAACTAAGATTGTGGCATTTGGTCCCATCACTTCATGGCAAATAGATGGGAAAACAGTGGAAACAGTGGCTGACTTTATTTTTCTTGGGCTCCAGAATCACTGCAGATGGTGATTATAGCCATGAGATTAAAAGATGTTTACTCCTTGGAAGGAAATCTATGAGCAACCTAGACAGCATATTAAAAAGCAGAGACATTACTTTGCCAACAAAGGTCCATCTAGTCAAAGCTATGGTTTTTCCACTAGTTATGTATGGATGTGAGAGTTGGACTATAAAGAAAGCTGAGCACTGAAGAAATCATGCTTTTGAACTGTGGTGTTGGAGAAGGCTCTTGAGAGTCTCTTGGAGTGCAAGGGTATCCAACCAGTCAGTCCTAAAGGAAATCAGTCCTGGGTGTTCATTGGAAGGACTGATGCTGAAGCTGAAACTCCAATACTTTTGCCACCTGATGTGAAGAACTGACTCACTGGAAAAGACCCTGATGCTGGGAAAGATTGAAGGAAAGGAGAAGGGGACAACAGAGCGTGAGATGGTTGGATGGCATCACCGACTCGATGGACATGAGTTTGAGTAAGTTCCGGGTAATGGTGATGGACAGGGAAGCCTGGTGTGCTGCAGTACTTAGGGTTGCAAAGAGTAGGACAGGACTGAACGGCTGAATTGATGGATTAGTTGATTTACAATGTTATTAGTTTCCTGTGTGATTAGCAAAGTGATTCAGATATCTGTTTATCTTTCTCTATATATACACTTTTTCGAATTCTTTCCCCATATAGTTTATTACAAAATACTGATTATCGCTTCCTGTGCCACACAGGTCTTTGTTTACCTATTTTATATATAGTTAGTGTATATATGATAATCCCAAACTTCTAGTTGATCCCTCCCTCTACCCTTACCCTTTGGTAACCGCAAATTAGTTTTCTAGGTCTGTGAGTCTGTTTCTGTTTTGTAAATAAGTTTGTCTCTCTCTCTTTTTTTTTTTTTTAAGATTTCACATATAAATGATATCATATGATATTAGTCTTTCTTTGATTTACTTCACTTAGCATGACAATCTCTGGGTCCATCCACGTTGCTGCAAATGGGATTATTTATTCTTGTTATGGCTGAGTAATATTCCATTCTATGCTTGTACATATGTTGATATACACATCTCCTTTAGCCATTCATCTGTTGGTGGACATTTAGTTTGCTTCCATATCTTGGCTATTGTAAACTGTGCTGCAGTGAACATGGAGTTGCATCTGTCTTTTTGAATTATGTTTTCTCCAGGTATATGCCCAGAAGTGGGATCATATTGTAGCTCTATTTTTAGTTTGTTTAATGAAACTCCAGACTGTTTTCCATAGTGATTGTACCAATTTTCACTCCCACCAACAGTGTAGGAGGATTCCCTTTTATCTACACCCTCTCCAGCGTTTATTACTTTTAGATTTTTGATGATGGCCATTCTGACTGGTATGAGGTGGTACTTCATTGTATCAACAGTTTCTATCTGCATTTATCTAATAATTAGCTATGCTGAGCGTCTTACCATATGCTTTTTGGTTGTCTGTATGTACATTTTGGAGAAATGTCTATTATATATTCTGCCCATCTTTTGACTAGGTTGTTTACTTTTTAGATACAGCTCTATGAGCTCTTAGTATATTTTTGAGATTAATCTCTTGTCAGTGGCATCATTTGCAAATTTCTCCCATTTTGTAGGTTGCCTTTTCATTCTGTTTTATGATTTCCTTTGAGCTTAGAGCTTCTCTAAATTTTCATTTAATTTTAAGTAATTTATATCTTGTGTATGTTTTATAAGGTACAAAATATAATTATGGAGTTATACTGTATATAATTTATAAAACTACATACAGCCATATTGAGATGTAAGAAAAATTACTGATAAATTACACAATCAAAATAATTTAACCTATCTGCTGTGAGATTTGCTATTCCTAAGTATGACTGACATTTATATTGAGGGGCATTAGTAATACTATATTACAGATCACCAAGCTATGTTCACATTTTAAGATGAAATAATTTGACTATTTCAATGTCTTATTTTTTAAAAAGAATATAAGCATTGAAGGTAATTAACATTCTTGACTGTTTAGGGTTGTTTTCACATTCCCTTATTTCAGGCATCAGCCAACTATGGCCTGAAAAATATAAAATATATACTATCTAATTTTTACAGAAAAAAAACTTATTCTCTCCTGCCTTATTATCATTAACTCATAAGTACTACAATTTATTCAGATAGAGAAGCTGGGGGGCCTTTTAATTTTTGCTTTTTAATTTATATACAAGTATAAATACAGGGTTTAATCCCAGATCTGGTCACTGTAAGTTCTGTGTTCATTCTCTTAAACTATACTGCCGTTTCCTATAGTACATTACAAATAGAGCAAGTACAAACAGAAGGATATGAGGAAGATCACTAATAATGTTGTTTTATGACAGGGCATTCTGAGAGTTAGACAGCATTTTATTATATAAACTGTATCTCTATCTGTCTACCTATCTATGGATATATAGTACTATTCCCTGATCCTATACCCATGGCTGATGTTGCTAATTGATTAAGCACTATTTTTTGCATGTTTCTTTATATAATTTTTAGAAGTTACACTCCATTTACAGCTATTACAAAATATTGATTCTGTTCTCCATGTTTTACAATACATCTCTGTAGTCTATCTTATACTCGATAATTTGCCCCTCCCTACTGCTCTATCCAATAGTCCATCCTTATATGCAGGGGATACCTTCTAAGACCCGTGGTGGCTGCCTAAAACCAGGGGTAGCACCAAACCCTACATACACTGCCTAGCTCCCTCGTTTCCTCTCCCCACTGGCAACCAGTAGTTTATTCTCTGTATTAAAGTAGTATTTTTGAAAAGCCAGAGTGCAGCCACAGAATGCTTCTGAACCCAACTCTCCGGCATAATAGGTGAAACATAATTGGCACTTCTGTGTAGAGGGAAGGATGAGTATTTGGGTCGAATAGGAGCCCTTGGAGTAAAGGTGAAAAGATTATAAGAAAATGAAAGAAAACATGAATTTCTGTTTATTAGCAAGAATTTAATTCAAGAACATATTCAAGAAATCCTCTTTCCTGAGAAAATAGCTAGGAGGTGAGGGAGATACAGAAGAGCAGAAGAGAGTCTTTCAGAAGAGTTAGGGTCATGGCCCCCGGAGCCAGGACATCTGGGTCTACATTTCAGCTCTGCCGTGTAACTGAGTGTGATCTTGGGCAAGTTTTAATTATTCCTCTGTTTCTCCAATTTCCCCATCTAGTAAAATGGGAAAATAAGAAAACCTACTTTTTTGAGGTAACCTTGAAAATCAACTGACTTCATCTGCATAAAGCAGTGCCAAGGCAGTGCTCTTATAAAATGTTACACTCCTACGGCATGGCCCTGAATGTGCTTGAAATCTGGTTGTGAACTCAGGAGAGACACTCTGCGGTGAAACTAAGAAGAACAGTAGATGATACAGTCGTTCCCCCTTACCCTAGATTTGACTTTCGATGGTTTGTTGCCCACGGTTAACCTCAGTCCAAAAATATTAAATGAAAAATTGCAGAGATAAACACTTCATAAGTTTTAAATTGCACACCATTCAGAGTAGCATAATAAAATCTCTCACCATCCCACCTTGAACGGAAATCATCCCTTTGTTCAGTGCATCCCACCCATTAGTCACTTACCAGCTGCCTCAGTTATCAGATCGATTACAACAGAATCACAGTGCTTGTGTCAACTAACTCTTATTTTACTTCATAATGGCCCCAAAGCTCAAGAACAGTGAGGCTGACAATTCAGATATGCCGAGAGAGGCCATAAAATGCTTTCTTTAAGAAAAATGAAAAAAAAAAAAAAGAAAAATGGTTGAAGTGTTCAACTTGAAAGAAAAAAAATCCTATTCTGAGGTTGCTAAGATTTATAATGACTTTATTATAGAATATTGTTATAATTGTTCTATTATTGTTAGTTTCTTACTGTGCCTAACTTATAAGTTAAACTTTATCATAGGTGTGCATGTATATATGTATAGGAAAAAAATACGGTGTATGTAGGGTTTGGTGGTTTGCCTGGTTTTAGGCATCTACTGAGGGTCTTAGAAGGCATCCCGTATGGATAAGGATGGACTATTGGACAGTACAAATCATGTCCCAAGATCTTTATTTTTCTGTGATGTGCTACTCAGCACTGTTTTTGTAAGTCTCTAAAAGTCAAAGATAAAACACTTGAGTCACCATCTTCTGCATTTATGCATGACTGTGTTCCGTCCCAGTGAATTTTATCCGTCACCTCTGGGAATTCTCAATAGCTCCCAAGACAGCACAGTCTTACAGGATACCTTGCTGACCTATCATTTGTACTTTTTTTTTTTTTTTCTGTAGTTATTGTCAAATAGAAATTCTTGCCATCATGGCCATTTGGAAAATAATTCATGTCACTTTACTACTTTTCTAGTAAATGTTGATTTGCCACTGCATTTAATCAGGTAGCATCAAGGTCTCATTATACCATAAAACATCTGTAGCTAGAAGTTACCTTTAAATACACAAAATAATTCATTCCAAGTTATGGGAGCCATTTGTGTTATAATACTCAACTATAATCCTCCAGGGGTTCTGCGCCATAACTAATGAGCTAAACTACCTTTGTTAAATCCTCTAGAGGGAAAAAATCTTCTATGATATATGACTTAAAATATCCCTTACACATACTCTTATGATCTACAACTTTAAATACTAAAATTTAAAGATGTTTCCTAAGTAAGTTTACAGGGAAAAAATATCAAATTTTAATGTAACCTCTCAGTGAGCAAAGAGTCAAAGATGAAAAAAAAGTTTTCCTATTGAAATTTCAGAATTTTCTCCCATCTTCAGTGTGTGTGCGTGTGTGTGTGTGTGTTTTAATCAATTCTTTTAAGATGGTGGATATCGTCAGTCCAGAGGTGACTAGAATTGTCCTGTTTCTATATAAATAGACAAACACTTTGATCTCTAAATATAGCCTTTGAACATCAGTCTTAAAAATATAATCTCCTAAAGATATAAGTAGGAGAATGTGCAACCCAGCAGTTGAATCTGTGAAAGCCTCCAGGCCAGGAGGCTTGGAGGCTATACTGCTCTTTCTGCAAGCCAAGGCCTCTGACTCTGAAGGTTTCCACTCACACAAAATACAAAAACTAGCTAGGCCACACAGGAGGGTCTCACTCCTCCATACCCCCTAGCGAAAATTCTGCCAGTATTGAAACATACACTTTTCATTAGCCAGACTCTTTTCTGCAATTACTGATAGATGTAATGATTGTCTAGGGAAATGGCAGAAAGTGAATTAACATCTATTCCCTGATAGAGATGACTAAGGAGAAAATTATCCTGACTTTTGACACTTTTTCTGATGCCCACATGTGAACAGGTACAGTTAATGGATGTTCCAAGGATCCGCAGTTGTAAAGCAAATATGTGTATACCGCATGCCTAATTCACACAGTACCTTAATTAGTGCACAGAGATAGCACCCCGGAGGGAGAGGCAGAGAAGGAGAGCTGAGAGAGGACATCTCTGAGACAAAATGGGACTTCTCTGAATGCACATCTGCAATCAGTCAAAACAGTTCAGAGGAATCGAGCAAGATGCCCACCTTCATCCTGAGATTCATGGGGTTTTATGACCATGAGAAAGTGTGCCCCACCCCACCCCCACCACCAAAGGACAGGAAAAGAGCTAAGAGAGGTTCCCCCACCACAAGATGCATGGGGCCTTATGAATCGCAATAGCTTAATCAGGGCTGGGAAAAGAATTAAGACTGTCTCCGTGAATGCTCACGGAAAGATAAGTGTGGGGCAGCAGAGTGGAGAGATTTCCTGATGCCTAGAAAACCAGGCACGGGGATGGAGAATGAGACTCCCACTGGCCCTAAAGAGGTGTTCTTCAGGTTATAAATCTGAGAGTGCAGAATTACAGATGCTGAGAGTTTAGAAGCCCGGTGACTGGCTTTAAAGCATTAAAAAAAAAAAAAAAAAATCTCTGAGGTCTTGGAGGTGTACAGATCCTAAGCTCTGCTAAGGGAAATTTCTACTCCCACCATAAAAAATTTGAAGATAGTGGTATACTGAATCTTTCAAAAGGTCCATCAAATCCAAAACCCAGCTGAGTTAAAGATAAGATAGATGCAATCTCACCAAAATGATGGTCTGAGAAAAAGAAGTTGTGTGACCTTATCCAGAGATAAACATTACTTATTCATTCTCTACTGTTGGTTTCTTAAACACAATGTCTGGTTTACAAAAAATAAAAGTAAATAACCAGGAAACAAGCAGGAAAGTATAAACTATAATCTAGGAGCCAAACCATTAAAGAGTAAATTATTCACCATCTGGCCATTTATAGTGAACGTCTGCCAACTCGTGGTCTAGGGAAAGTTGTTTAGGAGTGCAATGTTAAGAATGTCAGCAGACTTCTCATAAAATAATGGAAGTAAAAGTGAATAGAACAATGTTTTTAAAATGCTGAAGAAAGAAAAAGAGGGGAAGGATGGAGGAAAGAAAAGAAATTGTCAACCTAATTTTGACACTTTCAGTTCTGCATTAGCATTCCTTGCTATTTATCATTTTTTTTTTTTTTTTTTTGCTGTGGAGTGCATAGACACCATTCTACAGACCTTGATGATTGAACCTAAGAAGGTGAAGTTAAATAATGTCAAGCATAAGGTGCATAGCTGAGTTTAAAAACCAAACAAAAGAAACCCAAACCAACTGCTCACAAAGAAGTTAGGGGAGATATGCTTTACAATAATCTATGTGAAAACAGGACTTTAAAGGGCAGGACACCTAATTTTGGCTTGCAGTGATGTGTGCTCGATACAACAGGAGATTGGTGTCAGGAGATTAACATAGAATCAGATCATATTTCTACATCTGCAGTGTTTCTATGACAACTTCTCTTAGCTGTGGTTTCCTTCTCTATAAACAATTGTTCTTCCTACCTTACATAGTTGATTTGTAAATTAAAGTAGTCAAGGTGAATGTTGTAATGGAAAGACATTTTGAATATTCCCAAAATACAGGTTGAAATATTACTCATAAAGCAAAAAAACAAACAAACAAAAAAACAAAAGACAAAACAAACAAAACCACCATCAAAAATTTCTACCATCAATAAAAATAAGTGCAGGAAAGATGTCAGTATTATGGTATCAAGAGAAGCTCCCTTTATCTCCCCAGTTCAGTCTACAACAATTAAAGCACCTATAACTTGGCAAAGATTTCTCCAACCAATCCACCAGGATGCTGGAGAGATCCACCCATCTGTACATCTGAAGGTGGGTGGACTGGAACGCAGAAGGGGCAGGATGGGGAAACAATGAATGTGGTGCCCTGGGTCACGGAGAACACCGAAGCAGCAGGAAAGCAGTGCACACAGCTCTGAGCTCTGGCTGCAGTGGTGGCCGGTGAAGCCCGGGCAGCAGCAGTGGGGCCTACAGTTCTGCCCTCCCACACGTGGTGACACTGGAAGTGGCAGAGGCGCCTGAGACCCAAGTTCCACCCCCACACATTGGGGCAACAGGGCCTGCAACCCAGGCAACCCGAGACACTGTGGAGGCTCCCCCGACCCTGGTGCCCCTGGGCGTGGTGTCAGCGACCAGCGGTTGCAGGGCAGCAGCGACCCCGGAAGCACAGCCCGTGGCAGCAGGAGCACCGGCACCGCCTCTGGCAGAGGTGGTGGTGGGTGGGAGCACCCATTCTCAAAAGGAGCCAGAGGCGGCGTAGGTGAGAAACACACGTACTATATGCCACCTATTGAAAAACAAGAGAAAGACCTCTAATTAAAAATCTGCTGAACTATTAGAATCAAAGTTTCAAAAAAAAGAAAGAAAAGCTTTACCTGAAGAAGAAAGGTGTTTTGCTACTACAGATGTGCTCGAAGAGGAACAGCTCTTCCAGCATCACGAAAACCCACGATAACGTGGTATCACGGAAGGAAAATGATAGTTCTCCAGAAAACAACTTTAGTCACGGAGAATTGTGACACTGATAAAGACTCAAAACAGCTGTCATGAAGAAGCTCAGCTAGCTACAAGAAAACTCAGAAAGTCAGGTTAGTGATCTCAGGGATAAAATTCATGAACAAAAGGGATAATTTGCCAAAGAGATTAAAATACTAAAAAAGAATCAAATTCTAGAGCTGAAGAATTTAATAAATGAGATTAATAATGAAATAGTAAGCATTGGCAACAGAGCAGACTATACGGAAGAGAGAATTAGTGAGCTTGAAGGTAGAAATCTAGAAATGATTCAGGTAGAAGAAGAGAGAACTAAGATTTTCTTTTTAAATGAAATTTTATGAGAACTATATGATACTAACAGGAGAGAGAAAATAAGGATAATGGGTATCCTAGAAGGAGAAGAGAGGGAGAATGGAGCAGAGAGTTTATTTAAAGAAATAATAACTGCATTATATACACACACACTTACACACACACACACACATATATATATATATGTGGTCTATGTAGTTTGATTATAATATATAATAATATGTATAATATTGACTATATTATATATAAGCATTTCCAGTGCTTTCTATCACATCATTCATCTCATTTATTGAGTTCTTCAGCTCCAGAGTTTGATTCTTTTTCAGTGTTTTAATCTCTTTGGCAAATTATTCCCTTCATTCATCAATTTTATTCCTGAGATCACTGAAGTGCCTTTCTGCTTTTTCTTGTAGCTCACTGAGTTTTTTTCATGACAGCCATTTTCGAGTCCTCTATCAGTTGGATTCACAAATTTCCATAACTAATGAGGATTATATGCTGTCAGAAAACATACTGTATTATTTTGAGAGATTCATCTCTGTTATAAAGACAAGCATAGTCCCAAAGAGAAGGGGTGGAAGATGACACTTCAAGCAAATGGCAGTCTAAAGAAAGGAGGGATAGCCATACTCATATCAGACAGAATAGACTTCAAGCTAAAAAAGAAAGTGTGTGTCTGTGTGTGAACGCACCCAGTTACTCAGTTATGTCTGACTCTTTGTAAGCCCACAGACTGCAGTCCACCAGGCGCCTCTGTCCCTGGAATTTGCCACGCAAGAGTGGGTTGCCATTTCCTACTCTGGAGGGATTGAATTTGCATCTCCTGTGTCTCCTGCATTAGCAGGCAAATTCTTTACCACTGTGCCATACGTGGCACAGAGACAAACATGGACATTACATAACGACAAAGGAGACAATTCATCAAGAAAATATAATTTCTTGATATATATGCATCAAGATACAGAAAGAAACTGTAGGAATAAATTTAACCAAGGAATTGAAAGACCTATAAACTGAAGATGTTGAAAAAAATTGAAGACACACAAAAATGAAAAGATATTCAATTCTCATGTGTTGGAAGAATTAAGATTGTGAAAAGGGTTCATATTACCTAAAGCAATCCACAAATCACTATAATCCGCATCAAAATCCCAATTGCATTTTTCACAGAGACACAAAATGAATCCTAAAATTCGTATGAAACCATGAAAGACCCTGAATAGCGAAACCAATTTTCTTGAAGGAAAATAGTGAGGTTGAAGGTATCACACTCCCTGATTTCAAATTATACTACAAAGCTATAGTAACCAAAACTGTACAGTATTGGCAGAAAAGCCGGGGACACACAACAATGGAATAGAATGCAAAGCCCAGAAATAAATGCACACATATATGTACAATTAATTTATGACAAAAGTGCAAAGAATATACAAGGGAAAAAGCATAGTCTCCTCAGTTAATAGTGCTGGAAAAACTAGAAACTAGATGCAAAAGAATGTAATTAGGTTTATATGTTACATCATACACAAAAATTAACTCAAAATGGATTAAGGACTTAAATGCAAGACCTGAAACCATAAAACTTCTAGAAGAAAACATAGGCAGTTATCTCTTTGCAATATCTTTCTGAGCATGACTGCTCAAGCAAGGCAAACAAAAGCAAAATTAAACAAATGGAACTACATCAAACTTAAATGCTTCTTCACAGAAAAAGAAACCATCAACTAAACAAAAAGACAACCTACTGAATGGGAGAAGGTATTTGCAAATCATACATTTGATAAAGAATTAACATCCCAAGTATATAAAAAAAAAGTCATAAAACTTGACAGCAACAAAAACAACCTAATTTAAAAAATGGGCAGAGGATTTAAATAAAAATTTTTTACCAAGAAGACATATAGATTACCAACAGGCATGTGAAAAGATGTTCAACATCACTAATTATTAGGGAAATGACAATCAAAACCAAAATGAGATATCACCTCATACTGTTTGGAAGTGTTACTTCTTGTCTTTCTGAGAATAGCCAGTGTTGAAAAGGATGTGGAGAAAAGGTAACACTTATACACAGTTGGTTGTAACATAAATTGGTACAATCAGTATGGAAAACAGTATGGAGAATCCTCAAAAAATTAAGAGTAGAACTACCATATGACCCAGCTACTCTACCTCTGGGTATTTATCTGAGAAATACAACAATACTGTTTCAAAAAGATGAGTGCACTTCTATGTTCCTTGCATCATAAAATAATAACCAGGATATGTAAGCAATCTGATTGCTCACTGATGGATGGATGGATGAAGATGTGTATATATGTGTATGAATGTGTGTATGTACATATATACATAACAACAGAATATTACTCTGCTATAAATATGGTGAAATCTTGCTATTTGCAACATGGATGGACCTTGAGGGTATTAGGTGAAGTGAGGTAAGTCAGACAAAGAAAGGCAACTACTGTATGAATTTGCTCATATGTGAAGTATAAAAGTTTTTTAGAAAATGAACTGACAACACACATAGATACTGAGAATGAGTTGGTGGTTACCAGAGAAGAGGGCGGGTGGATAGGACAAAATGGGAAAAGAGGGGATCGCTTCTACAGTGATGGATGGAAACTAGACTTTTGAAGACGAGCTCACTGTAGTGTATTCAGCAATCTAATTATACTGTTGCACACATAAAATATACAATGTTATAAACCTATGTTACTGCAGAAAATGAATAAGTGCATTCTATATTCCATGGATACAGTTATAGACAAGTGATGATTGTCTTCTACTTTGTTCTGATAAGACCACTCCAGGAGTCTTCTGAACGTCACACATTAAGAGAGAAATGGCCTTGCCAGGGGCACATTCAGAGGCAAATGTTGAGTGGAATTCTAAAAACCAAATATTTGAAAGAAGGAGGGATTATTCCTGGGCGAGTAGTAGCCTTGAAGTAAAGAGATTTAGGAGTCCAAAGGAACAAATGGAAAAGTGTGTACTTTTGTGAAAATTCAGTAAATAATACTAAGTAAGATAGAAGAATACATAGGCTGTTTTTATGTATAACTCTAAGATAATGGCTCAGACAGTAAAGAATCTGCCTGCAATGCAGGAGACCCAAGTTCGATCCCTGGGTCAGGAAGATCCACTGGCAAAGGAAATGGCAGCCCACTCCAGTATTCTTACCTGGAGAATCCCGTGGACAGAGGGACCTGGCAGGCTACAGTCCATGGGGAAGTAAAGAGTCGCACACAACTGAAGCAACTTCTCTTTCCTTTCCTAAGATAATAAACCTAGAATAATTTTCACTACTTATAAAGCACTTTAAGTCAATGAAACTCTATAGAAATGAAATTAACTGCTTCTCTTTGGTTAAAGAATTCAGCTATACATTTGATGGGGGGTATTCAAACGGCATCAGCATATGATTGGACCTTAGATGTTTTAGATTCTCTCTAACCTTCAGCTCGTATTTAGACAGTATCAGTAAATAGCCACAGTACATCAATTTACTAGCTTTACTCTCATTATCATGCAGAATTTGCATGCCTTTATACGTAAAATGGAGTAGGTTCGAGGAAGTAGGGAAAGATTTATGTACCATCCTGGCAGAAGAGCAGAGCAGACTGAGAATCTGAGAGACCCCAGTAGGGTATCCTGCTGGATGGCAATCAAAATGATGCTTCTTTGTCTCAAAGTTTCAGAGGTTTTCACAGTAAGAACACAAAGTTCTTAATTCTAGAGCAGGAAAGCCCCAAGGATCTCTATGGAAAGTTTTAAAATTTTTACTATCAGATTAACATTTGGAGTTGTCTCATAAATGCTAGGGGTTTTATATTTTTTAAGCTAAGAGACAGGAAACAGCTCTTTGTCATTACTCTGCAGACGTTTTACTTGTGAAAGAAACAGGGAACAATGGCAGACACATCTGCTGAAATGACTTGAAATTGTCAGACTTGGAGACATGTTGTTCTTTATCTCACATTTTAATAATATGCAGAAGTCTGGCTTAAAGAAAAGGTCTCCTGTTGGTATTGTATCAGCAACAATGACTGAACTACAAAGGGCTGCATAAAGGGAAATACTCTTAATGGAATATTTGAGGGTTACTTGAGAGACCTACCTGGAGAAGGAAAATACATTCTGGCAAAAGGAATGTGTGATTGCTATGGACCTGCCGGAAGTTGCTTTTCCCGGAGAAATTAATGTTTTTCTCTGACTGAGAGGTTCTTGTTTTGCATATTGATTAAATTAGAATTGGCACTAAAGGGATTTCTGTTATGATTTATTTTTACAAGTCCTGATTTATTCATATTTTCTTTCTCCATTTACAATTTGCATATATTCAGGGAAAGTGAATCCTGAATTTTAGGAGGAATCAGATTCTTACCCCTAGTGTCAAAGATTAAACTGAGGCGAGGCCCTTTGTAGACAAAACAGCTAATTACACACATGAAATCTTTTTCATTGATTCTTTTATTATCTTCTATTGCTTTTTCTATTTCTCAGAAGTGCCTTTTCCTCCCATCTCAATCATCACAATTTCAATTTATTTTTAACAGTTTTATTGAGATACAATTCACAAGCCATGTGATTCACTCGTTTAAAGTCTACAGTTTAATGCCTTTGAGGATGTTCACAAACTCTTCATCTATCACCACAGTCAGCTGACAGCATTTGATTACCCCCATATGAAGTCCATGCTCCTTAGTCATTACCCACCATGCCCTCAGCCTCCCAGCCCTATGCAACCACTAATCTGCTTTCTGCTTTTTTATCCTATTCTGGATATTTTATATGAATGGAATAATATAATAGGTGGTCTTTTGAGTCTGTCCTCTTTCACTTAGCATCATGTTTTCAAGGTTCGTCCATAGCTGTAACATCTATCAGTATTCCATTGTTAAAATTGCTAATAGCCTTCCGTTATATGGATATACCACATTTCATTTATCCACTGGTCAACTGACAGACGTTGGAGTTTTTCTACTCCTGGCTCTTATGAATAATTCTGCTATGAACATTTGTGTATGAGTTTTTGTAAGGGTGTATGTATATTTTTATCTCTCTTGTGTCTATGTATAAGAGCAGAGTTACTGTGTCCTATGACTTTTAATGAACTGTCAGATTGTTTTCCAAAGCAGCCATACCATTTTACTTTCCCCCAGCCATGTATAAGGATTTCAGTATCTTCCTATCCTCACCAACACTTGTTATTTCTGTCTCTTGGATTATAGCTTTGCTAGTGAGTATAAAGTAGTATCTCCCTGTGGTTTTGATTTGCATTTCTCTGATGGCTAATGAGGTTGGGAGTCTTTTCATATACTTATCAGCATTTGTATACCTTCTTTGGAGAAATGTCTGTTAAAATCTGCTCAGTGTTTTAAAAAATAGATTGTCTTTTTATAAGTGAGTTGTAGTTATTATTTACTTTTCTAGATATATATATATATATATATCCTTTTCAGATACTTGATTTGCAAACTTCTTCCCATTCTATGGGTTGGCTTAAATCACTTTTATCAGATATTTATCTCTTATTTCCTAACACTTGCTCCTTGGAATGGCCTACTAAGTAGTTGTCATGAGAGGTTTAGCCGTATTAATACCATTCTTCTGTCCATCAGCTATCGCTTTCATTCATCTGAGCTCTGGATAAATATCAGTCTTACGGATGCACAATGGTCAGTATGCCATCTTGTTCCTGCCTCCATGGCACTTCCAATCTATTGTGAGAGACCATCAAGATATTATCTTACTGCTAAAAATTACTATCTAGATCATTGACTTTTGCATTCCATTAGTTCATTTTCTACTCCAGTACAAGCGTCCCCTGTTGTTTGTAGCCTTGATCTAACACATTCTCCCTTCTTTTAAAGGGCTTGGATTTTTATCTGCAGAGTGAACCATTTTAAGAGCAGTTACACAGATTAGAGAACATTGAAATGAGGGGTACAAGATGAAATCTGCACAAAGGATCAGATGTTCTCTTAAGATTGGTGTGAACACCAGAAGTTATCCAAATAGCCTCCAAGTGATAAACCAAAGAGTGAGACTGCAGAGACTGTAGAGGGACCATAATGAGTCACGTGCGCAGGACTCAGCCTGCAGCTCAGGGAAGGACTGTATTTCTTACCCAATAGGTCTTCTCTAATGAGGAAACTTGTGTGTGGGAACTCTGATAGTCATTTTTTACATTGGCTTTAGATCACCCTTTGGTTCTATAAAATGTTTCAGTAAAAACAGAAAATCCAGGAGCCTAAGTACTGAGAAAATTCAGATTGAATTCAGATTTCTTGTTTCTTCTCAGATAAATGTAAGTGAGTTAGAATCGTCTCTGACTTAGAAAGGTGACAACTACTTGGGATTATATTGCTTATACATAGAATGTTAAGTAAATGGTGATGATGGTGGCAGAAATAATTCATTGGATTATTATAGTGTCTGGATTTTTCAAGGAATTTTATATACATTACCATGAGAACCTAACAAGAACCAAGCAAAATTGCTAAATAAGGCTTCATTATTCATGTTTCTATAAACTTTTTTAGTCAATAATATATATACAAGAAATGCACAGATCATAAGTCTGCAGCTAGAGTCTCACATATTGAATATTCCATGTAAACAGTTCAAGGAATAGATCATTACTAGCATCCCACATGCTTCTCTTTATACCCATTTAATCAATACCTTCAACATTACCCTCCCAAGTGGCGGAGTGGTAAGGAATCCTCCTGCTAATGCAGGAGATACAAGATATATGGGTTGGATCCCTGGGTCAGGAAGATCCCCTGGAGTAGGAAATGGCAACCCACTACAGTATCCTTGCCTGGAAAATTTCTTGGACAGAGGAGGCTGGTAGACTACAGTCCATGGGGTTGCAAAGAGTTGAACATGACTGAGCATGCAAAGATGGAGAACCTTCAACATTACAGGAAGCCTTGCTCCTAGTCTAGTACCATAGTTTAATTTTGACTGTTCTTAGACTACAAATAAATGAAATTGTACAATAGGTACTACTTTTTGTTTCAGTTCTCTCACTCAACATTATGTTTGTGAGATTTATCCTTGCCATTGTTGCTTTCTATTCTGCTGTGTGAATACACCACAATTGATTTACCAATCTAATGAAGGACATTTGAGCTTTTTTCAGTTCAAAGTTATTACGAATAGTGTGGAACCTATTCTTTTACAGGTTTTGTTTGTTTTTTTACTGGGTATATAACTAGGAATAAAATCAGTGGGCCACAATAGGGTATCTGCATGCTTTTACATTTAGAATAAACTGTTAAACAGTTATCCGAAGTGGCTTATGCAGTTTAACCTCCCACTAGCAATGCGTGATGAAACTATGGATTACCCAGATCCTATATATACAGCTGGTATTTTCTATATTGTTATGCCATTTTCTGGGTGATTATTCATGTTTAAAAAATGGAGGCCTTGACGTACTTTCACAGGAGAAAAATTGAGAGCACAGATCTACTGGCACTGTGTTATTTACACTAAGCCAGACACAATGACTTTGCTTCCTTGGCAAAGAAGGCTAAGATCTCAGCAGCACAGATGCAACAAAAAGATGAAATTGAATATTAAGGCTTCTTATTGCAGCTGTGGCGTATTAAGAACTTAGAAGTTGCTATTCTCACCCTTAAAACAAGGAAAAAAAACTGGACAAACTCGGTGACTTTTCTTGGACTCATTGGAGAACAGAGCTCTCGGTGCACACTGTCACCTTGAAATCTAGGGAGCCAGATGAATCCAGAGAATCAAAGTGGAGACCTGGTTCCCCGGAGGTAAAGGCGCTGGAACCATAAACTGGCAGGTGCACTTGAATCATGACTTTGATGAATAGTTGGAAGTTGAGTGTGAAGTGTGAGTTCACATATGTGCATTATTACAGGATGTTTGTCTTTCTGATTTCACACTCTATGACATGTTCTAGGTCCATCCGCATCTCTATCTAGAAAAACAGTACAGATGATCTTATTTGCGAAGCAGAAATAGAGACACAGAGATAGAGAACACACATGTGGCTGCCCAGGTGGAAAAGGGGGGCAGTGGGAGGAATTGGGAGATTGGGGTGGACACGTATACATTCCTGATGCGTGCGTGTAGGCGCGTGCTCAGTCATGTCCAACTCTTTGCATCTCCATGGACTGTAGCCCGCCAGGCTCCTCTGTCCATAGACTTCTCCAGGCAAGAATACTGGAGTGGGTTCTCATTTCCGACTGCAGGGGATCTTCCTTACCGCGGGATCAAACCTGTATCTCCTGCATTGTCAGGCGGGTTCTCTGCCACGGTGCTACTTGGGAAGCCCATACACTGTCGATACGATATCTAAAATAGATAACTAATGAGAACCTACTCTGTAGGACGGGAAACTCTGCTTAATGCACTGACCTGAGTGGGAAGGAAGGCTCGAAAGGGAGGGGGTCCATGGATATGTATGGTTGACTCACTTTCCTGTACAGTAGAAACGAATACAGCATTGTAAAGTAACTCTACTCCAATATAAATTAAATCTTTAAAAAAAGAAGCGTAAAAGTAAGAAACTTCTGCCTCCTTCTGTACTCTCACTCCCGCCCCCACCTCACATCCTGCTTTCTAGAAGAAAGGGTTTTGAGCCACATGAATGGTTTATTATGAGGCAGGACCAAATTCTCTCTTCAAGTCCAGCCACAGGTTCTAGGAGCAGATGTTAGAGCATCCTAGTGTAGCCAGTCCCTATCAGTTTGCTATGGCTCTGTGCTTACCTGTTCTGTACTGAGAAGACAGACCTAGACAGAGACTTTAAGATTCAGGATCTGTTAACCTCTGAACAGCCGGAGGAGAGGCAGCCCAGGGGACAAGGTGAAGTGCTAGACGTGTGTCTCAGCTTCTCCCCGGTAGAGACACCTTTCTGAAGCAGGTTTCTAACAACCCTAGCCCCAGAGAAAGACACTTACAAGGCATTGCTCCTACAATTTATGATGCAAATTAGACAGAACACAATAGATTAATTAGGAAACATGGTTTGAATTTCCATTATGCAGACAACGATTGGTTGTAAAGTGATTGCGTTCGGGAACTAACACCTTGGCAGCGGGGGAAAAATCACCGACGAGATGCATAAACACACGTCTTTCCAGCCATGGAGTGCCCAGCTGCTCACTTAACCTCAAGTTCGTTCTTCCCCTGGGGCTTAGATCCTGGGGAGGCTGGAGACATTGGTTAGAGAAGAGGGTCGATGGGTTGGGGTCTATCTTTATAGATCATAGAAGAAAACTAAGTCGTGGGCTCAATTAAGCTCTTCTCGTCCCATACAATTCTATTCCAGGTGGTATTCAGAGTCTAGGACTTAAGTTGTATTATGTTGTATAGGGTTTACAGGAATTTCAGGATCCCAGTAACCTGGGACTTTGTAACTAAATCCAGAAACAAAAATTACACCAGCCTAGTGACCCAGGGAGACTGCAGGGGTTAAAAGATGTAGCTGGAGTCAAGCAGTACAGCGGCACAGATTTCAGCATGCATTCTTCTCCCCATCCTCCTGACTGTCTTCACGAAGAAAACATGAGTGCCACTAAGAATGGCTGCAGAAAATCTTCACCCTCTTACAATTCCTAAGGGGCATTATAAAACTTAATTCCAAACTTTCTAAAGATAATTTAAAATAATATTCTAGACAAGGAGAATGAACTCTAACAACTCTTCAGTAATTGTGCAGTTGTGAAGTATATGGTCCCTTTAAGGCACAGGGGTTCAAGATAACGAGGAATGAAATGCATTTATTTCATTGTCCATCATGTCTGTGTTACTAAGTCAATGCTGGGCATCAAATTAATGCAAAACAAAATACAAACAGCATTGTCTGATGTGCTATTTCCTCAAAGAGTCAGGAACACATCTGCTTACTCATTCATGTGCATCTGTAATGGAGACTCAGGAATGATTATAAGTGACTGGTGAAACCATGGGTGTGGGCGGGCTCTAGCGTGTAGAAGAGATGATGATTGGGGACAGAGTCCTGGGCAGTACTGTCATTTAAAGAAGACAAGAAGCTCATGAAGGACATGCTACATAGGGGTCACAAAGCAATAGGCAAAACCAGGAAAAATACATCCCAGTAGTGAAGGGAGGAGGGAGTTCTAAGAAGGGGTTAATGGAGTCTACTGAATGCCACTAGGAGGTATTTCATCTGGTCTCTTTAAGAAAGCAGACCTTAAAACACAGCAAGTGTGCACTGAGATGGTTTATTTTGAGAAGTGATGCCAAGGAATGAGGAAAATAAGGATCTGGTGAACTGTCTAACTGACACCCACTGGACAAGTGGGACTGGACCTTCTCAGGAGTGAAGAAAATAGCTCTCAACTGACTGTCTAAGTGATGGAAAAAAGAAGCAGTGATCCATCAGCCCATCTCCAGCTGCCCCCGTGTCCTCCATGGGATGGAAGTTCCCTTGTATTGCAAGGTTTGTGAGTCATGGTTCCTAGAAGCTCTTTCTGAGACAGGGATAACCCATGACAAGAAGTGAGAGATTCCCCATGGAGGAGAAGTAACACTTTGCAGATGCTTTGCGGTTTACCCACATAGAACTGATGGCTACAGCAACAAGAAAGGCTTAATGTAGATGACATGAGACAGAGCACAAGAACTATCCAATGCAGTGATGAAGTAAACATTAGAAAATTTGCAGTGAAGTAGCAAATTAGTAGCAATGCAAGGGACATTTTAGCTTTAGTAATCCAACACCTTAGAACTTGACTAACCTCAGGGATAGCTCAATCAAGAGACTTAATTGATATATTCAGCTTCCTTGATTCTTTTTTATTTGGCTTTCTTTTACATTGGCTTCAGTTTCAGCAAGATCTCTCCAGACTAGGAGAAATGACATCTAGAGATGTCAGTTTATGTAGTACTTGTAGATCATACTCTCATGAGAAAAGGTACCTTTTTCTCTTCCATCATTAATATTAGTCTCTTAAAAATAACTGACTGATCTTATTGGGTGATCTGCCCATTCACAGCCCCACTGCTTATGCACAAGGTGATGGGGTATGTCTGTGTCATATACCTCTCCTGTGACTTTTCAAGCAATACTCCTTAACCGATAGACCCAACAATAGGAGCCATGAAGGCGTAGCTGCAGAACAGGAGAACTTGGAGAGACTGCAGATAGAGCAGAAAAAATGAAAAAAAAAAAAAAAGCATAACATGCTCTGTATATATGACATGGGGTAGAAAGTCCTTGAGGGATTGGTAATATGGAAATACCAACTCACCTGGGTCCTAGTTCTCTCTCTATTGACTTACTGTTTGTGGGATGTTGGACAAATTACCTAAATGCTCTGAATCTCAGCTTCTAAAGTCAAAGTGAGAGCAGTTGACTTCCTTCTTTTAAAAAAATGGTTTTAAGAATTTTCAAAATTAACAACCATATAAAAACCATCCATGTCCAAAACTGCATCAAACAGCATTCTTGTGGGTGTCACAGTCATTGGAACACATTTCTTCCTACTATATACATGCTGAGCTCACTGGTGAACTCTACGCAAGGCAACTTTAAACTCAATATTCTCAATCATAATCTTCCATCAGCATCAATTTTCAAACCCCATTTATGTATCAAAAACAAGACACTATCTACTAGGCTGTATTCACAGCATCAACAAGGAGGTAATATAAGCTTCGCTTCACTTAACATGTTTAATCAATCAAG
Organism: Cervus canadensis; assembly: GCF_019320065.1. Lineage (NCBI taxonomy): Eukaryota > Metazoa > Chordata > Mammalia > Artiodactyla > Cervidae > Cervus > Cervus canadensis. The sequence goes on from NC_057408.1 coordinate 6,959,829, forward strand.
TTAACAAGAATTAAAATTCACTTAAAGTCTTTCTGCCGAAGTGGATGCCCCTAGAATGCAGAAACTATCCAGACATTATTTGCTTTCACTGCTCTTTGAAAGCTCTCTCACCAAAGCCATGGGTTTGAGAGACACACCTGAACAAGTTTTGAAAATACAGTCTTTGCGCCAAGTCTCTGCGTGGGCTCTCTGCTTTTTCTCACCCGCGCCCCTCTTATTCCAGCACCGCTGTCAACCTCACCAGGGTTTCATAAGTTCAAACACCATCTGGTTCCATATCACAGACTTGCATTCAGCGTTGATGCGACTCATGGAATAAAGAGTGTTGGGTAAAAATGGGACACCCACTGTCTAAGTCATGGCGAGTACAGTGTGATAATATTCTTAGCTGAGGAGGTATGTTGACAGAAGGAATTCTATGGTAGAATATTTACAATACCGCAAAGCACTTCTTCCGTAGAATTTGAAATAAGACTAACTGCAGAGATTAAATGGAGGCTTTATAGTGCATTTTATGATATGAAGCCAGGCAATGATAAAAAAATAATATAAGCAAAAATCAAATACTGTGTACTCTTATTTCCAAAGAAGAGAATTTGCTCAGGAAAAAAAAATCATATACTAGAGTTTAAATTAAAATAAGGAGGAAATACTGTAATTTTAACCAATATCTTCTATTTTGAACATTCAAATAATTTTCTTGAGTATTCTGTGTGAGCAGAAAACCCTTTCAGTACCAGTTACACTGTATTGGTTTGCCTATCTGCAAACATTTCAACTATTCAGTATTTCGACTCTTTCTATAACAAAACTTTTTGTTGTCTTTCAGTCACTAAGTGGTGTCTGACTCTTTGTGACCCTATGGACTGCAGCATGCCAGGCTTCATTGTCCTTCACTATCTACCAGAGTTGTCTCAAATTCAAATTCACGTCCATTGAGTCAGTGATGCTTTCTAACCATCTCATCCTCTCCTGCCCCTTTTCCTTTTGTCTTCAATCTTTCTGAGCATCGAGGTCTTTTCCTATGAACAAAACTTTAACATTCTTTTACTTCTCTTTGCCTAAAGAATAATGTCTGAAATACTAATAAATATACTTCACATTGAATACAGTAATTCTGAAAGTAATACAAAAGTATACTTACAATGGCATTACTATTAGTTTAGAAAACTTTAGATGTTCACCACTCTCTTCCAACCAGAATGGTGGTCTGCATTCCCCAGCCAGAAGAATTGGAGCCACTGTTGTATTCAATACCTGCTGTGAGCCCCTGCCCAATCTTACTCTCATGCCATTTTATCTGAAGACACAGAAAGGGGTAGTAGTCAACGAAGGGGCACCCATAGAAGCATCTAGTAAGAGACAAGAGAGCAGCCACGTGATATCTTCTCACTGTACAGTAACTGCTCTGGAATGCTTTTCCCTGTTAAAGAAAAGCATCTTCTGCTGTCTTGCCCTGGTAAGGAGTACAGTTTCATCAAGACAGCCAACTTGTATTCATTTTTCCTGTAGGCACACCATAGCTTAAGTCATTAACATATCAAAGTTTCCCCTTTTAGAGTGGCATTGAGTTATTTTCAATCTTAAGCAGATCAGGGCAAACCTTGATTCATCAGAATTCATTCATCCAACTTTTATTGGGTGTTGATCACATGCAAGGCCAAAGCGAGGATCCTTAGGGATATGGAGTAGAGCAAGACACGATTCCTACCCTCAAGAGCTTAGCATCCAGCTCAGGAGATGGAATACGTACCAAATGTGTAAGTGTTGCATAAATGCTGAATAATGTAGATTTAAAAAAGGTAAAAAGAAAATTCTGTAAAAGAAACAAAGAAGTCCTGTTTAAGGTTCAGTTCAGTTCAGTCACTCAGTCATGTCCGACTCTTTGCAACCCCATGAATCACAGCACGCCAGGCCTCCCTGTCCATCACCAACTCCCAGAGTTTACTCAAACTCATGTCCATCGAGTCGGTGATGCCATCCAGCCATCTCATCCTTTGTCGTCCCCTTCTCCTGCTGCCCCCAATCCCTCCCAGCATCAGGGTCTTTTCCAATGAGTCAACGCATGAGGTGGCCAAGTATTGGAGTTTCAGCTTCAGCATCAGTCCTTCCAATGAACACCCAGGACTGATCTCCTTTAGGATGGACTGGTTGGATCTCCTTGCAGTCCAAGGGACTCTCAAGAGTCTTCTCCAACACCACAGTTCAAAAGCGTCAGTTTTTTGGCGCTCAGCTTTCTTCACCGTCCAAATCTCACATCCATACATGACCGCTGGAAAAAGCATAGGCTTGACTAGACGGACCTTTGTTGGCAAAGTAATGTGTCTGTTTTTTAATATGCAGGAAAGTTAGGTTGGTCATAACTTTCCTTCCAAGGAGTAAGCGTTTTTTAATTTCATGGCTGCAATCACCATCTGCAGTGATTTTGGAGCCCAAAAAAATAAAGTCTGACACTGTTTCCACTGTTTCCCCATCTATTTCCCGTGACGTTTAAGGTTACATAAGATAAAACTTTAGCTGTCAGAACAGACTTTGGGAAGGGCTTCTTTGTCTAGATGGCACTCCGTGCACTTGATTTCTTGAAATGACATTGGGCAGGCACTGACCACATGCTCGGCACTGTGCTTGGCCTTTAAGCTGAAATCTTGAGAAAGGCTTTGAGTTCTGATCTATGGCAACTGAGACTGGGGATTTGGGGTATGCTTGCTCATGGCTCATGACAGTCAATTTTTCGTGAGAGGTTAGCCGATCAGTCCTTGGTTGAGCTGTGGGGACTTGCCATGGAAATGGGCAAACACTTCAGTTTGGGATCTCCACATCCACCCTGCTCTGAGTTACTTGTTTAACTTTTGTGGGCATGAATATATTCCAGGCAGAGGGAATGAAATGATCGTCTGCTAATTCGTCACATGATTTCCAGCAGTTACTTTGTTGGTTCATGTTTTTTCCCCCCCCATCCACAGGAAGTTTGATAACTTGAGGATTTTCTGTCTCTAACATCCTCTTATCTGTAGAGTAAGAAGTGGAAAGAAACCCAGTGATAGAGCGTTAATGAGGATGGAGGGCATCTCTCCAGCCTGCCTGCTTCCTCTGCTGGGCAGGTGCTCAGGGAGAGGTGCTAATAAGCCTCACACTGATCTCTGCACTGTAACGAGGGGCTGCTGGATCCGAGCCTCTCCATAGGAGTGCTGTTTCCCTGCTCTGAGGTTGTCTGAAGTGGCAGAAGAGAGCCCTGAGCTGAGAGCCCTCGCTTTATTCGCTCCTTCTTGCTGGGTCTCTGTGGGACCCCAGGGCAAGTCACTTAACCTCTCAGTGCCTGGTGGTCTTCACCTGCAAATTAGACTCCTTTTTTTTCCCTCCTGCTCCTGCATGGATCATGTTGGGAGGGTCTACACACCAAGCTCAGGTTGTCTATGTGCTGTGCTAAGATGCTTCCATCGTATCCTACTCTTTGTGACCCCGTGGACTGTAGCCCACCAGGCTCCTCTGTCTATGGGATTCTCCAGCAAGAATACTGGAGTGAGTTGCCATGCCCTCCTCCAGGGGATCTTTCTGATGCAGAGATCGAACCCGTGTTTCTTGCGTCTCCAGCATTGGCAAGTGGGTTCTTGACCACTGGCGCCACCAGGGAAGCCCCAGGTTGCCTACAGGTGTCAGGAACACAGTGTTGTGAGAGAGTCAAACGCTGCTGTCATCACTTGCCTAGGAGGGGAGGAAGGCCATGGAGATCTAGCCAACCTGGGTGACACCGTCAGGTGGTCCAGGCGTAATGGCATCCGGACACAGAGATGATGCTTCGGTCCCCCTGACATTTCCCACTAGCCCCTACCTGGGCCTTGATGGCCTCTCTTTTGAGCCTTTTTAACCTAGGTTCTCCTTTTCCTGCTCAGTCAGTGAAAGCAGAGCAGTATGTGGAGGGACAGGCATAGGAGAGGAATGCGTTTCCTTCCCTCTTTCTTAGCATTTACCACGAGGTTTCAAGGCTTGTTTTCTCATCATCAAGTCATAGTTTTCTTTCCTCCAACAAATTCCCAAGCAATTCAGGTGGATTTTGATTCTTTGGAATGAATGGCCTTTGATTCCTTCACCAAAGCGCCTCTGTTGGCCATAGATGAGTACTCTGGACTTTTGTGGAACTGACATTCGGAAAAGATCAGACTCGGAGTCAGCACTGACTCCCAGTACCAGCTCCATCATTTACTGAGTGACATGGGTCAGGCTACCTCCATCTATCTGTGCTTGAATGTCTCATCAGGAAAGGGAATGTGTGTCAGCTGTGGCTCAGATGCATTTCTGATCTGTTCGCCCCACAGGTGGCAGATTCCCAGGTGGTTGGGTCAGCTGGCTTCTGACTGGGCTTGGCCACAGGGAGAATCTGGCAGGAGACAGTAGTAGGCAGGGTGGATCAGCAAGGAGGCTGCCGAGGCCCTTCCTTATCCTCAGGTGCATCCTCTAGAGCAGCTGAGTCTCCTTTGGGATTCAGCCTCAGAGAGCGTGACCCTGGCCAGGCTCCTGTCACTCCACCTTCCCTTCTTCATTCCTCATTGCTTTCCTGCTTTGGCCAATGTTTGTGCTGCCTCGATTTCCCCCTTTAAATGCCCTTGGTTATAAATATTGTGTGTGTGTGCTTAGTCGCTCAGTCGTGTCCGACTCTTTGCAACCCCATGGACTGTGGCCTACCAGGCTCCTCTGCCCATGGAATTTTCCAGGCAAGAATTTTGGAGTGCGGTGCCGTTTTCTACTCCAGGGGGTCTTCCCAACCCAGGGATCAAATTCACATCCCTTGTGACTCCTGCACTGGCAGGTGGGTTCTTTACCGCTAATGACACCAGGGATGAGCTAAATTATATTAGAAGCAGTTCCTTTCCCTGGCTAGATCCTGATAAAGTTGATGACGTACCTGTTTTACAAGGATGTTAAGATTTAAAGAAACTCTTATTCAGTTCCTTATTAGGTAAATGCTCAGGAAATAGCCATGGGATCCAATCCATTAGCAGCCCTTCTTTTGCTTCCCAGCATCTCCACTTTTTTGTCCTTTCAAGTTCTAAAACTGCTTCAAAGTTCAATGCAGATGCTACTTACTTCACAAAGTTTTGCTCATCCCTAGTCATAAAGGACTTTTCTCTATTTTTCTCCCATGGCCTTTTGGATTTTTCTCCATTTTTCTCTCATGGTCTTTGGTGTATGCATCTCCAGCAGAGTTTAGCATAGTCTGCCAAGTAGTTAATCACTTGTAAAATTGTCTTCTCTTACTAATTGGTAAAGTTCTTTCTATTTCTTTCCTCTTTATCTCCCAAACCTCTGTACCTGAAGAGGTTCTTAAAAATATTTGCTGAACCAGATTGAATAGGAATGTCTTTCTTGTGTCTTTTTCCTGCAAATTGATTCCTGTAATCTGAGGGGCTATGGAAGACCCTGAGACTGACTTTCCAAATTAAGTATTTGAAGAATTTTGAACCAGTCCATAATAATAGGAGCTTTTTGAAAGGTGCAGCTTTACCATACTTGGGCTTATTTTTAATACCCAAAACTCATCAGTTTTTTATCACAATTTCAGTATATGCTCCCTACTAAGGACATTCATGGGCTTCCCTTGTAGCTTAGCTGGTAAAGAATCTGCCTGCAATGTGGGGGACCTGGGTTCAATCCCTTGTTTGGGGTGATCCCCTGGAGAAGGGAAAAGCTTCACTTCAGTATTTTGGCCTGGAGAATTCCATGGACTGCAGTCCATGGGGTCACAAAGAGTTGGACATGACTTAGCGACTTTCACTCACTCACAAGGATATTCATATCAAAATGCACAGGATGTGAGAAAATGTTGCTGTAAATGAATAATGAAAAATCAGATGTTTGATTTGTGCCATGATGCAGGATCCATAAGCATATCTACAAAACTATACATCTAGGTCTAGAATTGTACTGACACATTACAGGTGCTCAATAAATATTTGTTGGATGCTTGACTACATATGTATTTGAGCAAGATCTGAAAGAAAATGACATGTCTGTAGTTACCCTTCGGACACCATTCTCTCATGCAAATTTCCAATTGATTTTTCCTCACTTTTCCTAGAAGCATTTATTTTATTTTTTATTGAAGTACGTTTGACTTACAAGTTACGTTAGTGTCTGGTGTACGGCAAAGTGATTCAATTATATATATATATATATATATATATGTAATTTGTCACATTCTTGTATTTTTAATTTTAAGGGAAGCTTACCCTCAAGCTATCTCTTCTATTTTCTCTTTTCTTTTTCTTATGTAAATATATCATCCATTATTTGGCTTCTGAAAATCTTGAAAACGTGACATGGGTCAAATTGTTTCTGCGACATTAATGGTAGAAAAGAGAGGAACAGAGGTCCCCATGCCTTGGAATGAAGATTGTTCCTTTTCTTTCCCTTCGAGCTTCCGTACCCAGTTTTCCCCTCAACCCCTTGTCTGTTTCACTGTCCTCCTGTCCATGCTTCCTCCCCGACTACCCCTGGCACCTGCACCCCAAAGTTCCCTGTGGTTGTGGTCCGCAGGGAGGGACCTCCGGGCAGTTGATTGTGGAACATTGCAAGTAAAAGGGGTCCTCGAGTTTAATCTAGTGGACTTCGCTTGATTTACAGATCAGCAAACTGAGCCCGAGGGTGGCAAACCCTCAAGCTCACAAGAGAAGGAGCTAGAATTTTGCATTTTCTGATTCCCTGCAGAATAGCGGGCAGAGGCAGTAATTTAATTATTGCCCCTGGGAAGGGCCCAACCTGCAGGAATGGTGTCTCCAGGGCTGTCTTGCTCCAGCGCCCCAGCTAATGAAATGTACAGGTTCTTTGTGACAGTCTAGGTATAGTGGCCATTCTTGCTTTTCCCACTCTGGCCCTTCCGGCTTTCAAAACTTGTCTTATCCTTGAATAGAAAATTCACCCTGTGAATAAAGGGTTCTATTAGCATAGGCAGTATTTTTCTTAACCTCCAAGCCTTAGAGGGTTGAGCTAAATTTCCCCAGAGACATGGGCCAGGCTTCTATTGGCTTGTCATCTTCCCAAGTGCCTCTGAGCCAGAGTTCCTTCCACGACTGTTCCTTTCCATTGAGTGTCCTTGCCAAGATTTATGAGTCAGTAAAGAGAAAAAGAGCCACGTCAACTGTCCTGTGAAGGAAAATGAGATTCTGCTAAATTTAAGGAGAGTTAAAATGAATAAAAAGATCACTGGGTTAAATACCATGACAGAGGATAATAGATGAATTTTAGAACATACAGCAGTCATCCTAATTTACAGGTACAACAGAGTAGAAAGCTAGATAAGTCCCCTCTAGTCCTTTGATAGGCCACCATAATATAATTAAATGATTGTTCATTTTCTAGATAAGACTACGTTTTTGACATAGACACTGGGTACTGGGAACTCATCCACTCTGGGCCCTTCATGTGACACAGATTCATTCTTACTGAAAAAGAACCAAGAATATTCAGGCCAGCCCTAGCTCTCTGAGAAAAGTCATGAGCTTTAGAAAGGAGAGCAATTTCTCCATTTAAAAACACAAGCTTGAGGGTGCTGGAGTTTATCAGATATACTGCAGAGTGGTTTGCTCCAGATAGAGTATTGGTGGAGTCAGGCAACAAATTAGGATGGTTCAGCCCTGTTCTGATAACATTCCTCTGTCCCGCCCCACCCCCTATCCTGTGGTATGGCCAATTGATGACCTTTTCTTAACTTAGTCAAGTGTAGCTTCAGGACTGTCTCCCTAATTCTCCCCAGCATTTCATATTGCCAAGCCCCTAAGTAAATCCTGGTACCATTCCATGAGTTCCTTACACAGTTCAAATCAGTGCACGTGAATTAAAGCACTCTTCTTTGGGTGTTTTAGTACTTCTAACTGAATATTTTCTACCAAGACATCTTTCCCTAGATGTTCCATGGACTTCTTTTAAGAGTTTCCCTTGTCCTGGTTCACCATTTCTAGTCACTTGGCTACAAGTATTGGTGCTATCATCATTTTCTTGTCCCTTGATTTTCACATCCAATCTATCACCACAATATGTGGGTTCTTCCTTGGTACTACTTTTCACGTCTTTCTCCTCCTCATTTCCATGAGAAACACTTGATATTTACCCTTAGTTTCTTGACAGCACCACAGATTTTTATAGTAGGTTTTCCTCTCCTCCAGTGTTCCCCTCCCATTCTGTCCTATGCTTTTTTTCTCCCCTATTGCATTTTCAGATTTAGTCAACCCATGTTTATTACACCTGTATTGAATTTTGGTGCTAAGTGAACAAAAAAAAAATGAAAAATTCATGGATCTTCACCTCAGGGAACTCAGGGTAGAGTGAAACAGAGACACAGGAAGACTGAAAGGTAAGGATGAAGAGTGAATCAGAAGGGCTTGAGTCCAGTCGTGGCTCTGACATCCTCAGTCATAGAGTTCTTGGTAATCTCAGTGCTCCATGCCTGCAAAGTGGGGATAATGATAGCATGGCCCCAACCTCATAAGTCTGTGGTGAAGATGAAATGAGACAATCCAGGAAGCACTTCAATAGTTCTTGACAACTGATAAATGGGAAATAGTAATAGCCATGACTCTAAAGCAATGCTTCTCAGTCTTTCTGTGGTCAAGGATCATTTTTTTGGTTTATTTGATTTCTGATACATCATGAGCCAATTTGCGGCTCTACTGTGCATGACACAATATGCAACTCAATCCTGGAGTGTTACAACAGGCAAACTGGCCTGTAACCTGTTCAGTGAGTCTATGGCTTGAATGTCTGGACATGAGGGCAGGGTCACACTGTAAACCTGTAACACACAGTTTATAGGTCAGAACCAATCCCTGGGCCATGGGGTTGAGTAGCACTGTGACAAAGTACAGCTTTATTTTCACCTTCTCACCCATAAGAAGCTCCCCATGAGCTAAGAAAAATCCTTTAACTTGACACTTGAGAACTTAAACATTCAGGTCACATCCTTCTTTCTAAACCTCATGTTTTATGACTTATTTTTACAAATTTGAGGCTCCTGTCCAAGAAATTATCTTACAGTTTCAGGGGGCAAGATACAGGGATGAAGTTAAAGGACATTTCACTCTGTTTCATCTTCTTCAAAGACTCCCGGCTATCTGAAATTAGCTTGCCATTTCATTAGATGTATTCTCAGTGTTTTCTCAGGTGCTCAATCTGGTCTTATTGGTTAACTGTATTTCTGATATCTAGAACAGTCCCTGGCATACAATAAGTATTTGATAAATACCCGTTGGATGAACAAGTGAATAGTAAAGCGATTCTGCTCAACACATTTAAAATTCAATCTCCTAAACACATTACTCACCTGTTAATGCTTTAAAATTTGGAATTTCTTGCTTTTAGCATGAAACAGTTCTTCTCTTTTCACCTAGAATGACACTGTCTTCCCACCTATCTTTCTTGTCATTGCATTTTTGGTTACTATTCATCCACTAAAACTCAATTGAAAACAACACGCATACCATGAGAGTTGTGACTTAAGTTTAATTTGAGAAAAAATGAGAATTATAGCCCAGGAAATAGCCTCTCAGTCAGGTCTGAGGAACTGTTCTGAAGAGGTTGAGGAGCTGGTCAGAATGTATATGACTTTACTGAAGGGGGAATGCATGAATCAAGCACTCATTTTGACAGAAGGGTGCTGCTAGTCACAAGGAGTAGATAATTTTAAACCTTTTCTAGATAGGAGAAGATGCAAAATGTGGGCTTATAAAGTGTTCTCCTGAGAGTACCTAACTCTCTGAAGGCCTGTTCTGCCGGTTGTTCCCAGAGTACAGAGTGCCTCGTTCCTCATCTCCTCTCTGCACTCTTTTCAGGGTGTGTTGAACTGCAGTGGCCAGTGATCTCATCCCTGTAGAAATAGATGGCAAGTGACAATGTTCAGCGGGCACCTTCTTCTGACTCTACTACAGCGCTTTCTGCCATGTTTCATTACTTACCTTGTACACTCTTTACCAGATTAAAAGATCACAGGTGCCTTTGGCATCATTCATATTTTCATTTTCAAATGTATTCAACACAGTGTCTGATAGGCAGTGGGACTCTAATGCTGAATTACACAGATTATAGCTGAGTTCCGCAGAATCTATTTGTGTCTCAGCATATCAGTTCAAGTTTTGCCTTCTTCATAGAGCCTGTCATGAATATTCCCACCCACAGCAGTGTGTCTGCTCTGTATGAACTTATGGGCTTTTTGAAGCTTATCCTTTAATTAGCATTTTAAGATTTTATTCATGATTTTATTTCCTTAACAAATATTTATGTTTTGCTATTGTGTCTAGGGCATTATTAAAGCTAGCAAGGCAGATAATGAAGATTTTTTTAAAAATCGTACTTTCAATCATCTTGGAATAGAATTTTCATTATTAGTATCTAGTAGTGTGTATGTGTTACTGTTGTTTTCCATAACTTGAATGCATGCATACATGTATACACATCCTGAGATCTTAGCCTTCTCCACAGCATTGCTTAGCCTGCAGGTCTTAGCAAATACTCAATACAAATGGGATTAGTTGGTGTTCCACACACATATACTAGTATAACCACATGGCGCAAACTTATTATCTCTTATTAGAAGGTAATTATCTGTCTTTGGAGTGAAATCGGAAAACCACGTAGCACTGATTCTATGGCCCACAAATGCAGGTGAGCTCTGACAATGTTGATAACTTCACCTGTAGAGAAAGCCTATAATAACCCATGCTCCATAGACCACTTAAATCTGGTGCCTAGAAAAATAATTAGATGCAAATGGAATGTGATAGGAAACATTTACTAGTCAGGTAGAGTAAAAACTTTGTTAATTTGAAATGCAAGGGACCAGAAAAATGAGCTCTGAATTAATTGGGTTTGGATTATCTGATGTTTTTATTAAGGGCACTTAGTCATTTAGGCAATAACAGCTGCTGTTTGAATTTTTCAAAGTTGGCCTTCTGAGGTTTTACTGTCAAGGCATGATTTCTTACAGTGGTAATGTAATGTGTGTGTGTTTAAATATTACCCTTTGCCACTGGACATACATGTCTAGTAATTTGACCAGATTTTCACCAGCCCATCCAAATTTCCATTTATCAGGTTTTTAAATTTTTTATTTCTATTTTTACTGACTTCCACTACCCCTGACCTGACTCCCTCCAACTTGGTTCTTCTCTGATAGCAGAGAAAATTGATGTAAACCTTTCAGGCAACCAGAATAAAAGGCCATTTGATTGTCTGCTGCTCTACCTCAAGTCATCTTAATGTGTTTAATTGCTCATCTAATTGCTCATCTGATCCATCTCTCTATTTGCATGATAAATATTGTAGAAATCTATCTATTAGAAACTGTAAGGGGATAATAAGCCCCCAACCAAGGCAGAAAGTTCTGGGACTATTCTAAATCATTTTTGAAAGGTGATATTCATAATAAAAAAAAAAATCAAGGTTACCTGTGATGTTCTCTAAATAGACAAAACAAAAAAAAAATCCATTAGAATATATTCATGAATCATTCTAAATTTGAAAACTTTGCTTTGATGATTCTGTTACACCAGGAGAAGTGACAGCTTGCTGGCAGAATTTAAGATTTGCTTATATTGCTTAGTTAAAAGACAAGATAACTACACATAAAAAATAACAACACATATCAATAAATAGACCCAGAACACAATACTGTAAGCATCAAGTTCATGCAACAGACAAAACTTGTCAGAATTTAGGGAAGAGATCCTGATTACCTGGGAAGACAGCCCTCACATGATGGAACTGAAGTTCAAATAATGTTGAAAATGCTTCACAAGTCATGAGTGCCAAATACATGCTTATGGTGCAACTGAGAGGCTCTGTTAGTTTAGCAAGACTGATTTCACTGATCATGGGAGCATTCCATTTTACTTATTGATACACATCTTCTTGGGGATACTGTCAGCGTTTCTCCCATTTTTCATTTAAGTTCCTGGAGAGCCTCACAGTCTTTCAAAGCCCAGAGGGGTGCCCTGGTGCAGTTCTGTCATTATATAAATAAGAGGACAAGTGACGTGGCCTGCAACTCAGAGCCAAGAGGGTGACCTATCAGAGCAGAGTCCCTTGACTGCTTTCCCAGTAATAACTGATGGGGTCTCCTATGTCCTCCACCATCACCACTGTCCCATTCAACTTTACAGGAGAGAGGCATCTGTACTTGTCCAAGGGAGAGCTGAACATAAAGTCTATTCCTTTCCCTTTTTAGGCAATGCTTCTTATTTTTGTTCCAGTACTTTAAATTTTTTCCCATTTCTCTTAAATTTTTAAATTAAAAAAAACAAAAATTTTTGGTCATACCATGCAGCTTATGGGATCTTATTTGCCAGCCCAGGGATCAAACCCCTGCCTGCTGCAGTGGAAATGCAGTCTTAACCACTGAACGACCACGGAAGTCCTTTAAAATTTTAAATTATTTAAATTATTAGTAGACCTTACTTTTAAAGCAGTTTTAGGGACTTCCCTGGTGGCTCAGACGGTAAAGCATCTGCCTTTGCGGGAGACCCGGGTTCAATCCCTGGGTCAGGAAGATCCCCTGGAGAAGGAAACGGTAACCCACTCCAGTACTCTTGTCTGGAAAATCCCATGGACAGAGGAGCCTGGCCCACTCCAGTACTCTTGTCTGGAAAATCCCATGGACAGAGGAGCCTGGTAGACTACAGTCCATGGGGTCGCAAAGAGTCAGACATGACTGAGCAACTTCACTTTCTTTCTTTATGTTTACAACAAAATTGAGTGGAAGATACAGAGATTTCCCATATGCCCCATGACCCCACCTAAGCATTGCACCCCTTATTATCAACATCTGCCACCAGAGTGGTGCATTTACTACAACTGATGAACCTGCCTCATGATCACCCCCAATCCATAGTTTACATACAACTCTTCATGTTGAGCCGTTCTACATGTTTGGACAAACATATAAAGCACATGTATCTAATATTATGGTACCATACAGAGTATTTTCACTGCCATAAAAATCATCTGTGCTCCATCTATTCATCTTCCCTCCCTTCCAAGCTCTGATTTTTATTGTATTATTATCTTATGTTAGTTTTGCTTGCTTTCTTCTACTTTGCCTCCTCACAGAAGCTCTATTTGTAGAATAGATGAACATGGGCACTCAGAGTAATTTGTATTAGCCTTGTGTTCAATGAGTAAATGAATGGATATATTTTCATTATTCTTTAGACACACATAAGTACTAATTACTGAAAATACATTTTTGGCTCACAAAGAAGGCAGGATTTACAAGCTTTCCCTTAAAGTGGGCTGACTTCAGACTAATGACCTTGAGATGAAGGTCTCTGTAACTCAAACCCACTGAGCCATCCAATACCTGGTCCTTTTTAATAGGTACAAATTATATTATTTATGAGATATGGAGAGATTATTCAACTGACCTGGCTCCATCCTCTGAATGAGTTAGTTTGCTTTCTCTTTGAGAATTTATAATCAGTTCAAACTTTCTTCTTTCAAAATGTTAGATGGCACTAATTTCAAAAGGAGTTTGGGAGCCCACAGTTTTAGAGTTGCAAGTTAGTATACCTCCTGCTGGAGAAACACAGTCTGTTATCATCAGTGGTTTTTTAGAAATATTTTACTTTTATTGGAGCATAGTTGATTTACAATGTTTGTTAGTTTCAGGCGCACAGCAAAGTGATTCACTTATACATATATTCATTTTTTAGATCCTTTTCTCGTAAAGGTTATCACAGAATACTGGGTAGAGTTTTCTGTGTTATACCCTAGGTCCCCATCAGTCAACTGTCTTAAATAAAGAGGCATACATGTGTTCATCCCAAGCTCCTGATTTATCCCTCCCCTCACCCTACAAATCCCCTTTGGTAGCCATGTTTGTTTTTGGTGTCTATGTTTCTTTCTGTTTTTGTAATTAAGTTTACTTGTATCTTTTTTAAAAATTCAATTCTACATATGAATGCTATCACATGATATTTATTTCTCTTTTTGACATTTCATTTAGTATGATAATCTCCATGTCCATCCATATTGCTGAAAATGGTATTATTTCATTCTTTTTTATTGCTGAGATATATGTCCATTATATCTATGTACCACATGTTTTTTATTCATTCATCTGTCAATGAACATTTAGGTTGCTTCCGTGTCTTAATTGTTGTAAATAGTGCTGCAATGAACATTGGGGTGCATGTATCTTTTGAATTATGGTTTTCTTCAGAAATATACCCAGGAGTGGGATTGCTAGATTATATGGTAGCTTTACTTTTAGATTTTTAAGGAACCGCCTCCATACTGTTTTCCAAAGTGGCTGCACCAATTTACCTTCCCACCAACAATATAGGGAGTTCCCTTTCCTCCTTTAACTTTAAATCCCTCTCCAGGATTTATCATTTGCACTCTTTTTGATAATGGCCATTCTGGCCAGTATGAGCTGATACCTCATTATACTTTTGATTTGCATGTCTCCATCAGCGGGTTGCTTGATTGGTTTATCTGGGTCTTGTTCTAAACAATTTTTCCAAAGCAGTATTTTGAAGAGTTTGGTATAATATGCTCAGAGGGCTATGAAAGAACATTCTCTTAACAAGGTCTTAAAATTCCAGGGGGAAAGTGCTTGACTAAGTATATTGGCAATTTCTCTGAACTGAAAACTTCAGAAAAAGAACTTTACTTAACAATTGCCGTGTGTTGTAAAAGATGGTGAAATGAGAAGGATAAATGAGAATGAAAGCCTCGACTGAAGCAAAACGCCATAGACTGGGCAGCTTATAAATGGTCCGTTTGTTTCTCAGAGTTCTGAGGGTTGGGAAGTCCAGGCTCAAGAAACCAGCAGACTTGGTGTCTGGTGAGGGCCTGCTTACTGGTTCTTAGCCACCTTCTCACTGTATCCTCACTTGGCAGAAGCAGTGAGCTATCTTGCTGGGCTGTCTCTTATAAGGGTACTTATCCCATTCCTGAGGATACCACCCTCATGATCTCATCACCCCTCAAAGCTCCGCCTCCCAATACCATCACAGTGGGGAATAGGCTTCAAATATGAATTTGGAGGGACACAAATATTCAGTCTCCAGCAGCAGAGTCAACATAAGGGAAGGGACTTGAGTGGATTTATCATTTCCATATTGCTCGCTGTGTTCCATCCCTGTAGACCCTTTACAGACTTTAACCGTCTTACCTTTATCAGAACACTGTATGGTAGATTAAGACCCTTGCCTCACTTTCCAGATGGAGGAATTGAGACACAGAGAAGTTATCTAACCTTCCCAGTGTTACCCAACAGGGAAGTGATAGCTCTGGGTTTGAAGCTGGACAGGTAGGCAACACATAGCCCTTTACTCCTATTCTCAGGGACATACATTATAAAGCCAGGAGCCAGGTTGGAAGGAGGATCTGGTAATGTAATCAGAGGCTATTTCAGAGCAGCAGTACCGGCCCAATCAGCAGGGGTCAGGGGAAATGAGGCAGTCAGGGAGGGAGCTATCTTTTCAGAGGGTGGGGAGGCAGCAGGCTGAACCCAGGGCAGGCATCTCAGAAGCACAGATTCAGGCACTCAGGCCAGACAGCATTCATGCAGGAGCAATTGGAAGTTCAAGCATCCTTCCCAATAGTCTAGGGTTTGCTGGGAGCCTGGAGGGCAGACTTGAGCAACCTACCCCAGAGAGACTGATTCTTAGTGAAAGTATCCTCACTACCAGTGAAGGCTCTTGCTACTTCCCACTGATGTCGAATGGAATTACAGGACAAGGCAGCTCAGAACACAGAGAAGAGAAAACTGGGTCCTTGATGGGAAACAGCAGGGGACTGTGAGGTCTGGACAATTAATTTAGAAATCCAGGACAATGACAGAATTGTTGCTTCATTGTGGCTTTCCCAATATTCAAATCTACTTGTCTGTCTCTCTGTCTTTCTTCTCTCCATCTGTCTCTCTTGCTCTCTCTCTCACACACACACAGTTTATGAAAAGTCAGCAGAGACGGAATATGGACCACCAGAGATGGAATATGGCTATCTGGAGGTTTTTCCTCAAAACGAAAAGTCTCTGGATTTATGATGCTCCGGTTCTCAGGATCACCTCTCACCCTCCAGAGAAGATTATGTTCAATATGTCAAGGGCATCTGTCATCTAGTGCTCCAACAAAGTATGGCAGTGTGGCAGCTGGCCAGGAGGGAGTCTTCCTCCATCCCCCAGGGGTTACTCCCTATCACTTCTCTGCGCGACACAGACTTTCCATACTTTCAGACTTTGACTCTGCTAAGCTCTTCACTGCTAAGCTCTGCCGGGAATTCTAGTGAGTCTGAGCAAGCACATCTTTTCCATCCATTCTGATGTGTGGGATCCTCTCCAGCTTTGCCCAGAGCAGCGAGGTGTTGACGTGACTGTACAGAGTCCGCTGTTCTTTAGTGTTACCGGCATCTCTCAGCCGTGGCCTTGCCCAGCTCAGATGAGCTGCTATCAACAGGCACCGAGCAAGCGTTTCTTTCTCCTGGCCTCCTTTAGTCATGGTACATGGCATTTAGACACGCTTCCTGAATCATGAGCAGAGCCACCAGTATGGATTCTGATGTATGACAGACCCACAGTCAGATCTCCAACCAACAGCCAAGAAAGCCTTTATCCCTTGTCTGATTGTCTCATTTTGCTTCGGTTGTATCTTATTGCTATGTAGTGAATAGAGCTGAGCTGATTCCATTTCCAAATATACTGACCAGGTAAGCAAAATTCCTGAGTTATGTTACATGTCTCTGAAATACAGGATAAACCCTTGCAGTGTCTTTTTTTTTTTTTTCCATCTGTAAATTGGATTGGTTCCTATTAAATAGGAATCTATTATACATTTCACTTCAAGCTGTATTGCCACATTTTGGGGGAAACTTTGGGGAAAATTAAAGAACATTTCTTTCCTGGACACTTCACGTTATATTGCAAACCTCTAGTAGTCAGAATTCAAAGACATAGTCCCAAGAGTTGTCCCAAGAGGCTCCCAAGAGGCTCAGTTTGGCAGGGTTATGAAATAAACTGAGCATCCCTGGTAGCTCAGCTGGTAAAGAATCTGCCTGCAGTGCAGGAGACCCTGGTTCGATTCCTGGGTTGGAAAGATCCCCTGGAGGAGGGCATGGTCACCCACTCCAGTATTCTTGCCTGGAGAATCCCCATGGGCAGAGGAGCCTGGCAGGATGCAGACCATGGGGTCGCAAAGAGTCAGACATGACTGAACAACTAAGCACACATGAGATAAGAAGCATGCTTGACAGAGCCTTTATTTGGTTAATGCAGAAGTGCAGCCTGAGATACGGCAGATTCTTCAGGCAGTTTCTTGCAAGTCCTTTGAACAAGGCAACTTAGCACCCCTGCCACGTGACCTTCTCAGAGTTCCACACCTCCTGCAGCAGGAAGGAAGAGTCTGTGTTCAGAGACAGGCCAACCACATGGAAACACAGGGGACTTTCTTAAGTGGATAAAGTTTGTTCCAAAAGAGGAATTGTTAGGAGTGCCAGGTTCAGAAAGTGAGACCAACGAGACACCAGTTGTATTTTTGTTTGTTTGTTTTAGCTGCAGTGGGTCTTAGTTGCAACTCGCAGGATTTTTCGTTGTGGTGTACAGGGCTTCTCTCTTATGTGGCACGTGGTCTCCAGAGCTTGCAGCCTCAGTAGTTGCAGCACATGGGCTTAATTGCCCCAGGCCATACGGGGTTTCAGTTCCCCCACCAAGGATCAACCCCCCACCCCCTGTATTGGAAGGTGGATTCTTAACCCCTGGACCACCAGGAAGTCCCCAAAGTTGTATTTCTGCACACGCACAGACTTCTTCCACACATTTGGGCCCCACGTGTTGTGCATTTTCTTTTCTTTCATTGTAACCCCTTTTCAAAAACTAAAGTTTTTAAAACCTTTGAAACTTCAATAGCATATGACCTTAATAGCATACGTCTGAAGCTGTCTCAAAGAAACCCACGGAATCAAGTCACTATCATTAATCCAAACCCATAGATTAAAATGGTTTCTTGCCCTCAGAACCAGCATTTCTCAAAAGGAAGTTCTCGGCACCAACAGTATGCACATTAACCTGGCTTCACACTAGACTCACAAACTCTGAGGGTGGGCCCAATTATCTGCATTGAACAAGTCCTCCATGAGATTCTTATGGACTGCAACTTTGAGAATAAATTAAGCTTAGCTGTACTTTAGAATCACCTGGTGAGTGATTTTTATTGCTTGCTTTAAAAAAATACGCAGTTTCCACTCCCCAAGATGCTGAAGTAATTGGTCTGAAGCATAGTCTCCAGGGATTTTAAGAGTTCCCCAGGAGATTTTAAGGTTCAGAGTTGAGACCAGTAGAAAGTTGTGCTGGTAAAAGTCAAAGAAACACCTCAAATTGTAATATACATGAAACTTACCTGAGGATTCCAAAATTGTAGACACTGTTTAGCAGGACTGGGATGAGTGCCCAGAGCCTGCATTTCCAAGGAGCTCCCCAGTGATGCCCATTCAGCTGGTGACAGGACCACAATCTGAATTCCAGACTTAAAGACATCTTGACCATTGGCCATGGCCCCCAAAGATGCTCTAGGCTAGCAGAGGCCCACTTTTTGCTGCTTTTATTAATTAAGAGTCAGCAATGTTAGTTCCCAAACAGGCCAAAGTGTTTACAACAGGTGTAAAATTTATTTTAGTTAAGTATTTTGAAAGCCAATAAAATATTACTCTGAAAAGAAAGTAACAAGACTCCCCCCATCCCTTGATCCCTTGTTACATTAAAAAATTACTTGAATTTTTGAAAATCTCAATAAAGGTGAATTTTCCTAGGTTAAAAAAGGGTCCAATTAAGTGTTCGAAAGTCACTCAGTATCATCAGAATCTAGATAGATTCTGCACTCAGAAAAATTTGTCAGATATCTAAAAATTTTTGCTCAAATAAAATCTGACAGGAAATACTGAGGCTAGGCCTTGTGCAGTACAGATGGTTCAGTTCAGTTCAATTGCTCAGTCACTCAGTCGTGTCTGACTCTTTGCGACCCCATGGACTGCAGTACGCCAGGCCACTCTGTCCATCACCAACTCCTAAAATTTACCCAAACTCATGTCCATTGAGTCGGTGATGCCATCCAACCATCTCATCCTCTGTCGTCCCCTTCTCCTCCCGCCTTCAATCTTTCCCAGCATCAGGGTCTTTTCCAGTGAGTCAGTTCTTCACATCAGGTGGCAAAAGTATTGGAGTTTCAGCTTCAGCAACAGTCCTTCCAATGAATATTCAGGACTGATTTCCTTTGGGATGTACTGGTTGGATCTCCTTGCAGTCCAATGGACTCTCAAGAGTCTTCTCTAACACCACAGTTCAATTCAGTTCTTCAGTGCTCAGCATTCTTTATAGCCCAACTCTCACATCCATACATGACTACTGGAAAAACCATAGCTTTGACCAGGTGGACCTTTATTGGCAAGTAACATCTCTGCTTTTTAATATGCTGTCTTGGTTGGTCATAGGTTTTCTTCCAAGGAGCAAGTGTCTTTTAATTTCATGGCTGCAGTCACCATCTGCAGTGACTTTGAAGCCTAAAAAATAAAGTCTGTCACTGTTTCCATTGTTTCCCCACCGATTTGCCATGAAGTGATGGGACCGGATGCCATGATCTTAGTTTTCTGAATGTTGAGTTTTAACCAACTTTTTCACTCTCCTCTTTCACTTTCATCAAGAGCCTCTTTAGTTCTTCACTTTCTGCCATAAGGGTGGTGTCATCTGAGTATCTGGGGTTATTGATATTTTCCCCAGCAACCTTGATTCCAGCTTGTGCTTCATCCAGCCCAGCATTTCTCATGATGTACCCTGCATATAAGTTAAATAAGCAGGGTGACAATATACAGCCTTGACGTACTCCTTTTCCTATTTGGAACCAGTCTGTTGTTCCATGTCCAGTTCTAACTGTTGCTTCCTGACCAGCATACAGATTTCTCAAGAGGCAGGTCAGGTGGTCTGGCATTCTCATCTCTTGAAGAATTTTCCACAGTTTGTTATGATCCACACAGTCAAAGGTTTTGGCATAGTCAATAAAGCAGAAATAGATGTTTTTATGGAACTTTCTTGCTTTTTCAATTATCCAATGGATGTTGGTGATTTGATCTCTGATTTCTCTGCCTTTTCTAAAACCAGCTTGAACATCTGGAAGTTCATGGTTCACGTCCTGTTGAAGCCTGACTTGGAGAATTTTGAGCATTACTTTGCTGGAGTGTGAGATGAGTGCAATTGTGCAGTAGTTTGAACATTCTTCGACATTGCCTTTCTTTGGTATTGAAATAAAAACTGACCTTTTCCAGTCCTGATGGCACTGCTGAATTTTCCAAATTGGCTGGCATATTGAGTGCAACACTTTTACAGCATCATCTTCTAGGATTTGAAATAGCTCAACTGGAATCCCATAACCTCTACTAGCTTTGTTCGTAGTGATGCTTCCTAAGGCCCACTTGACTTCACATTCCAGTATGTCTGGCTCTAGGTGAATGATCACACCATCGTGCTTATCTGGGTCATGAAGTTCTTCTTTGTATAGTTTTTCTATGTATTCTTGCCACCTTTTCTTAATATCTTCTAATTCGGTTAGGTGCATACCATTTCTGTCTTTTATTGTGCCCATCTTTGCATGAAACGTTCCCATGGTATCTCTAATATTCTTGAAGATGTCTCTAGTCTTTCCCATTCTATTGTTTTCCTCTGTTTCTTTGTGCTGATTACTAAAGAAGGCTTTCTTATCTCTCCTGGCTATTCTTTGGAACTCTGCATTCAAATGGGAATATCTTTCCTTTTTCTCCTTTGCCTTTCACTTCTCTTCTTTTCTCAGCTATTTGTAAGGCCTCCTCAGACAACCATTTTGCCTTTTTGCATTTCTTGTTCTTGGGGATAGTCTTGATCACTGCTGCCTATACAGTATTATGAACCTCTGTCCATAGTTCTTCAGGCACTCTATCAGATCTAATCCCTTGAATCTACGTGTCACGTCTACTGTATAAACCATAGGGGACTTGATTTAGTTCTTACCTGAGTGGTCTAGTGGTTTTCCCCACTTTCTTCAATTTAAGTCTGAACTTTGCAATAAGGAGTTCATGATCTGAACCACAGTAAGCTCCCAGTCTTGTTTTTCCTGACTGTATAGAACTTCTCCATCATGGCTGCAAAGAGTATAGTCAATCTGATTTTGGTATTGACCATCTGGTGATGTCCATGTGTAGAGTCTTCTCTTGTGTTGTTGGAAGAGTGTGTTTGCTATGACCTGTATATACCATTTTAATGATTTTCTGTTTAATGGACTTTATTGATTTGCTGCTAATTCTGATCATGACAAGTGAAGAGGCTGGGCTGTAGTTTCATTTTATAAGAGCATTATTAATAACTACCTTGTGTGCTCATTAGCTGCATACCAGGCAGTGTGAGAGGTATTTAGCGTTTATTTTAGCTAATCCTTACAAGGGTCCCAGGGAATAGCATTAATACTCTCATTTTAGAGCCAAGGGATACTGTGTTGTTTCTTCTATTTGCACATTTTGCTGCCATTCTAACTTCCAGCGCAAGCTAAGAACATGGAGATTCCTTATAGTCTAGTAAATTCATTTAAGACAAAACTTAGAAATATTCAAAGTCCGTGGAACAATAGGGCATAATCATTATCTGATAATGGAACTAAATCTACTTACAGGTGATATACTGTTGTGTTCTTAACAAAACAGTGCATGGTTACAAAAGATGGGAGCAAAGGGTGACAGTTCCTTAAAATTTGACCCTAACCTATGAAGTTTCATGACCACTTTCACCCCCAGTACACACACACACACACGCACACACACGCACACACACACACACACATGCATGCACGCACACACGCATGCACACACACACACCCAGGTGCAGTGGTCTTCCCCATGTTCTTTGACATCATGACTTAGTCTCAAATGCCCTTTCACCTCTTTTCTCACTTAGCAAACTTTGATTTGTCTTTAGAATGAAGGCATTCTTCTTTTAGGAACTCAAAGAGTTCCATCTCAGAAGGAAGAGTTTGGCAGAATGAATTAATTCAACACTTTGTGAAGTGCCTCCATGGCACCAGCCATGACCATGGATAATATGGCCCTGCTTCTATGGGACTTGCACAGATTTGTTTCCATATCCCACTTTCTGCTCCCTTACCGGCACTGCCTGAGATTTTCTCACTTAACTCAGTGATTCCGTTTTAACTACTGCCTTTTTGGGCACTCAGATTCTGTTTAAATCCCAAAGATCAGCCCTGGTCACACCAGTCTGTAATTTAAGGAAATCATTATTTACACCAATATATTGTTTGATCATGAAAGAAATCTTGCAGTCTCCAAATCTGTATCTTTTCTCAGCCCTAAATTATTCTGCGAAGATCAGCCCCCTCCTTTGTTGCTCCTAAAAGTTTGTCATACTTTTCTCATGTTTTTATAGTTGTGCTCTCTCTTTAGTTATACTCTCTCTTTAGTGTGAAATTTCAGAGCAGAAACTGTCCTATGTATCTTTGGTTTCATATTGTATTTTCCTATTTATTCCCCATTTTTCCTATTGTAAAATGTTCATAACATAAAGTTGACCAATTTGACCACATTAAAGTGTATTCTGTGGCGTTAAGTACATTCACAGTGTCATACAGCCATCTCTGCCATGCTTCTTCAGATTTTTTTCCTCGTTACAAATGGAATTCCACATCCTTTAAACTATAATTCATTCTTTTCTTCCTCCAACCCCCAATAACTTCTATTCTGCTTTCAGTTTCTATGAATTTGCTTATTTTAGGTATTCTAGACAAAACCATACAGTATCTAGTCTTCTCTGCCTGCCTTCTTTTGGGCTTATTTTGGTGGCCCAGTGGTAAAGAATCCGCCTGCTAGTGCCGGAGAAGCAGGGGATGTGGGTTCTATCCCTGGGTTGGGAAGATCTCTTGGAGGAAGAAATGGCAACCCACTCAGTATTCTTGCCTGATGGACAATCCCATGGACAGAGGAGACTAGTGAGCTATAGTCCATGGGGTCCCAAATGTGTGAGACATGAATTAGCAAGTAAACGGCAACAACAACATCTTTAAAACCTTTATATTGATCACTATTTTTCCAAATTCCCACTGCCTCCCACACTACCCTTTCCCTTTTTCTTACTGTAGACTATCAACACAAAAGAAACCAAATGTTGAAACTTTAGATTTATTTTTAATATATATGTTATATTTTTCTGATCTAAAATTTCCCAGAAACTTAAAATTTCTAGCTGGGATGAGATGAAAAATTCTTTGGAGCAGGAGCTCTTCTGGAAGACAATTGCTAGAGTGATTCACTTGAGTCAAAGAATGAATGAAAGCTTCTTCCCAACCAGGGCTTCAAATTTCCAGAAGCCAGGGCAGTTGCTGAGGCCACATAAGTGAAGCCAAGAAGAGAGAGAGCCAGACATTTGTAATTACAGGGTATTGATCAGGAAGGTCCAATTCTACTTCCAGGAAAGGTGCCATGTACCTGGGGATCAGCTCTTGCCAGCATCTCCTTGTGGTATTCTTGTGAGTTCTGTCAAAGGCCACATGCTTACTCCTCTGATCTCGTCTTTCTATTGTGCAATCTAACCATTGAAGAAAAAGAGATAAGATGGTAGATCAGGTAAGGATTTGAGGTCCCTGAAAGCAGAGGCTCTTTACCGGGACCATTTCATTCCTCTTTGCCCCTCAGGATTTGGGGAAATATCTGGAAACCTGGAGATATTTTTGGTTGCTATAACTAGGGTGGAGGATTGCTTAGAGGATTGCTTATAGCATCTAGTTGGTGGAGGTCAAGGGTGCTATTAAATAATTTCGAATGCACAAACAGTACCCCGTAACAAAGAATTATCCAGCCCCAAAGTGAATAATGCCAAGACTGAGAAGCCTGATCTGGAACAATCCCTTTATTTCACAGGAAGATAAAGAGGCTTAACACATGGCACCATTGCCAGTTAGAGTTACAGCTGGAAAAGCTTGATCCCCAAGCCGGGTGCTCTTATTCCTAGCATCCTCGGTGTGGGTTTGTAACCCACATGATTATTTCCAAAGTGCGTGCATGAACTTGAATAAAATGTGCTACTTTAAAAAAGAAATGGAACTCTCCCTATAACATTTCCTCTGCTGAATCTATAAACTATACAACCCCATAATTGCTTTCGTCTCTACTTCCACTGGAAGTGTTCTTAGGAATAATAAGTTGATATTTGCTAAGTGCTTTGAGCTCCTTTTGAAAGAGGTGATAAAAACTTCTCTAAATTATTTTTATCACCTCCATAAAATTTAAAAGCAAAGTATCATTCCTTCTCAAAAGCGGGTCTTACCCTGATTTTCCTAAATTATAACCTCTGATTAGCTATTGAAACTCCTTGATTACAGGCTGACATTGTGTTATCTTGGGAATCATACCAGTTAAATCTGTGAAAAAAAATTGATTGTAGCCTGACAAGACCATGAACTATTGTAGTTTGGAACAGAACTTCAAAATAGTGCAATAAATTTGCTGCTTAAGTTCTTCTGGTTTCAAATATGAGGTCAATGCTATGGCTTTATGTATTGATTAATACTGTCAGTTTGATTTATTTACTTCCTAATAACTAAGAAGGATTTGTAAGGATTTATCACTCTTCATGGAAGACCCTCACACTGGAAGGAAACTTGAGGAGTCTTCATAGTTTCTGTGCTCATCCTCAGCGGGGACCACGACCTGGTGAATTCCACATACCATCACCATCACTCACCCATGAAAATTCTCCCACGTCTTCATGGATGATCAAATTGGAGCCAATTTTTAAGTGACCTTCATCATAACAGTTGACTGTTCTCTCTGAATAGAGGAAGTGAGAAGTAACCAGAAGAACTGACTCATTTTGGAAGTCAGTAAAAATGGCCCTCAGATGACCTGTGTCCTAATCCCTGGCCCAAGAGACGCTATGTAATGAATAAGGGTTCAATCGAAAGACGTGTGTGTGCCCAGGCAAGATGATCTTAGGGGTCTCTGAATAAAGATGGTCAATAAGGTCATCTTGCCTCTGTCAACCCTCAAGTAAACAGATCATTATGGGGGAGTGAGTGTCCCTCCTTCTGGCAGTCCCTGGGGCCTGCTTAGCAAAGGTTGTCCGTCCACTTGCTCCAGTGGCAGCTCCAGATTTCCCACTTATCAGACCAGCAGGAGAGGCAATTGTGTGGGAATACTAGCACCTAGGGGACTTGGGTGGGGGGAGGTTGCACTTGTGCAACAAGCATGAGGTTTTATTTAGATTGTACGCTTGTCAGGGAGTGGCCTCGGAAGTCTGATGGTGATTATGGAGGGGCTAAGCCCCCCGGTTTGCCTCTTAGTTCAGCTACTGTGGTTCACATGTTTGAACATGCAGCTGAGACCTGCTAAGATACAAGTGGTTGCAGAGAGCAGGCAGCAGGGCCAGGGCGTGGAGATATTAGAAGCTGTTCTCGTTACAGGTTGTTACAAACTGTAGATGATTGATCCAGGGCCTTATTATAATTCTCTGAGTGTTGGAGCTCTGTCTCCTTTGTTGCCTTTTCCCCTTCCTCCCAACACTTCACCTTGGACATTCCCCACGATTATGGATGTCTCTGGCTGTCTGCTCTGTTTCCCTTACACTCACCTTGGAGATACCATTTACTAGGCTATAGTGTCTCATCTCAGATCAGGTGATCCCCAAGCTACATCTCTAGTCTTTTTCGCTTATACGGCCCCAACCACTTACTAAATACATCCATCCGCATCTCTCTTGACATCTTAAGTAAATTCAATGTCTCTGAAGCCCCCAAATCATCCCCCCTACAATGAGATCTCTTTCTAAGCCCTCTGAAACTTGAGATATCTTGTATTTTCTCAATTTTTCTTGGCTCCCCAAGTCTACTTTTATTGACTCTCAGTTTCTTGAATCTATCAGTATGATCTTTTCCACTTCCGTTTCCTGATTAAGCTTCACATCACTTAATATTATATAGGACTATAGCTTCTGGACCTCAGGCTCTGTCTTCTTAGCCAATCTAACTGACAGTCATGAGGAAGTTCCTAAAATGCCACTTGGGAAGAATTTTTTGAGTAAATATTCAAGGGATAGTAAGTGTCTCTGTGCACTACCAGGTACCTTGTTTGCTATGGAATGATAAACAGAAGAGGCATTGTCTCCACTCTTATTGATTTTAGTGTAGGGAAGAGGCAGACAGCCCGAAGTTTAAAAGGTAAATTTATATTTGATAGTTTTAATGTCATGGGCACTATGAAAAGCAAAACACACCAGAATAAGAGGGAGTATCTGGGCCCAAAGGTGATGACATCTAAGGAGAGGGCAGAGTTGAGAAGAGCCCAGTATTAATTTGAGTTGAAATTTGTCTAAAACAAAGTCATTTTTCAGATAGAATATTCATTGCTCTCTTTATAGACCCATATGCCAATCCAAATAGCCCATATGCTTTTATGGAGTGAAATGTTTTTTAAATTTACAGTGCTTTACAATATTTGAATGTTTCACACATGTGATTTCACGTAATCCCACAATAACCCTTTATTACCCTGCCCCTTATTGCTACTGCCTCCTTCCTCTCCCCACTGGTATCTACTGGTTTATTCTCTATGTCTGTGAATCTGCTTATATTTTGTTTTATTCACTAATTTGTTGTATTTTTCAGATTTCATATATAAGTGATATCATACAGTATTTATCTTTCTCTGTGTGATTTATTTGACTTAGCATAATGCCCTCCAATCCCATCTATGTTGCTGTAAATGGCCTAATTTCATTCTTTTTTAGTGATTCTTATTCCCTTGTGTGTGTGTATATGTAGGTGTGTGTATGTGTGTGTGTATATATGTATGCATGTATGTATATTACATCTTCTTTCCTTATTCATCTGTTGATGGCAACTTAGGTTGCTTCTGTACCTTGGCAATTGTAAACAATGCCGCTATGATTAGTGGAGTGCATGTATCTTTTTTAATTAGTGCTTTTATTTCCTTGTTTCTTTTCTACCAGGAGGGGAATTGCTGAGTAATAGTGTAGTTCTAGTTTTGGTTTTTTGGGAAACCTCCATGCTGTTTTCCACAATGGCTGCACCAATTTGCATTCCCACCGATAGTGTAAGAGGGTTCCCTTTTCTCCACATCCTCACCAACACTTGTTAATTTGTGTTCTTCTGACATTCTGACAGGTATGAGGTGATATCTTATTGTGGTTTTGATTTGAGAGTTAGTGATGCTGAGATCTTTTCATATGCCTGTTGCTAAATATCCCATATGTTGGTATTGAATTCTGCCTTGTGCAGTCCCATCTGTATCTTTGGCATACATTTATATTTGTGGATCCTTTGCTGCTCCCCATCTCTTTCTAGTATGATCATGTCGATCTTTTAATGGAGAGCCAAAACTTAACTACTTCCTGAGGAATTCATTGGTCTTCTTGACTGGAAATTGTCTATTCATTCTCTGGACTGCCACTGAATCATCACAATCATCATTATCATCATTAGTATTACTATTTTATTATTATTGAATCTCCTGCCTAGAACTTTATACTCCAGTTTGCAGCAATTATTTTGGCACATGCTTTGCATTCAAACAAACAAGCTCATACTTCTGTGTACCCTGAGATTGTTCAACACAGTGCCTCGATTTATGTAAGCATCTAAGGATCAGTTGTTGAATTAATAAATAAGCTATCTTTAAAAAAGATACCAAACAGAATCATATCCTGTGATTGTTATAGCAAAGGAACACATTCTAGTCTTCTCTAGATTCTTAATAATTTGCACATAGTCTGCCATATGAGGTGTTCAATAACTGTTGAACTAAAAGTCCAAAAATAGAAAGCCTCAACAAGGGAACTGAAGCTCATATCTGCTAATTCTTGAGTTCCCTCAGGCCCTGGACTAAGAGTTTGCCAACCACAGAACATCTTGACTCAGATAGTTTCATTTCTTTTTCTCCTGTTTTTCTTTTTTCTATTATGCATCAATATATCATTACAAGGAAACAACCAGATGCCACAAATTTGTCCTGACTTCCTCTTCATGTTGGTGATACTTTATCTCCTGCATATTATAAAATATTTAACTCATTTCTGAAAATTGCACATATAGACATATTGTCACTTTTAATCCTTTAAAGTTATGGCTCTTGCAGTGCACAGCTAGCCCCTCTGGCTTCCATGGCTGTTTCTTTCCTTTTCTTCAAAGCCAAGGCAGATAAAATTATCCTCCACAGATGCTGTTCTGAATGTATGTTCATCAGCAAAGATAGTATACAGAAACAGATGAGAAAAGAGGCGGTGTCATAAGAGTCCATCACAGGTGCTAACGACCAACAGTGGGGCTGTTTCCATGGGGCTACAGCATGAGATCTTACGACAGGTAATAAAGTGGTTAGTTACAGGAAGCAAAACCCTTTATCCACGGAGAAAGTAGCTAATGACAAAAGCAACAGCAGAAGGAAGAAAAGAATGGAGGGAGGGAGGGAGGCTTTTATTTGAATCTCACTTATAGTGACTCAAGCATGAAAGACACTCCCCAGTTAAATTAGTCAAGATTGTAGTCCTCATTATTAAAAGAGAAAATTGAGCCATTAAGATAATTATTCTAAAACGCATATGTTGATGATAATAAGATATGTTTTATTGCTTTTCTCTTTCGGGTTATTGAAGTCCCTTAAGAACCATTATCTTATTAAGTCTTATTATATGGCTATAAGGTTAGGGTTGGGAAAATCAGCCTAGGAGATAAAGACAGAGATTTGTGTGAATTACTGGGGGCCACCCTGCAACAGAAATTAACTGCAGAATTTATACTAGATTTCCAAGCCATCCATTCTTGAACTAAGGAAATTTCCTTTGTGTAAAGAGGAATCTTTATCTTGACTTACGTGTGAGTTATCTGCTGGTTGACATGCTTGAATGAACCTAAAATGCCTCATTTATAATTCTTACATCTCTGTTTATTTCTTTGTGTCTCAGAATTAAAAAAAAAAAACAACTCTCAAATGTCAGCAAAAGCAGCTAAAATATTTTGCCTCAAATAAGCCAGAATCTGGCAAGAAAAAGTTTAAGCCAGGTGGATTACTTCCCTTGAAAATCTTTAGTTTGTATTAAGAAGAATATCACCCCCCAGGGAGAAAGTCTCCCTTAAATCTCATAAGATAGAATGTTCGGACTTGCAAGTAGCTCCACTTTGTGCTTACCATGATCTCTTTATTTTTTCCCTTTTGAGAGGAGAGACGCTCATAAATATACCAGCGGTCTATTGGTATATTTTCTGCCTTAATTTCATTCCCCTTGCCTTCATTACATTCCTGGAGAAATAAACCACTGTTTTCTTCGTGGCTCCCTGTTTCTCCTTGCCGTATTATAAAAGCTATCTGCCCCTTGAAGTGGTTGAATTAATCAATTGCACTCTGGTTCTACCTTTCCAGGGTTAAGGAGGTGTTGATTTGACATCTAAAATTTGGAAAAGCCTTTGAGTTCAGATCAAAATCTTTTCCATATCAAGTGGACTTGTTGCACCTGAGATTCCTTGCTACTTTTCCTTCTTGAGGCTATTAACATGGAGAGAGTATCTTTTATAGATAAAAGTCTCCCCTGGCTACCACTGCCTTTCTCCTACCTGAAATCCTAATCTTTCATTTTCGATATCACAATCAGTTTCAAAGTGACAGCCTGACATATTGTAGCCACTTGACATGCTTGAGAAAGATGAAATATATTTTTAGCTGCCTAATTTCATACAGCATTTGGAGAAATAGGCTTGCTATGGAGACAGTTTATTTCTGTTCTTAACTATAGAAGAGTAAGGAAAAGTAAGTCCTTTTTTTGCCAGAGTTTATTTTTTTAAATACCTATACAATTATAAAACTTCAAATTACAACTTGCTTATGAAAATTCACAATAGAATATACCCTCCAAATGCAAGTGTTCTCTGGAAATATAAAAAGGATGCAAAAAGGTGTGTCAATGAGACAGGCAATGAAAGATAATGGATTTGAGGTTGTTGAATGAAGAAAATAAGATGTGGTGTTTTCTGAGAATTACAGCTTTTTTGAAGCCTCCTGTCCTCATCATAATTCAATTCTATCTGTCTATTGTCCATGACCTACTATGTGATATTGTGGCCAATATGTGGATATTGAGACATCAAATGGATCACTGAGAGTCACTTTAGGGATCTGAGCCTCTGGATCAGTAAGCTGCTAATAAATCAGTCCTGAATATTCATTGGAAGAACTGATGCTAAAGCTGAAACTCCAATACTTTGACCACCTGATGTGAAGAACCGACTCATTGGAAAATACCCTGATGCTGGGAAAGATTGAAGGCAGGAAGAGAAGGGGACAACTGAGGATGAGATGGTTGAATGGCATTACCGCCTCGATGGACATGGGTTTGAGTAGGCTCTGGGAGTTGCTGATGGACAGGGAAGGCCAGTGTGCTGTAGTCCATGTGGTTGCATAGAGTTGGACATGACTAAATGACTGAACTGAACTGAATAGGTCTTCAGCGAATGTGACAGTACTGCTCCTCTGAGATCAGATCATCATGTAAAGACAAGAGGTCCAAAGTGGAGCCAGAGTAACATAACTGAAGTCCAAGTGGTCCATGAGAGTAGCCTGAGAATGTACCAGATAGAGCAGGGAAAATAGGACTACATAAAATAGAAAATGGGCTGTCAAGAAAGAGAGATCTGTATTCAAACTCTCACTTCCTGACTTACTAACTATGCGAGTAACCTAATCTATTGCCTCTGAATCTAACCCCTCAGAATTTTCTAGAAAATCAAATAACTTTTTAAATAAACAGATTTTTGAGCAAAAGGTCATAATCTCTAACAGAAAGTCTCTGAATGTAAAGCCAAAGAATCTGTGTTCCAATCAATTCCTTGTGTAGTTCTAACAGCCAGTCTTGAATTTGGGGTATCCCCACATATTAATTAGGAATCACCAATGTTACCTCTCTAAGTCTCATTTTATAAAATGACAATAGTAATATTCAGTATACCATGGGAGTATTATAAATACTGAATAATAAATGTAAAGTGCCTTGCACGATGCCTGCCATATGGAAGATGTACAATGGTGGCTGTGATTAAAAAGGAATTGAGGTAAAGGGGTCCCAAATAAAGGCTGATGGCATTTAATCTGAAGCCTGAAACAATTCTGAGCTAGCAACTAACAGTGGCTATCTCTTAATTTCTGCTCTATTTTATTCAGAGAGAATTTAGGCAGTCATGGTGGTTTAGGCTCATAAACTCAAATCCCCCAGTACGAAAAAGTCCTTGTGTTGTTCAGTTAACACCTACGTTTCTCTAAGTTACCTGCATCTAGTTTTTTAAAATTCAAGTATGTAAAGGATGACTAGCATCATTCGTACCGTGGTGCCCAAGTAAGTCTTCAGGTCTCAGGATCCCCTATGTCCAAAGAAACTGAAGTTGACCACATCCTGCTTTGACCTTCGCTTTGTGGTCCTCCTTCTCAGACTCAGACCCACATGTTTGACAAGATTTGTGAAACCTGGCAGCAGACCACATTAGCAAAAATTGATCTGGTTTTGGCCAAATTTATATCAATATAGCCCAGCTATTTCTCACTCCTTTCTCCTGTGTGTGTGTGTACGTGTGTGCACGCATGCACGCATGCATGTACTAATTCTAGTTTACTTCAGGTCATTTCTTAAGAGTTTCTCATGAATGAAAAGATTGTGTAGTAACACTGTGGATGCTCCTGACACTGTGAACCAAGTTGTCAGTTGAGACTGATCTTTGTAGTTAAAAGTAGTGTCACTAATACTTACTACGAGCTGGACACTGACTGTGTATTTTATATGCATCTTTTTTCATTAGATATTTTTTACTTGAGCTTAGTTGTCTGAGATCCGGTTTCAACATTAATCTGCTGTAGAAGAAAGTCATTATTCATGGATCCTCACCCAGGAAAGGTGGACAGGTGGAATTTGTTCTTAAAGTTGTAAAACAGCTTTGAGTTACTTGGCTTACAAATGTTTGTTTCTTCGAATTTTATCACATCGTAGCATTTCCCGAAAGGATTGGTACCTTGCTTTTCTTTTTTTTCTGCTAACAAAATATAAAACCGGTAGATGGTCTGACTTGGTTATACACAAGGGAATTTGTTTTAAAATTAGAATTGAATATGGAGGTTCAGAGTTCCATAATGTGGTTACTATGGCTTACCTAGTAAACATATATTCCCTTGGATTATGAAGAGCCATTTAAGGTAAGGGAATCATAACATATAGAAAATGATAATAGGTTATTTCAGTGGGACATAGATTCCAATTATGTTATTTTCTAGATTGGAAGGAGGTAAAGAAAAAGTAATAGAAGGACCAAAACATTTTGCATAGTCTGCCAATAAAACTTACTTTATTATCATATCTTGGCATAAACTTCTTCAACATACTGAGTCCAAATGCTAAACCTAGGCCCAGTCTTTCACTCAAATTCAAGTTCTATTGATGGACAGGATGAATCCTCCCTTTGAGCTAGACTTGGCCACTCACCATTCCCTGAATATACTATATCCTGTCTCTACTCTGGAACTTTGCTTATCTATTTCTTCCCAGTCTCTGGGATTCCTTCTCAAGTTACCTCTAATCCATGGTGATTCCTCTGTTATGGAAGATTTGAAAGGGTAATTCGCACTTTCTAACTCCTCTCTTACACCTGAGTTTGGCACCTGGGACTGCCAAGTACATGTTGTAAGCTCTTGGAGGACAAAAACTATCTCTTTTCATCATCCCATCCCTCTCCATAACACCTAGTGATTCTCACTACATCCTTTTTGTCTACCAGAGCCCTCTACTGTAGTAGACTTGCTATGCTTCTGTATATTACCCTCAGGTCACATTACTGTGGACCACGATTCCCACTCCTAGCCATTATAAAACCATGGTTTCCAACAGCCTTTCTCTACACTCCTGCAGTTTTTTGCAAAGGTATATTATCTCGACAAGAGAGCTGATCCAGTGGTTCAGACTATTATTTAAACAGTCATTAATTGAACACTGAAGTGTTCTGCTCACCTATGATTGTATAGGGAACTATAAATATATGTGCAGTTGTGTAATTATCTCCACCAACGCTACCTCTCAAAATGGCTAATTATCACAAACATATGAAATGCAAATGCTATCTCTAGATGCTATTCAAAAGGACCCATGCAGGTACTGTAATTCTATCAGAATATCAACTGTGATTTCATTTGTTCACATTTACAGTACCTGACTTGCTACTTTCCCAGGAACTTGTCTTGGCTTACCCTCCAAGACACTGGGATTGGACCTATAATTTTGATAACTAGTTCCTGCTTTGAAAACTAGTTTTGAACAGCTGGGTTTCCTGATCAGGAACCCCTGTCTTCTCATGCCTGCTTCAGACACCTATAATATTCACTGCTTCAAAGCCTTAGATCTGGCCACTAGCTGTGTGAATTAGGAAGAATTACTTTTATTTTCTAGTCTATAAAATGGAGCTAATACAATGCTTATATGGACATTGTGAGAATTAATTGAACATCATACATGCTCAGTCTATGCTCTCTTCTTATTTTATATTCCCAACCTACATTTTCTTCTAGCTATTTGCCTTAATATGCTAGACTAGAGGTCCTCAACCCCCAGCCATGGACCTGTACTGGTTCCTGTTAGGAATCGGGCCACACAGCAGGAGGTGAGTGGTGGGCTGGCGAAAGAAGCTTCATCTGCCATTCCCCACAGCTCCCCATGGCTAGCATTACTGCCTAAACCATCACTCGCATTATCCCCTGCCCTATGGAAAATTTGTCTTGCACAAAACCAGTCCCTGGTGCCAAAAGTTTGGGGAGTGCTGTGCTAAACCTCAACTTCCTTCTCCCTTGCTCCCCCTTCATGCCTGTTCCCAGACCAAGAAACAGGCATAGTTGAGGCCAGGGACCAAACACACCCCAAATGAGGCATAGCATGGCAAATAGTGCTTTTTAAAATAATCCTTGTTATGCCATGGTATTGGTGGTTTAGTCACTAAGGCATGTCTGATTCTTGCCACCTCATGGACTGTAGCCCACCACGCTCCTCTGTCCATGGGATTTTCCAGGCAAAAGTACTGAAGTGGGTCGCTGTTTCCTTCTCCAGGGGATCTTCCTGACTCAGGGATGGAACCCGGATCTCCCGCATTGTAGGTGGTCTCCTGCGTTGCAGGCAGATGCTTTACTGACTGAGCCACCAGGGAAACACCTGTTATGCCATAAACCAGCACAGTCATTTTGGAAAAGAAAGGGTACCATTGTGGCTAGAACATAGAAACCAAGGGGAGAGCAAGATGTCAACTGAGGCTGGGAAGCTAAACAGGAACCAGATTATCGGGAGGCTCGGGGGAGGGGCATGGTGAGGAGCTCTACTCCTCGAGGTTCTGTGGTTGATTTCTTTCTCTGCTGCCTCCGTTCCTTGGAGGGCTTATTCTCTCCCTGTATGTCAGATGCCATCTCTGTGATTCACTGTGCTGTGGTTTGCTTAGTCACTCAGCCGTGTCTGACTCTTTGTGACCCCATTGATTGTAGCCCACCAGGCTCCTCTGTCCATGGATTTCTCCAGCCAAGAATACTGGAGTGGGTTGACATGTCCTCCTCCAGGGGATCTTGCCAACCCAGGGATTGAGCCTAGGTCTCCTGCATTGCAGTTGGGTTCTTTACCATCTGAGCCTCCAGGGAAGCCCCTGTGATATACTAGCTGACCCAGACGGGCTGTAGGATTCCAGAAATGCACTTCTATATGCTTTGTGTTTGTACCAAGAATTAGACTCCTTACCACCATCTCCTTCTCCACGTGTTTCTGTTTCCCATCCTCTCAGACACTGAGTCCCTACCCTGAATCTTCATATAGTTCAATGTTTATTCATCTAAAATGTATTTATTTTTTAGTTTCTACAAATACTGTGCTTGATATTCACAAAGGGAGAGATAATACAGTTCCTGCCTCTTGGAGTTTACATTTTATTTGGGAAATAATCATAGAAATATCATGCTTCTTGGGTTTTCTCTATCAGTTTTCTTTTTACTATTAATTCTTTCCTCCATGACTGCTTCTGCCTGTCTCACCATTTTTTAAGTTTGGAGTATCCTGAGACATGGTCCAACTTCCATGGTGGCTCAGATGGTAAAGCGTCTGCCTACAATGCCAGAGACCCGGGTTCAATCCCTGGGTCGGGAAGATCTCCTCGACAAGGAAATGACAACCCACTCCAGTATTCTTGCCTGGAAAATCCGACGGGCCTCTCCTCTGGCTCTCGAATTTATGTTACTGTCTTGGGTTTCTGCTCTGAACTCCAGACTTGAAACAGGAGCCTTCTCCTTATCATCTCTACTTGAAAGTCTAATGGGTATCTTGCGTGTCACCTTTGTGAGGGCTTGAAAAAAATGCCCACTAGTGATTTGACTCACCTCCAAAGTACAGTTGAAACTCCCTTTCCTTGAAAGTGGACTGACCTAGTGTCTCACTTTTAATGAATTTAATACAGGAGAGATGATGCTGTGAGCCTCCTGAGATGAGTTTGGAAAAGCTAATGAGCTTTATAAGCTTATGCCCAGTACACCCTGTCCTTAATATACACATCTCTGGAGTCCTGAATTGATGTGTAAGAAGTCTGGCTACCCTGAAGCTGCAGTCCTATAGGGACCACCCAATGATAGAAATGCATGAGGGACCCCAACTCTTCTAGCCCCTAGTTGCTGGAGTCCTCCCAGCATCAACCCCTAGATGTGTTGAGAGAGCAAGCCTTTAGGAGATTCCAGCCCTGCCTTCAAGCCATTTTGGCTGATGCCAAGTGGGGCAAAGATGGGCTGTTCTCCCAAGTCCTGCCTGAATCACAGATGCGTGAGCCGTGTCCACACAATTGCGGTCATAAGCCCTTGAAGTTTGAGGTGGCTTGTTTGGCAGCTGCCCTAGCTGGAATAATGTCTAAAATAAAAGTCCTCTCACCTGTTTATTGTTCACTTTTTCTACCTCGATTAGTACCAAATCTATCCTCCCACATACTCAGATCAAACTTTTGTCAAGGTCAATTTTTTTTTCTCTTTCTCTCATATCCTTCATCTGGTCAATCAGAATATTCTGTTGTCTTGACCTCCACAGAAAGCCAGAAATTGACTATTTCCTACCACATCCACCACGATCAAGACACCATATATATATATATTGGTATGGCGCCGATCATCTCTTTGGCAGCTTTACTGCTTTCACAGCATCAGTCATTTACCCCTCCTGTATCCATGCTCTTCTCATGTGACTTTGAAGCTGCTCTCACCTAGAGGTGGAAAAGAGTTCTCTACTCTTTGATTGTGAGTTCAGCCATGGGATTTGTTTCGACAAATGGGAGGCAAGCAGAGAGCTCTTGTCCATTTTGTCTCTATTGCTGCTCTTTGATTGCTTTAATTACCAGCCTGGGTTGCCTCACTGGAGAATAAAAAAGCAGGTGGCCCAGAGTCAAGTCACTGCAGTTACCCACATTGAGTCCATTCTGTATCAACAAAGCTGCCTGGCCAACCTGAAGCTGACTGCAGACAAGCGTGAGCTCAGCTGTGACCAGAGGAGCTGCCCAGTAACCTGTGGCTCATGTTTAGTTTCTATTTTAAGCCCGTGTGTTTGTGGTTTATGATGTGGTACTTTTTTTGTGTGTGTGGTGAAGCATGGCTTATGCAGAAATTGATGCCAGGAGTGAGTTGTTAAAGTCAGTGACATTTATTTTCATTTTTATCTATGGAAATGGGCAAAGGGCTGGAAAAATGTCAAAGAAAGAGCTACAGGAAACTGTGAAAATGGGAGGCATTCTATATAATTATGAAAATGTTTGGAAAGCAATCTCCTGTGGTAACATGGAAGATGAAAAAAATGTAGCTAATAACATTTCAGATGTGGACGAAGAGATCTCCAGGTCAAAAAAAGAATGTCACCTGACTTTTACTAGCTGTATATTACTTCAAGGAAGAGATGAACTCTATAACAATTTTGAAATTAGCCTCCAACTAATAAAAAAAAATAATAAAATAAAAAAAATATTCATTAAAAAAAATTAAAAAAGGATTTAAAGAGATTACATATACTTAGTGCCTAGAAGACTGCCTGGCACTCAGTAGGTGCTCAATAAATATTTGCAGAAAGAATTATTTACTATTGGCAAGAATACACAGAAGAACTATACAAAAAAGATCTTCATGACCCAGATAATCACGATGGTGTGATCACTCACCTAGAGCCAGACATCCTGGAATGTGAAGTCAGGTGGGCCTTAGAAAGCATCACTACAAACAAAGCTAGTGGAGGTGATAGAAGTCCAGTTGAGCTATTTCAAATCCTGAAAGATGATCCTGTGAAAGTGCTGCACTCAATATGCCAGCAAATTTGGAAAACTCAGCAGTTGGCCACAGGACTGGAAAAGGTCAGTTTTCATTCCAATCCCAAAGAAAGGCAATCCCAAGGAATGCTCAAACTACTGCACAATTGCACTCATCTCACACACTAGTAAAGTAATGTTCAAAATTCTCCAATCCAGGCTTCAGCAATACGTGAACTGTGAACTTTCAGATGTTCAAGCTGGTTTTAGAAAAGGTAGAGGAACCAGAGATCAAATTGCCAACATCCACTGGATCATCGAAAAAGCAAGAGAGTTCCAGAAAAACATCTATTTCCGCTTTATTGACTATGCCAGAGCCTTTGACTGTGTGGATCACAATAAACTGTGGAAAATTCTGAAGGAGATGGGAATACCAGACCACCTGACCTGCCTCTTCAGAAACCTATATGCAGGTCAGGAAGCTGCAGTTAAAACTGGACATGGAACAATAGACTGGTTCCAAATAGGAAAAGGAGTACGTCAAGGCTGTATATTGTCACCCTGCTTATTTAACTTATATGTGGAGTACATCATGAGAAACACTGGGCTGGAAGAAGCACAAGCTGGAATCAAGATTGCTGGGAGAAATATCAGTAATCTCAGATATGCAGATGACACCACCCTTTATGGCAGAAAGTGAAGAGGAACTAAAAAACCTCTTGACGAAAGTGAAAGAGGAGAGTGAAAAAGTTGGCTTAAAGCTCAACATTCAGAAAACTAAGATCATGGCATCTGGTCCCATCACTTCATGGGAAATAGATGGGGAAACAGTGGAAACAGTGTCAGATTTTATTTTGGGGGGGCTCCAAAATCACTGCAGATGGTGATTGCAGTCATGAAATTGAAAAACGCTTACTCCTTGGAAGGAAAGTTATGACCAAACTAGATAGCATATTAAAAAGCAGAGACATTACTTTGTCAACAAAGGTCCATCTAGTCAAGGTTATGGTTTTTCCAGTGGTCATGTATGGATGTGAGAGTTGGACTGTGAAGAAAGCTGAGGGCCGAAAAATTGATGTTTTTGAACTGTGGTGTTGGAGAAGACTCTTGAGAGTCCCTGGGACTGCAAGGAGATCCAACCAGTCCATCCTAGAGGAGATCAGTCCTGGATGTTCACTGGAAGGTCTGATGCTGAAGCTGAAACTCCAGTACTTTGGCCACCTGATGCAAAGAGTTGACTCATTTGAAAAGACCCTGATGCTGGGAAAGATTGAGGGCAGGAGGAGACGGGGATGACAGAGGATGAGATGGCTGGATGGCATCACCAACTCGATGGACATGAGTTTGAGTAGACTCCGGGAGTTGGTGATAGACAGGGAGGCCTGGCATGCTGTGATTCATGGGGTCACAAAGAGTCGGACACGACTGAGCGACTGAACTGAACTGAACACCATGTGTTATGAATAAGAAATATAGGGCATGAGAATCTATAATACAAAAACAATTATATCCTTAATCTACTTCCAGGGGCATCTGAATTAGGATTGAGGCTTACTTTATGACCGTTAAAATATAATGAGGCCCTTGAAGAGGAAAAGTTAAATTTTTACATAACCTCCTGTTCGTTCTGCCTCTGTAACTCAGCTTGCTCCTTGCAAAAGGATCACATAGGTCACGTACTCTTGGAAAGTGAAGACTCACAGTACTAGGAACTGGAGCTTACTTCACTCACCCTTGTCCTGCTCTTTGCAATTGCCCAGCCCCTGTACACCTGCTTAATCATGCCTGTCCGTGCAAAGGTCAGGCATTCCCCCCCCTGCCTTGAGCACTGTTCCCATGTGCACGAAACCCCTTAGTTTACACCAGCCTATTAACAGCTAGTGTTGCCCACTATAGTGTGTCTATAAAAACTCTGTAACGCCTTTGTTCGGGGCTCGGAACTCGGGGTGTTAACTCCTCTGGGCCCGCCAGTGTGGTAAACCTGAGTTCTCCAGCTCTCCCAGTGAGGTGCTTGGTTTCCCAATGACTGGTTTCTGCAACACCCTGACATGAAAGTCGAGCCGCTCTGCGGTTAAGGCACCCTTCCTAAAGTCAGTCGCCTGATGCTTCTTAGAAATCTCTGTACATATCTCCTGCTCATATAGTTCCTTTCTGGTGGTAATTCTCAAGTGTATCACCATGTCTAATTTTGCAAATATAATTCCAGGCAGACATCAGAATCCAGAAATACTAAGATACTCAAAATGATACCCGACTAGCTGTTAGTGTGCAAGAATGGTTTTCTTCCATCGTCTGTGGTTCACAGAACTGATTTTCTACTGACTATCTACTGTCAATTTCTAATTGATTGTCTACTCTCACCCTTAGGTTTAATTGTAAGTAGATCTTCACCTAGATTTTGGCCTTGACCTCTTTGGCATCTTCAGTGCTTCTCGTATTTTCCCTCCTCTGTTTGTTTCTCTTCTTCACCTTTCCAATTTACTAACAAAATTTGAATTCTGTTCTTTTCTCCAAAATGTTGCTTCCTTCCCAAGCGCTTGGTGCTTTCTGCACCCTTGATGAGCCTGTCCTCTTCCAGCAGGAAAAAACATCATTCAGCAACACTGGGCCCAGGACTGACCCCTGCCAGCATCGGCTACTACGTCTCTTAGACTGGTCCATTTTCAACAGGAGGCTCTCTGTATCGTCCCTAGGGCCAAAACATAACTGCGAAATAAGTATTTTCCCCAGTCCTTCAGATATACATTTATTTAGGGTAGAACAATTTTAACAAGCTTGGTCTCTGGGGATATAGTTTGAAAACTGCTTATTATGTGGATTTTGCATTTGGCAGAAAGCTTTTGCAAGTGAACCAAAAGCTAGTGGAATCCCACTTACTGAGCAGACTTCCTGGTCTGTAAAACAAACCCTCAGCTTCGAAGCATTGCTTCAATTTATAAACAATTGCAGGTCCAATTGCCTGGATCAACTCTGAAGCTTGTCTCACAGTATCAGATTTCTAGCCAAATACAAGCTAGGCTCATCACCCTCTCAGCCAATTTAGCAAATGTTCCTATGAGTCCTGAAGAGTTAGAAGTCAGCGGAGAGACCTTGAATTTAAGGTGTTAGGATACATCATCTGTCTAACTTTAAAACTCAGACAAAACTAGAATACCGCAAAGCACACGACTCCCTTCCACAGCACAGTGGGAGATTTGGACGCCTATCCCAAGGGCTGAACTTATTTTAAACCTTCCCTCTCTGTGTCTCTGGGATTTTCTTTCCATGTTTTGAAGGTAATATTGTATATGGCAAAAAAAAAAAAAAAATTACAACACAATGAAAAGTAAAGCTCTCTTCCACCTCAGACCTTCAGTCCCCTCTCCAGAGACAAATGCTGCAGAGAGTTTCCTGTGTCCTTTCCAGAAACTTCACATGCATTTGCAAGCACTTTGCTTTATTGTGGAGAAGACCATCCACCATTCTGCACACTGCCATTATCCCTTATGTTTGACATCTTGCCATCACCAGTGTATTGGGATGGACTTCATAATAATGAGGCTTTCAAGTGGTT
This sequence comes from Cervus canadensis, assembly GCF_019320065.1. Lineage (NCBI taxonomy): Eukaryota > Metazoa > Chordata > Mammalia > Artiodactyla > Cervidae > Cervus > Cervus canadensis. The sequence goes on from NC_057408.1 coordinate 7,000,710, forward strand.
CATTGTCTACAGGTGCATTGTTTTAGTCTTTCCCAACTAGAAAAAAAAATGCTATCATGGAAATTTTTCATATTTGCATACATATTAAACTCTATTTCTGAGAAATTTTTATCAGAAACTTCCATGGCTTAAAAATGATACCAGGGGCTTCCCTGGTGGTCCAGTGGTTAAGACTCCATGCTTCCACCATAGGGGGCACAGGTTCGATCCCTGGTTGGGGAACTAAGATCCCGCAGCACAACCAAAAAAAAATTTTTTAAGTGATAAAAGCATTTAACAAGTTGATAGAGGCTGTTAAGAGGCTACCACAATTAGTACTCTCCCCAAAATGCATGAGGCTAGCAGGGTCATCATACTTTCAGCAATACTGTATATTGTTAGGCTCTTTTACATTTGTCAGTGTGACTGGTGAAAATATTTCAGCTTCAAAAATGATTAATCAGTTTGCATGTCTATCCTTACTTATAATAATCTTATTTCTAATCAATAGTTTTCTTATTGGTAGACTGGGGATGACAGTCATGGCAAGCTCAAAATGTTTGTGTGAGGTTTTAATAAATTAGTGCAGATAAAGAACTGAGGGCAGTATCTGACACAAGGTAAGTATTTTGAAATTTACTGCTACTTATCATTGTTATTACTTTTTTATGATTGTTGTTACCTTGTTATATACTTCTGCATGGTTTATGTTTCTATATACATGAATAATCTATTTACAAATTTAGTTTATTTTCCTGTTGGGTTATTGGTATTTTTCACACTGATATTTAGTAATTCTTTATGATTAAGTAAATTAGTACTTTGCTATTTTGGTCTGATATTCTCCTGAGCTGGTCATATGTATTCAACTATGTTTATAATATTTTCTTGTACAGATGTTTTAAATTTTTAAATAGATAAACACATTAATCTTTACAGTTTTTGAGTTTCATGTCTCTGTACTTTCTGAGTTTCAAAAAGTGATCCATTTCCATGACTATGACAAGATTTTCCCAAATTTAGACATTTTTGTTTCATTTCTCCATGGTGAACTTGGCTTTTAGAAATAAGCAATAATCAGTTACAGGATATAAAGGAAAAGAAACCTCCACTAGCATTATGACATAAAGATAAAATACTTAAGAATAAACTCAACAACATGTACATAAAATTTGTTTGGGTGAAATTGCAGATCCTTCTGAAAGGCACCAAAGTACACTTAGACACAGTCTTATTCTTGGACAGGGCTTACTAAAGAGAAGGAAAATATGAATTTGCCTTAAGCACACATATAAATTTAGAGTAAGCTCACTAAAATACTACCTTTTGTTTTCGTTCTAGACAAGTTTTTCTAAAGTTCATATGAAAAAAGTAAACTTTCCAAAATAGCTAGAGAAAAATACCTCCAAAAAATGTGTCAGTAAAGTTAGGACATACAATAAGATACTTATAGGGAAAATAGTGTGGTATTCACCCATGATTAGAAAAATAAATCAATGGAAGAGAGTACAAGGTCCAGAAAGGAAAAGAGCTACATAATTATGTTTGCTATATGATTGATGTAGCATCAGATATCACTGGAGAAAATATTGGCTTTTGAGTAAATGGTGCTAGGACAACTGAATGACCACTTGGAAAACACATAAAGCTGGACGTGTACCTCACATCAGTTATCAAACCCCAAATGGATCAAAGATCACAAAGTAAAAAAAAATAAAATCTAAAATGACTAATAGAAAACTTTGGTAAGTTAATAAACTCAGGATATTTGAACTATGATTCAAAATCAAGAGGCAGAACCAAAACCAATGATAAACTTTATTAAATAAAATTTTAGGGTAAAAAATGCCACAAGCAAAGTCAAAAGAATATTTTTGCAACTTACACCAATTGATACATAAAGAAGTCTTAAAAAGTAAGACAAAAAATACTAAATTTGATAGAAGAACAGATAAAGGACATGAATAGTTTACAAAAGATAAATGTAAATATCTTTTAAACATATAAAAATATATTTTAGTAATAACAAAAGAAAAATTGTGACCAATCATTAAGATACCATCAGATGGGTGAAAGTAAAAGTGAAAGCAAAAGTCTAAAAACTTGACAATATACTTTGCTGGTAAAACTATGAAGAAACAGGCAATCAAATGTATGAGCTGGAATTCAAAATAGTACAAGTGCTAAAAGGGAAAATTTGGTATTATTTTATAAAATTGTATGTGCATTTACTTTCTGATCCCTCAATGTCACTTCTTGCAATTGACCGGGGAGATAGATCTCCACAAAACAACACAACCACCACCACAGCCATAATAAAACATGCAGAAAGTTACATCTTATTGAATTTTTTGTTGTAGCAAAGGAGTGATAATAAAGTGCCCCCCAAAATGGCTGCTTGAATACATGACTATAGATCAATATGGCTGAATATAACAGTCTATAAAAAGAATGCAAAATAGTTCCATGAGCAGATTAAACTCAATGCTAAGTTATTTTACCAAGTGAAAAAAAGTAAGATTATTATTGTTTTTCTGTAAGAAATTTTAAAAAATGAGTACATATTTATAGGAAGGACAAACGAGAAACAAATGAATATATTTATTTTTGAAAATGTTTACTTTAGAATGTAATGGTATTCTAATGGCAGAAAGAGGAGGAACTAAAGAGCCTCTTGATGAAGGTGAAACAGGAGTGAAAAGCTGGCTTAAAACTCAACATTCAAAAAATTAAGTTCATGGCTTCCAGTCCCATCACTTCAATGCAAATAGGCAGGGAAAAAGTGGAAACAGTGACAGATTTTATTTTCTTGGGCTCCAAAATCACTACAGATGGTGACTGCAGCCATGAAATTAAAAGGCGCTTGCTCCTTGGAAGAAAAGCTATGACAAACCTTGACAGCATATTAAAAAGCAGAGACATTACTTTGCCAACAAAGGTCCATCTAGTCAAAGCTATGGTTTTTCCAGTAGTCATGTATGAATCTGAGAGTTGGACCATAAAGGAAGCTGAGTGCCAAAGAATTGATGCTTTCTAACTGTGGTGCTAGAGAAGACTCTTGAGAGTCCTTTGGACAACAAGGAGATGAAGCCAGTTAATCCTAAAGGAAATAAACCATGAAAATTCACTGGAAGGACTGATGCTGAAGCTGTAGCTTCAATACTTTGGCCACGTGATCGGAAGAATTGATTCACTGGAAAAGTCCCTGATGCTGGGAAAGATTGAGGGCAGGAGGAGAAGGGGATGACAGAGGATGAGATGGTCAGATGGCATCACTGACTCAATGGATATGAGTTTGAACAACCTCTAGGAATAGTCAAGGACAGGGCATGCTGCAGTTCATGGGGTCACAAAGAATCAAACAAGACTTAACAACTGAACAACAACAACTTTAGAATGTATGTGAGAATAGTGTGGAAGGGTTGAGTTACCATGTTATGTAGCTTTGAATTCTGAACCATGGAAAAGTTTATACATTTAAAAATAAAGTTAAATAATAAAGAATAAAGGCAAACCCTAAAATTGAGCCAAAGAATAACTAGTGAACCTAAAGTTACATCAAACTGATCACATATCCACTAAAAGAAAAGAATGAGTTCAAGTGATTTTGAACCCTATACCATGACTGTGTATCATTCATAGGGAATACTCTAAAAGCAAAGAAACAAAAAGAATTGCACAAAAATCAATAAATTCATTCAGTAGGTTTATTATTAACAATCATGCTTGAGGAATGCTAATAGTAACACTTTTACTAAGATCTTGGTAGGAGGGTATGTTACTGAGGAGGAGTGCTAAGTTGCTTCAGTCGTATCTGACTCTTTGCGACCCTAAGGACTGTAGCCCACTAGGCTCCGCTGTCCACCCCAGGCAAGAATACTAGAGTGGGTTACCAAGCCCTCCTCCAGGGGATCTTCCTGACCCAGATGTCGAATCAGCATCTCTTATATCTCCTGCTTTGGCAGGCGGGTTCTTTACCACTAGCGCCACCTGGTACTGTAGGGTGAAGCCAATATATTAAATACGTTAATGTTATTACAAAGCAAGATTTTCAGGGTAAAAAAAGATGTGATCATGAAATAAAAGTAGTGAAAAATTCCTTTCATGGTAAATTTAATTAGAAATATAAATACAAACATATACATTTAGAATACATTTTCCCACCCCGTGTACTAAAAAGATTTGGAATCCAAAGTGCCCAGGAGCAATGAGCTAATGCCAGCACCCCAATTTTATTTCTAATACCATTTCCCATTAATAGAAAACAGTGCTCCTTTAAAAGTTGACTGGTATTAGATTCTTCCAGTCAGCTACTGCTGTACAATAAACCATTTCAGGATTTAGTAGCTTCCAAAACAATGGCAACACTAGTGCTCATGAACCTGCAGTTTGGGCAAGACTCAGCAGAGTTAACTTAACACTGCTCCACTCAGCGTTGGCTGGAGTTGGAATCTCTTGACTCCATGTCTGACAAAGGATGCTAGGAAGACCCCCAAAAAACCCAAGGACTGGAAAAGCAGGGGGCTAGAACATCTAGGGGTTTTTTTTAATGTTTTTTTTTCATCACCATGTGACCTCTGCACCTTGGTAGCATCAGGGAAACTAGACTTACATGTTGCTCAAAACTCCCAAGGAATATGTTTCCAAAGAAAGCAAGCCAGCAATAAGCTGCATCTCCTTCCATGACCGGGGGTCTCAGAAACATAACGGCTGATGCATTCTGTTTGTTAGAACTGAGTCATCAGGGCTAGCTCATGTTCAAGAGGAAAGGAGCTAGAATCCACCTTTTCCCCCAGATTTTTCATGTATCAAAATTTATTCAATCATTATCAGACTGTTGCACACATTTAAGTTTTCAACAAATATTTTTCAGTGCATAATATATACCTGGGACTATGAAAAGCTTACCTTTTTAAGTTGTAATGAACAGTTTTCTAGATATGCTTTTTTCTTTGTTTCTTTGGAGTATCTTTCTTGGAGTGGGATGACTGGGCTGAAAGTTGTGAGTTTTTCTGACCAGTGCTTTGCATTAACAATCCAAAATGATTGTACCAGTGTATCTTGTGACAGGCAGTACATGAGGACACTAAAGCCCACTGGAATTAAGTATTATCCATTTTTACTGTTTTTCTAAAGATATCATTTTCCACAAAATTCTATAATGATCAGGAGAAAGCAGAAGTTGTCCTAAAGTTGTCTATTTTCAGGTCATGCTTACATAAGAGCAGTGAGGTCTTAAACAGGGAGTATATCAAAGAATTTGTGAATATTTTGTAAAACCTGTGCTCAGATCTATAGGAACATGCAATGAAAATTGGAACCTCTGCTTATGCTAAAAATCAGGGAAGTGCATGTAATATGTCAGTAACACACAAGAGCTTGCTTAAGCGTGCTCTTACTGGCTCTATTTGGGACAACTTAAGCATTATTGTGAATAGTAAGTGTAATTAATTGTAACATTTAAAGAAATGAAAACCTCTAAGTCTATAGTGATATTCAAAAGATGGAGGAAGGGTGACAAAAGTTCTTTGAGATGGATGCTGGCTAGCACACCTGAAAAGAAATAGTAGTATTTGAATATCACTATTTTGGAAACTCTAGGTTTCGCTGGTAGCTCAGCTGGTAAAGAATCTGCCTGCAATGCAGAAGACTCTGGTTCAATTCCTGCGTCGGGAAGATCCCCTGGAGAAGAGATAGGCTACCTACTCCAGTATTCATGGGCTTTCCTGGTGGCTCAGATGGTAAAGAATCAGCCTGCAGTGCAGGAGACCTGGGTTTGATCCCTGGGTTGGGAAGATCCCCTGGAGGAGGGCATGGCAACCCACTCCAGTATTCTTGTCTGGAGAATCCCCATGGACAGAGGAGCCTGGCGGGCTAGAGTCCATGGGGTCACAAAGAGTCAGACACAACTGAGCGACTAAGCACTGCACAGCATTTTGGAAACGTCAATGTAAGAACTGGTTCAGGCAAGGGACAAACTTACATACTAGAAACCATTAGGTAATAATTTGTTCAGAAACAGTATGTTCATCTTATGTCAAAGAATGATTCCACAGATTACTTAATGATTGCAAAGAGTGGAATGTGTTTCAACATGGAGCAATCTGATGGTTGCTATTTTAGCCAAGTGATCAAATTTGGCATCAGCAATGTGAGACACGTTGACCTGTTATGACCTTTCAAGCCTTGCATTGTTATTCAATATAAGGTGGCAGATACCTCCTGTGAGTCTTGCTTCCAATGATTAACTCAAATTCAATCAGGCCTCGGGTTCTAATGTTAGGTTTACAGAAAAGAATGGCAGTAGATAAACAAATTAAAATAAATCAAGAAGTACAAGTCAGAAAAATCCCCAAATGTGAAGCACCTGTAACATGACTGGTCTGGATTCTTCAAAAAGGTCAGTGTTATAATAATAATAATAAAAATAATAATAATAAATAGATGAAAGGGTTGTTGTTTAACCTATTAGGAGTGATCAAACGCTCTAAAAAAATGTGGAATTCATTAACCTTTACACGGCCTTGACTCAGTAACAGAAATCACAGTGTAGAGAGGGGGTGGGGAGAGAAGGAGGGAAGGGAGGGGAGAAACAGCCACGAAAGACAGTCTTGGGACAATTAGGGGTCTTTGCATGTAGACTGACTATTAAATGACACATGCCTGAAGTCCTGTTTGAGAAGCAGCAGATTGGACAGAACTGGATGTATAGGGCCGACTAATTGTGTGATTGCCAAGCAGACTCAAGTCCATCCTCAAAGAAGGGTAATAAAATTTATGGGCAAAAGCTGCGTCATTAAAGTAACTGCAGTAGCCACTAGGGTGACTGTTTCAGATATAACTCTATATAACTTTAAAACTCTCCACACACACACACACACACACACACACACACACACATACACACACACACACACACATACACACACACACACACACGCACATATACACACACATGCACACACACACACATACACACACACACACACACACAATAGCTAGAGTAATTTAAAAAATAGTCATGATGTTTATTAGGTACCCTATCTACTCATGAGATTAATAAAAAGGGGATGGAAATTGATTACCCTCAGCACTAGGTAAGGGTATGAGGCCCCAGTGACCTAAGATCATCTGTCTCTCCATTTGCTGCACTTACTCCTTTATAGAAAACCTGTCCCTTCATTGGCCTTATTGCAATTAATACAGAAAATAAATTCCAAAAGGCAAAAGATCAAGAGTTAAAACTCAACCCAGGAGTTCTTGTGACCATGCCAGATCTCCGCCCAATCCTGTGAGCTCAAGCATAAAGCAAGATGAAACCCGCTGATTGCTGCTTAATATTCTCGACTGCAGAAACCGTATCTCCTTAAGAGGATGTCAAATTTTGTCTTTGAAATTAATCTATCTTTTAATATACATGTATCAATAGTTTCCTCCTCCCTCACTGTCTTGCTGTCTCTTAAATTGCCATGTTCTATTGACTTTTTTAAATTAAAAATGCAGGATTTATGTCTGAATTTAAAATTAGCACTACAGAAAAAGATAGTGATAACCAATATTACAAGAAAAGATAGATTTTGTTGTCAATGCAACAGGAAGATAGCCATATTATCCAGAGAGTGGAAGGATAAAAAGCTTCTTTGGGCCATTTGTTAGGAATAGATCTCTCTACCTGGATTTGTAGAACATATTTGCTCAAAAATCTCTGATAATGAACAAGAAGGAACACACTAGAAAATTAAGCAATTCAACAATAGTCCAACTTTCTGACCTTACTGAATATTTTAATTTGGAGGGGGAAAAAATGTCTAGTTTGGCATAGAAATATTTTGATCTTTGTCCAACATAGTTCATTTCCTCCTAATAGTACATCATACATATAGGCTGCTTATAACTGCTCCAAGGGGCTTTTGAGGTTCTGAGAATGTCTCTAACCCCAGATCTGCTGGCATTCAGGCAGAATTTAATCAACATGTGTGAGTTAAGTCTCTTAGTCGTGTCTGACTCTTTGTGGCCCTATGGACTACAGCCCACCAGGCTCCTCTGTCCATGGAATTCTCCAGGCAAGAATACTGGAGTGGGTTGCCATTTCCTCCTCCAGGGAATCTTCCCAATCCAGGGAAAGTTTAATCATGATCACCATCTATTCTGCTGTTCTAGGAGATGTCCCAGCTGAGGTTAGCATTAGCTAACATGTTAGCATTAGCTAACATAACGTTAGCTTTCACGTATTTGGTGTGTCCAGCTTTAAAGTGTTTTCCTATACAGCATCTTATGTAACTCTTATGTTAAACTTACCATCTTTCTGTTATCTTTATAAGATGCTTTATAGAAAAGAAGAGAGACGCTGTTGAAACAATAGTCTCTACTTTTCCACTTCAGCAAATGTAAAACTTCTATCATCTAAGGAAAATTTCTTCCTGCAAAGTACATGGAACAATGGCTGGCACATAATACACTCCATGAGTTCCTGCTTTCTGTTTCTTTTTTATTGGATCATTAATTTAATTTAATTTTTAAAATTTATTTATTTTTTAATTGAAGGATAATTGCTTTACAGAATTTTGTTGTTTTCTGTCAAACCTCAACATGAATCAGCCATAGGTATACATACATCCCCTCCCTTTTGAACCTACTCCCATCTCTCTCCCCATCCCACCACTCTAGATTGATACAGACCCCTGTTTTCTGTTGTTTTTTTTTTAAGTTGAAGTGTAGTTGGCTTAAAGTATTATATTATTTTTAGATGTACATTATAGTTATTTGGTATTTTATTGATTGTACACCATACCAAGTTATAGAATTTTGGCTATATTCCCTGTGCTGTACATTACATCCCTGTGACTTACTTAATTCTATACCTAATAGTTGCACTTCATAATCCCCTACACCTATCTGGCCCTCCTGAACCCTCTCCCAATTGTTAACCACTAGTTTTTCTGTATCTATATGTCTATTTGTTTTGTTATATTTGTTCATTTATTTTATTGTTTAGATTTCACATGTACGTGAAACCATACCAAAGTTGTCTTTATCTGTCAGACCTAGTTCAATGTGCATAATACACTCCTGATGTATGCATACTTTCAAATATGGCAAAATTTCATTCTTTTTTATGGCAAAGTGGTGGCCCATTATATATACACATATACCACATCTTCTTACTCATTCGTGTGTTGATGAACATTGACTTGCTTCCATTTCTTGGCTATGTAAATACTGTTGCCATGAACATGCAGAAGCATGTTACTTGTTTCTGCTTTTCTGGGAAACTCTTTATCACCCCTTCAATTCTGAATGATTTCCTTGCTGGGTAGGGTACCCTAGGTTGTAGGTTTTTTCCTCCCTTCAGCAACTGTAATATATTATGCTACTCCCTTGTGACCTGCAAAGTTTCTGCTGAAAAATGAGCTGATAGCCTTAGGGAAGTTCAGTTCAGTTCAGTTCAGTCACTCCTTCATGTCTGACTCTTTGACCCTATGGACTGCAGCATGCTAGACTTCCCTGTCCATCACCAACTCCTGGAGCCTACTCAAACTCATGTCCATTGAGTCAGTGATGCCATCCAACCATCTCATCCCCTGTTGTCCCTTTCTCCTCCTGCCTTCAATCTTTCCCAGCATCAGGGTCTTTTCCAGTGAGTCAGATTTTCATATCACGTGGTCAAAGTATTGGAGCTTCAGCTTCAGCATCAGTCATTCCAATGAGTATTCAGGACTGATTCCCTTTAGGTTTGACTTGTTTGATCTCCTTGCAGTCCAAGGGACTCTGAAGAGTCTTCTCCAACACCACAGTTCAAAAGCATCAATTCTTCGGTGCTCAGTTTTCTTTATGGTCCAACTCTCACATCCATATATGACTACTTTAAAAACCATAGCGTTGACTAGAATGACCTTTGCTGGCAAAGTAATGTCTCTGCTTTTTAATATGCTGCCTAGGTTGGTCATAGTTTTTCTTCCTAGGAGCAAGCATCTTTTAATTTCATGGCTGAAGTCACTATCTGCAGTGATTTTGGAAACTAAGAAGATAAAGTCTGTCACTGTGTCCATTGTTTCCCCAACTATTTGCCATGAAGCGATGGGACTGGATGCCATGATCTTAGTCTTTTGAACGTTGAGTTTTAATCTAGCTTTTTCACTCTCCTCTTTCACCTTCATCAAGAGGCTCTCTTTAGTTCTTTGTTTTCTGCCATAGGCTTGGTGTCATCTGCATATCTGAGGTTATTGATATTTCTCCCAGCAATCTTGATTCCAGCTTGTGCATCATCCAGCCCGGCATTTCTCATGATGTACTCCACATATAAGTTAAATAAACAGGGTGATAATATACAGCCTTGACGTACTCCTTTCCCAATCTGGAACCAGTCTACTGTTCCATGTCTTGACCTGAATACAGATTTCTAAGGAGGCAGATAAGGTGGTCTGATATTCCCATCTCTTTAATAATTTTCCACAGTTTATTGTGATCCACACAGTCAAAGGCTTTGGTATAGTCAATAAAGCAGAAGTAGATGTTTTCCTGGAACTCTCTTGCTTTTTCAATGATCCAACGAATGTTGGCAGTTTGATCTCTGGTTCCTCTGCCTTTTCTAAAACCAGCTTGAACATCTGGAAGTTCTCAGTTAATGTACTGTTGAAGCCTGGCTTGAAGAATTTTGAGCATTATTGCTTTGCTAGCGTGTGAGATGAGTGCAATTGTGCTTTAGTTTGAACATTCTTTGACATTGTCTTTTTTTGGTATTGGAATGAAAACTGATCTCTTCTAGTCCTGTGGCCACTGATGAGTTTTCCAAGTTTGCTGGCATATTGAGTGCAACACTTTCACAGCATCATCTTTTAGGATTTTAAATAGCTCATCTGGAATTCGATCACCTCTACTAGCTTTGTTTGTAGTGATGCTTCCTAAGGCCCACTTGACTTTGCATTCCAGGATGTCGGACTCTAGGTGAGTGATCACACCGTAGTGGTTATCTGTGTCATGAAGATCTTTTTTGTATCGTTCTTCTGTGTATTCTTGCCACCTTAATATCTTCTGCTTCTGTTATATCCATACCATTTCTGTCCTTTATTGTGCCCATTTTGCATGAAATATTCCCTGGTATCTCCAATTTTCTTGAAGAGATCTCTAGTCTTTCCCATTTTATTGTTTTCCTCTATTTCTTTGCATTAAGCGCTGAGGAAGGCTTTCTTATCTCTCTTTGCTATTCTTTGGAACTCTGCATTCAAATGGGTATTTCCTATTTCTTTTTTTTTCCCATTTATTTTTACTAGTTGGAGGCTAATTACTTTACAATATTCTAGTGGTTTTTGTCATACATTGACATGAATCAGCCAATGGATTTACATGTATTCCCCATCCCAATCCCCCCTCCCACCTCCCTCTCCACCCGATTCCTCTGCTTTTCTCCTTTCCCTTTCACTTCTCTTCTTTTCTCAGCTATTTGTAAGTCCTCCTTAGACAACCATTTTGCCTTTTTGCATTTCTTCTTCTTGGGGATGGTCTTGATCACCGCCTCCTGTACAGTGTCTCGAATCTCCATCCATAGTTCTTTAGGCACTCTATCCGATCTAATCCCTTGAATCTATTTGTCACTTCCATTGTATTGATTTAGGTCCTGCCTGAATGGTCTAGTGGTTTTCCCTACTTTCTTCAATTTAAGTCTCAATTTTGCAGTAAAGAATTCATGATCTGAGCCACAGTTGGCTCCCAGTCTTGTTTTTGGTGACTGTATAGAGCGTCCCCATCTTTGGCTGCAAAGGATACAATCAATCTGATTTTGGTATTGACCATTGGTTTATGTCCATGCATAAAGTCATCTCTTGTGTTTTTGGAATAGGGTGCTTCCTATGAGCAGAACATTGTCTTGGCAAAACTCTATTAGCCTTTGCCCTACTTCATTTTGTACTCCAAGACCAAACTTGCCTGTTCCTCCAGGTATATCTTGACTTCCAACATTTGCGTTCCAGTCCCCTATGATGAAAAGGGCATCTTTTTTGTGTTAGTTCTAGAAGGTCTTGTAGGTCATCATAGAACCATTCAACTTCAGCTTCTTTGGCATTAGTGGTTAGGGCATAGACTTGGATTACTGTGACATTGAATGGTACACCTTTGAAATGAACAGAGATTATTCTGTACACTGCATTTCAGACTCTTCTGTTGACTATGAGGGCTGCTCCATTTCTTTTAAGGGATTCTTGCCCACAGTAGTAGATATAATGGTCATCTGAATTAAATTCACCCATTCCAGTCCATTTAAGTTCACTGATTCCTAAAATGTCAATTTTCACTCTTGCCATCTCCTGTTTGGCCACTTCCAATTTACCTTGATTCATGGACCTAACGTACCAAGATCCTATGCAATATTGCTCTTTATAGCATCGGACTTCCGTCACCAGTCACATCCACAACTGGATGTTGTTTTCACTTTGGCTCCATTTCTTCATTCTTTCTGGAGTTATTTTTCCACTCTTCTCCATAGCATATTGGGCACCTACTGACCTGGGAGTTCATCTTTCAGTGTCATATCATTTTGCCTTTTCATACTGTTCATGGGGTTCTCAAGGCAAAAATACTGAAGTGGTTTGCCATTCCCTTCTCCAGGGGACCATGTTTTGTCAGAACTCTCCACCATGACCCATTCATCTTGGGTGGCCCTACACAGCATGGCTCATAGTTTCACTGAGTTAGACAAGGCTGTGATCCATGTAATCAGTTTGGTTAGTTTTCTGTGATTGTGGTTTTCATTCTGTCTGCCCTCTGATAGATAAGGATAAGGGGCTTGTGGAAGCTGTCAGTGTTCTCCACTTATCCCAGGGTCTAGGAGACCTGGGTAAGCTATCACCAGAGTGATCTGACCCAGCCAGCCTTACAAGGGACCTTTCTATGCAACATAAAATCAAGATTTATACATCAACTGCTTATTGAGAGATGCTGATGTGATGGTAAAGAAATCTCAGGAAGCTTCTTTGTCCATGCATACTGACCTATCAAGTCTTCCAAGAGTCTTACATTTTCAACACAGTTGTAAAACTTCAAAGCAGATTTCCAGTGAGGAATTTCCAGTATGCTAATTTCACAGATTAGGAATCCAAGAGTCTAAGAAATGGAGTGATTTGCTCAGGGTCACTTGGCAATATAAAAATAGGATCAAAATGGATCTTAGTTTCTTTGCCCCTGGTTCAAAGCTATTTCTGCTTTGTTTATTTGAAAGTAAACAATTATACTACCTAGGAAGGAGGTGTCAAATACACACACACATACACACACACTAACAGCCAAAACAGAGGAAACAGGAACAAAAGCGTAATTGAAAGGGCCTACATGAGGTGAATTTTTTTTGGGGGGTCATCAACAGGGGGAGATGTTCACAAGACAGACTCTGCCCCACCCCTACCAGCCTCCCTCAGCAATCTGAAAGTCTAGAATTCCCAGGGCAACCTCCCTCAGCAATCTGAAAGTCTAGAATTCCCAGGGAGCGATACTCCAATGGGCTCTGAGTATCAGGAGCAGTCAGGCTGAGAGGGAAAGGGCTATCCAGAAAGACAGAGGGAGATGATGGCAAACTGAACCTGCTCTCAAGGAAGAGATGAAGCCAACTCCCAGCCCTGCCTCTATCTATGAAGCTCCCCAGGGCCTCAAACTCAATTTCTCCCCAGTTTCTTTGTAAAACTAAAGTAAACACACTGGAGCACTGTTTACCAGAAGTGGCCAAAGATGCCCCAAGGAGCAATATCCCTGAACTTGTAATGCTGCCAGCAGAGAAAATGCTGATGCCATATTTGACACCCAGAGTTCAAGAGAGAGAGCAACTGGGCCGGAAAACAAATGAGCAGGTGTAATGGTGTTTTACTGTGGGTCCCCAGCAAGAAGAGCACATTCTGTCATCACCCTGAGATCAGTAATTAGAACTGCCATCTAAGAAGCACAGACTCCAAATCTCCCTAAAGTGGTAAAATAGCCCAAGGTGACCATGCACTCTGATCCTGGTCTCCAACTATTCAGATTGTGTTGACAAGCTTTTGAGGAAAGCCTACTGTTATTCCTAATAATAGCAGCCATATGTACTTTACTCTGTATCAGGCACTGTTCTTAAGCTTTGACTTTCATTTAACAAATCCTCATCACAAGCTCATGAGATAGGTGTTGTTTTTATTTTCATTATACAAATAAAAAATTGAAGCTCAGAGAATATATATAACTTGCTCAGAGTTTGGTGACTGGTCAGTAGTGGGACCGAGATTCCACTTCAGAAGTTTGCATTCTTAACCTGTACCTTCTAGGCAGGAGACCAAGCTGCAGGGCATTGGTGGGAACTACAAAGCATGTAATACAAACAAGAGGCAAAGCCCCAAACCTGGGCAAAGGATAAAGGAAGAGTTCCTGTGCAGAGATGCCCACTTGGTCACCTGAATCAGGAAGAGGAATTAGGCTGACAACATGGGGCCCTGGAGAAGGAGCAGCAAGTACTGTGACCTCTAGGGTGAAACGTTTGGAGCACTTTCAGATAAATGAATCCATTTCCACATAACTGGAATGCAGAATTTAAAACAAAAAGGGGACATGTGAGGCTGAAAGAGTAAACGGTGACCAATCCTCAAGGGGCCTTAAGGTGCCTTAACAAGTGGAGTGTGGGTGGGGGCCTGGGTAGGTGTTCCCTTTCTAATCCTCCATTTAGAACACATGGATAATTTTAGATGATTTTACTTTCTTTCATATATAACATATGGAGATAGAATTGTTGACAAATTTGTTCAGCATTGGTAAGCAATTTATCAGCATATTGGTATTCTAGACTTTTGTCTCATTCCGGTGCAGCCTTTAGAAAAAGCTTGAAAGAGGAAAAAAAAAATGTTTTCTCTGGCTACCCTCTGTTTCTCTTAATGATCATTTCTGCATTGCCAGGATTACTTCTCTTTCAGATCTTGTTTCAATCATAACAGCTCAGGAAATAATTTTAATAGTTGCAATGGATTGAATCTCAAATATGTGGCCCAAAGAATCAATGCCAGCTTTTCGTGGTTAAGAGCACAGAGAACAGAAACCAGATCTGTCTTCAGACCTTGGCTTTTTATCACTTCCCAGCTGGATATGTGCATGCTAAGTCACTTCAGTCTTGTCTGACTCTTTGTGACCCTATGGACTGTAGACCACCAGGCTCCTCTGCCCATGGGGATTCTCCAGGCAAGAATACTGGAGTGGGTTGCCACGCCTTCCTCCAAACGATCTTCCCAACTCGGAGATCAAACCTGGGTCTCCTGCACTGCAGGTGGATGCTCTACTGCTGAGCCACCAGGGAAGCCCCTCAGCTGAATAACCTCAGGCAAATACCTTAGCTGCTCTGTGCCTTAGTTTTATCATCTATAAAAGGAAGTGATAATAACAGCTACTTCTTAGCCTTATGAAATTGAAAGTGCAACTCGTTCAGTCATGTCCGACTCTTTGCAACCCCATGGACTATACAGTCCTTGGAATTCTCCAGACCAGAATACTGGAGTGGGTAGCTTTTCCCTTCTCCAGGGGATCTTTCACGCCCAGGAATTGAACCCAGGTCTCCCACGTTGCAGGTGGATTCTTTACCAACTGAGCCACAAGGGAAGCCCAAGAATATTGGAGTGGGTAGTCTGTCCCTTCTCCAGGGGATCTTTCCAACCCCGGAATCAAACTGGGGTGTCTTGCATTGCAGGTGGATTCTTTACCAACTGAGCTATCAGGCAAGCCCTCTTAGCCTTATACACATGATTAAGTGGTTGGTTGTATGTCATATCCTTGGGACAGAGTCTCGTGTTTAACAAGTAAGTATGTACTAAATGTTAGCTATTACTGATATTTGTCCTAGAGAGATGGAGAGTGAAGTATGAGCAAAGAGCTGTGGGAATATAGAGAAAGGAGTGATTTACTGGAGTAGAGAAATTTTCAAGAAAGAAACCACAGAAGATGTGGCCTTTTCTACATCTTTTGTTTGTTTGTTTGAGAAAAGAAACTGATAATACCATCATTTTTTTCCCCCTTCTGCATCAGAACAAGTAGCCCTTGTCTGTGGAGGAGCCATTTATTGCAGCCTTCGTGAAAGACAGTTCTAATCTGTAGATCCCCAGGTCAAACTGTCTCTGGTGCAAAGACTCAGGGCATCATTTATTTGAATCATATCTTATTAATAAAAATATTGATGCATTTTCCTGTTTTAAGAAAATTTCATTAATAAAAATCTAACCTTGAACAATAAGCCACTAACCACTTTGCAGCACAATTATTCACTTTACAAAATGGTCTGTAGCAAATTTATCTTATTTTTAAGTAAGACACTCCTTGAATGTTAATTTCCAGCATTTTGATTTGCACTTTCCATTGAACTGAGGAGACGTTAGCTGTGGAATCTGAATTGCTCATCTGCGTAGCACCAAGCAACTGACTAACACTATTTAAAATTTTTACAACAGCTGTGAGATGGAAGTATTATTATTCAGGTCTTAGAGTTAAAGAAACCAAGACTCAGCGAAGTTTCCTTAGTTGCCTTAGTTTACAAAACCAGGACATCAGAGTCTGGACTGAAAACTAGGTACCAGTGGCTGTGGTCTTCTCTACATGAAACAGCTTCTAAAAACATCAGTTTAAAACATTCTTCAAAGAAAACATTGTCTACCTGTTATTCTAATCTCTCCACTGAGAAACCAGAAGAGGCTTTCATGTTCTAATTTTTTTCTGTGGAGCTGTGTGGCTGCTTTTGGTCTTGACTTTAACTTTGCTGGCAACACAATCATCAGTTTGGCCTCCCACTCCTACCTAACTCAGCTTTCCACCTCATTTAACAACAGGCCAGCTTGATAATGGAATTCTCTACTTCCCAAAACAAAAGATGGTGAGTGGAAATTTTACTCAATAACCCAATCCTTTTAACTTTAATTAAGCTTATTTCAAGCCTCTGTCTAAATTTGGAACTGACAACTTAATTGGTTGTCCAAGTAGAGGAAGAGAGAAAATGCTCTGTCTGGCTGGATCAGGACAAGAATCCTTTTAACAGTGGCAGCAAAGACAAAGCTACAAAGTATAAACTGCT
Organism: Cervus canadensis; assembly: GCF_019320065.1. Lineage (NCBI taxonomy): Eukaryota > Metazoa > Chordata > Mammalia > Artiodactyla > Cervidae > Cervus > Cervus canadensis. The sequence goes on from NC_057408.1 coordinate 7,017,742, forward strand.
TCTGATGTAGTAAAATTTTTCCAGGATCTCAGTTTGGAGGGATCACTTCTGGAGACATATTTTAGCCATTCGCTGGCAAACCCCAGGCATTTTTCTCCCTTTATGGTTGAACTTGCTGAACCTTTGCCTTGAATCCATTCAAAAAAATCATTTTCTTAACTGCTACCCCAAAGGGAATAAATTCCTTAAATTTTGTCCAGTCGTGTACCTTCTTCCAGATCATACTCTTCTCAAACAATCCAACTAAGATGCAGTTACTTCCATGCTGCCTAACAGATAACCTAGAGTTGAATCACTTCAGTCGCTCAGTCGTGTCTGACTCTTTGTGACCCCATGGAATGCCGCACACCAGGCTTCCCTGTCCATCACCAACTCTCAGAGCTTGCTCAAACTCATGTCCATCCAGTCGGTGATGCCATCCAACCATCTCATCCTCTGTCATCCCCTTCTCCTCCCAACTTCAACCTTTCCCAGCATCAGGGTCTTTTCCAATGAGTCAGTTCTTTGCATCAGGTGGCCAAAGTTTTGGAGTTTCAGTTTCAGCATCAGTCCTTCCAATGAATATTCAGGACTGATTTCCTTGAGGATTGACTGGTTTGATCTCCTTGCAGTCCAAGGGACTCTCAAGAGTCTTCTCCAACACCACAGTTCAAAAGCATCAATTCTTCTGACCTCAGCTTTCTTTATAGTCCAACTCTCACATTCATACATGACTACTGGAAAAACCATAGCTTTGACTAGATGAACCTTTGTCAGCAAAGTAATGTCTCTACTTTTTATTATGCTGTCTAGGTTGGTCATAGCTTTTCTTCCAAGGAGTGAATGGCTTTTAATTTCATGGCTGCAGTCACCATCTGTAGTGATTTTGGAGCCCGAAAAATGAAGTCTCTCAGTGTTTCCTTTGTTTCCCCACCTATTTGCCATAAAGTGATGGGACAAGATGCCATGATCTTAGTTTTCTGAATGTTGAGTTTAAGCCAACTTTTTCACTCTCCTCTTTCACTTTCATCAAGAGGCTCTTTAGTTCCTCTTCACTTTCTGCCATAAGGGTGGTGTCATCTTGCATATCTGAGGTTATTGATATTTCTCCCGGAAATCTTGATTCCAGCTTGTGCTTCATTCAGCCTGGTATTTTCTCATGATTTACTCTGCATATAAGTTAAATAAGCAGGGTGACAATATACAGCCTTTCCCAGTTTGGAACCAGTCTCTTGTTTCATGTCCAGTTCTAACTGTTGCTTCTTGACCTGCATACAGATTTCTCAGGAGGTAGTTCAGGTGGTCTGGTATTCAGAATTTTCCATAGTTTATTGTGATCCACACAGTCAAAAGCTTTGGAGTAGTCAATAAAGCAGGTGTAGATGTTTTTCTGGAGCTCTTTTGCTTTTTCAATGATACTGTCTAGCAAAACTGAACTATTAGATTCCATGTTTCCTTAAGGCAATAGACTACTGAAAAGCAGTGTGTGTGTGTGTTTATGTATTTGCATGCGTACATGTATTTATTTGACTGCAGCTCAGTGGGTCAAGAGGTCTACTTAGACTTCAACAACACAGGTCTGTAAGAAAGGATGAGGAAAACAATGGAAAATAAGCCTCAGAATCAGTACAGAGCTCTCAGTCTTGGCAATGTGTGAAATGACTAAGAAATTGTTTGCATCTCCAAATTTGTCTTCCTTTAAAAAAAAATAATTTATTTCTTTACTTATGTTTGGCTGTGCTGGGTCTTCATTGCTGTGCAGGCTTTTTTCTAGCTGTGGTGAGCAGGAGCTGCTCTGTAGTTGCAGTACGCAGGCTTTTCATCGTGGTGGTTTCTCTTGGCTCAGAACATGCGCTCCAGGGCACGTGGGCTTCAGTGGGTGCAGCTCGCTGATTCTAGAGCACAGGCTCAATAGTTGTGGTGCATGAGCTTAGTTGCTCTGCAACATGTGGGATCTTCCCAGATTAGAGCTCGAACCTGTGTCCCCTGCATTGACAGGTGGATTCTTTGCCACTGAGCCTCCAGGAAAGCCCCAGTTAGTCTTCCTAGTAATGAAGCTTACATGGAAGGAACACTGGCAAAAGTAAACAAAAATGTCAAACAGAAGGAGCCTCAGAGATTACCTAACCCACCTACCTTCCTTTACTGGTGATTTTACTGACATTCAGACAGATGAATTCCCCAAGTCATAGAGGCAGTCAGGAAACCAGTAGTCTGTGATATTTAGTCTATGGCTCTGTCCCACAGGATCTATGTCACTTGTTCATTTTCTGTGGTCGAATGTGACCTGATTTACTATGGTACTCTTCACTTCTTGTGAGTCACAGAAGTTAGAAACTGCACTCAATCATAGAGCCCATGAGAGACATGAATACATCAATACAAAAGAAAAATAAGGTTGTACAGAGTGAGAGGTGATATTCTGAAAATTAGAATGCTTCCTTTTCTTTTAAACTTTCCATGCTTCCTTAAGGCAATAGAGTACTTAGATTGGGTGTTCAGGAGCTTTGAAAATATAGTTTTATGAGCAAATTTTTGTTGTGTGAATAGCTTGGTACCTAGAGATGAGAAAACTCTTCAGTGTGGTGTTGTCAAAATCAGCTCCCTCATCCAGTGACCTGAACAGTCCTGTGCTCACTGGTAGGACCAAGATATTTTCCTTTCGCTTTCTGCTGGACTCTGGCTTGCCATCCATTTATCACGTCTCATGCATGATAAATCTGGAAGCTTTACGTGACTTCCAATTTCTAGGTTTTTGTCCTCATTTAGATCCATGTTTCCTGCAGGGAAGGGCTAACAGTATCATAGATATTAGACATGCCAGACATAGAACTGAGGTCCAGGAGTCTGTGTTGTTGGTGGGGCTCAACAGGTTGTGCTCATAGCTTGCTCTTGCATCTTTATGCAAGTAGCTGCATGTTTACGGATCTTTTGTGCCATCCCTGGTCAGTTAAAAAAGGATCCAATATCCCAATTCATAAATTCATATTTAAAGTACTATTCATTTATTCCATTCACTATACAGTTTTTCACTGAGCATCTACTGTGTTCAAAGCATTAGTTATTTGCCTACTACATTCATAATTTCTGTCATAGCTCATATTCCTTGTATTAGCTACACATTTTTTGGCCATATCACCTCCAAAATAACTTAATATTTTTCACTGTAATCAATTCACTCTTTGCTTGAATTTATATCAAAAGTAAATTTTGGAGTTTGTGTTACTTACCCCAAAGGCAAACTAGCTGACTCTGTCTTCCACACTGAATATGGCAGATGCTAGAGAAGTTATCACTCATGTGAGGAATGTGGAGTTTCTTGTAGCAAGTGGTACAAAACTGTAAACATTCCTCAGGAGACTTAAAGTCTCTGGGTTACTTTTTGTTTTAATCTATTTATTTTTAATTGAAGGATAATCAATTTACAGAATTTTGTTGTTTTCTGTCAAACATCAACATGAATCAGCCATAGTTACTTTTTACATGGAAGAAATGGCAACCTGGGGCAACAACGGAAGAGTTGAGTGAAGGCTCCCGGGTATACCATTGTCTCTCTTTCAGGTTTCCTTGTGAAGCCCAGGCTGGAAGTCACCACCTGGTAGGGAATTGTCTTGGGTGCATCTGAGTACAATTCCAACTTAGTAATGCAAAATTTGGCTAGCACTAACCATATCCTCAGAGCTCTAAAAAGAAAGGGGTTGGAATAAGTATCCACACATCACCTCAACACCCTACCTTGGATCATGAGATCTACCCCAGGCGTAGCATAATCAAGAAGGCTGTAACGAGACCTAGGCATGATTGAGTCACATTAAGTTGACCTAGAACCCTGATGGGATAGGTGTTCACCCATCCAACAGATATTGATGAAGTGACTGCTCTGTGCCAGGCATTGTTCTAAGTGCTGAAGATATTAGTAAACAGTACAAAATCCCCATCCCTAGAAATTTACACCCTATAGGAACTAGATAGTGAATGTGTAGTTGTTGCCGTTGTTCAGTTGCTCAGTCATGTCTACTGCTTTGTGACCCCATGAACAGCAGCACACCAGGCTTCCCTGTCCTTCACTGTCTCCTGGAGTTTGCTCAAACTCATTTTCATAGAGTCAGTGATGCCATCCAACCGTCTTATCCTCCACTGTCCCCTTCTCCTTCTTCCCTCAATCTTTCCCAGCATCAGGGTCTTTTCCAGTGGGTCAGCTCTTTGCAACAGGTGGCCAAAGTATTGCAGCTTCAACTTCAGCGTCACTCCTTCCAATGTATATTCAGGGTTGATTATCTTTAGGATCTACTTGTTTAGATAACTGACCATGAGCCCTTTCCCCCTGTTCTTTCTTCATCACGGGCCGGATAAGTACCATAAAAGGTGAATGTCTCTGTATAAAAGAGAGTCTGGGATGATGTGACAAATGATGTCATGGGGGAGAAGAGAGTCCAGGAAAAGAGTAGGAATGGTTAAGCTGATGATGTTGTTACTGCTGCTTAGTTGCTCAGTCATGTCCAACTCTTTTCTGATCCCATGGACTGTAGCCTGCCGGGCTCTTCTGTCCATGGGTTTTCCTGGGCAAGAATACCAGAATGAATTGCCATTTTCTTCTCTAGAAGATCTTCCCCGCCCAGGGATAGAATGTGTCTCCTGAATTAGCAGGAGGATTCTTTAACACTGAGCCACCAGGGAAGTCCTAAGCAGATTATATTAATAGACAATCTAGGAGATCAGTCCTGGGTGTTCATTGGAAGGACTGATGCTGAAGCTGAAACTCCAATACTTTGGCCACCTCATGCAAACAGTTGAATCATTGGAAAAGACCCTGATGCTGGGAGGGATTGGGGGCAGCAGGAGAAGGGAACGACAGAGGATGAGATGGCTGGATGGCATCACCGACTGATGGACATGAGTTTGGGTAAACTCCGGGAGTTGGTGACGGACAGGGAGGCCTGGCGTGCTCCGATTCATGGGGTCGCAAAGAGTCGGACATGACTGAGTGACTGAAATGACTGACTGACTGACTGACTGACTGACCTAAAATGTAGTTCCCTTCCTTCCAAATCACAGCTAGAAAAATAAGGCCAGGATTAGACAACACCCTTCTCAGATACACAGTTTATAATTTGAGGGAGCTGACCTTGTAAAAGGAATGTCAATAAGACCATAATAAAATTAAAAGATCACAAAATATTTGATGACAATGATATAAAGCAATAACAACAAGAAATACATAGTAGAGAAAGCAGAGCTAATGGAGCAGAAAAAGCAGGAACCTTGAATAAGCATAAAACATATCCTGAGGGAAATAAGGAAAGGTTTATTGCAAACATGAAAAAAAGAGCAGATGTGTTTAAGGAAGAACCAGTTAGAAATATTGGATGTGAAACAGTGTAATTATTTAAATCAAAGGTTCTATAAAAATTTAAATAGCAGAAAACTACAAAGAATTAATTAATGGGCTGGAAAATCATGTTGAGAAGATTATCCAGATTAAGGGGATGGCATAAATAGACAGAACATATTTGAAAAAAATTAAAGAGATAGATCAAATTACAGAGCAAACATTCCAGAAAGAAAGATTTGAAAAGGCAATGTAGGAAGGTAATCTTTGAAAAAAAGAGTGAGTGTTTTCCAGAACTAAAGAAAGACACATGACTTTAGATTAAAAATGGTTTCAGAGTGTAGCAGCCCACAATAAGCAATAAATAAAACTGTACATCCAGACACAGCAGAATGAAATTTAATAAATGGCTTCCAGAGTGAAAAACCAATTACCTATAAAGCCACAGGCAGAAGATAGGACCTCAAATTTCTCAAAATCAACAAAACAATGAGATCACATGTTGTTGGTGGGGCTGGAGAAGGAAAGGATTCTAGATTACCCAGGAAATAGATAGTTCAAATGATGGGGCAAAATAAAGATCTTTTCACCTTATGACTCATAGACTACATCTAAAGTATTATTTTTAGTATATTCCCTAATGAGATTATGTTAGTCCACAAAGAAGCAATAATTATGAAAAGCAAGAACAAGTAAGGACATTAATAAACATTATTTGTTTTAATAAACAGTAACTAAAAGGAAATATATCTACAACATCTAATCTACAACTTAATGTCACATCAAAACTGCTGAGGTGAGTTGTGGAGAACAAAGGGAGTTAAAAGTCAGCCAGTGTTCTTAACATATAAGAGAAGGAGAAATAAGTGTTAAAGAAATTGAGGCATTTGCCAGGAAAAGAGAACTATATGCTTTAGTAAGAGAATTGTAACCATCAGAAAATGCCATGAAATGCATAAGTTTAAACAAGCAATGGAGTATCAAAGGAGAAAAAGAAGGAAAAAAAGAAAGGTAGATTAATCTAAGCAATAAAAACTGTTCTGAGACAAACCAAAGAGACAGTAGAAATACATCCATATTCCCTGGTATAATAATAAATAAAATGTATTAAAGACATAAATCTAGAAACAGAAAAGTTTAAGAATCTAGAATATCCTTTTTTTAACTTAAAATAAGACAAAAAGGTTGTAAATAAAGATATGAGAAAAGAGATAGTAGGCAATCATGAAATATAAAAATAAAGCTGAGATAAAGCGGTAAAGAACCTGCATGCTAAAGCGGGAGACTTAAGAAACATGGGTTCGATCCCTGGGGAAGATCCACTGGTGGAGAGCATGACAACCCACTCCAGTATTCTTGCCGGGAGAATCCCATGGATAAAGGAACCTGGAGGACTACAGTTCATTGGGTCAGAAAGAGTCAGACACGACTGAAGTGACTTAGCTAGATAATCTTAGCTAGCTAATATCAAATAAAGTGGAATTAAAAAATACACACACACATATATATAATACATGCATCTGAGTTAGGAAATAGCATAGAACACAACTTGGCACCACTCAATAGAAAAGCTAGTTGTAATTATCATTAATGATTTTATTACAAGATACATTATAGGCAAATCTCCTATGCAAAACAATTCCAGATAACTTGTGTAAATATTTTGCCTTTAAGAGGAAGGAGCATAACTCTCTACTTGTAAGTATGAGAGCTCATAGCGACTTCCTTCCAAAGAGTACAGTATGGAGAAAGGGGAAAAGTATAAGTTAACAGCAGAGAAACCTGACAAATATTAACTACTGCAATCAAGTGATCAAGATTCCTATCAACAGGTGAAAATGGCATGTTCCTTTTGATCTTCCTCCCCCAAGTCTATAACCTCGGTCTAATCATGAAAAGAACACCAGAGAACTCCTATGTGAGTAACAGTCCATAAAATACCTGGCTAGTACCTTTCAAAACTGGTTAAGGTAACCAGAAATAATGCAAGTCTGAGAAACTGTCACTGCTAAGAGAAGCCTGAGGGAACTTGATGGCTAACTGTCATGTGGTATTCTAGATAGGAACCAGGAATAGAAAATAGACATTGGGTAAAAGCGAAGGACACCTGAATAGTGTCTGAACTTTATTTAATCATAATGTATGAACATTTGTTCATTAATTGTAACAACAATGCCAATGTAAGATATAAATGATAGCAATATTGTTTGTTGAGTATACTGAATCACTCTATGTTATCTTCATAATTTTTCTGTAAACCTAATGTTCTTTTAAAATTGTTCAAAAATATTATCTAAAAAATGCTATCTAACAGGCTTTTTTAAAGGATCCTAGTAGGAAGTCAAGAGATACCGGGAGTAACAGTCAAGTTTTTGGTCTTGGAGTACAAAATGGAGCAGGACAAAAGCTAGCAGAGTTTTGTTAAGAGAACACACTGATCATGAGAAACGCCCTCTTCCAACAACACAAGAGACAGCTCTATACATGGACATCACCAGATGGCCAATACTGAAATCAGATTGTTTATATTCTCTGTGGTTGAAGATGGAAAAGCTCCATACTTTCAGCAAAAACAAGACCTGGAGATGACTGTGGCTCAGATCATGAGCCCCTTATTGCAAAATTCAGGCTTAAATTGAAGAAGGTAGGAAAAACCATTTGGCCATTCAGGTGTGGCCTAAATCAAATCCCTTATGATTATATAGTAGAGGTGATGAATAGATTCAAGGAATTAGATCTGGTAGACAGAGTGCATGAAGAACTATGGAGAGGGATTTGTAACATTGTACAGGAGACAGTGACCAAAACCATCCCCAAAAAAGAAATGAAAGAAGGCAGAGTGGTTGTCTGATGAGGCTTTAAGAATAGCTGAGAAAAGAAGAGAAGTTGAAAGGCAAAAGAGAAAGGGAAAGATATACTGAATTGAATGCAGAGCTCCAGAGATTAGCAAAGAGAGATAAGGCCTTCTTAAGTGGATAGTGCAAAGAAATAGAGGGAAACAATAGATTGGGAAAGACTAGAAATCTCTTAAAGAAAACTGGAGATACCAAAGGGACATTTCATACAAAGATGGGCACAATACAGCACAGAAATAGTAAGGACCTAATAGAAGCAGAAAAGACTAAGAAGAGGTGGCAAGAATACACAGAACTATACTAGATAACTCAGATAACCATGATGGCTCTAGGTCAGTCACCTAGAGCCAGACATCTGGGAGTGTGAAATCAAGTGGGCCGTAGGAAGCATTACTATGAACAAAGCTAGTAGAGGTGATGAAATTCCAGCTGAGCTATTTCAAATCCTAAAAGATGATGCTGTTAAAATGCTACACTCAATATATCAACAAGTTTGGAAAACTCAGCAGTGGCCACAGGATGGATAAAGTCAGTTTTCATTCCAATCCCAAAGAAGGGTAATGCCAAAGAATGTTCAAACTACATTACAATTGTGCTCTTTTCACATGCTAGCAAGGGTATGCTCAAAATCCTTCAAGCTAGGCTTCAGCAGTATGTGAATTGAGAACTTCCAGATGTACAAGATGGATTTAGAAAAGCCAGAGGAGCCAGTGATCAAATTGCCAGCATCTGTTGGATCAGAGAGAAAGCAAGGGAATTCCAGAAAAACATCTGCTTCATTGACTATGTGAAAACCTTTTACTTTGTGGATCACAACCAACTATGAAAAATTATTTAAAGAGATGGGAATACCAAACCACCTTACTGACCTCCTGAGAAACTTGTATGCGGGTCAAGACACAATAGTTAGAACCAGACATGGAAAAATGGACTGATTCAAAACTCAGAAAGGAGTATGACAAGACTGCATATTGTCATCCTGCTTATTTAACTTCTATGGAGAGTACATCATGGGAAATGCCGGGCTGGATTAATCCAAGCTGGAATCAAGATTGCTGGGAAAACTATCAACAACCTCAGATATGCAGATAAAACCACTCTAATAGCAAAAAATTAAGAGGAACTAAAGAATCTCTTGATGAGGGTGAAAGAGGAGAGTGAAAAAAGCTGGCTTGATACTCAACATTCAAAAAACTAAAATCATGGCATACAATTCCATTACTTCATGGTAAATAGGGGGAAAAGTAGAAACTAACAGATTTTCTTTTATTGGATTGCAGTCACTGCAGATGGTGACTGCAACCATGAAATTAGAAGAAACTTACTCCTTGGAAGGAAAGTTATGACAAACCTAGACAGTATATTTAAAAGCAGAAACATCACTTTGCTGACAAAGATCTGCATAGTCAAAGCTGTGGTTTTTCCGGTAGTCATGCATCAACGTGAGAGTTGAACCACAAAGAAGGCTGAATGCCGAAGAACTGATGCTTTTGAACTGTGGTGTTGGAGAAGACTCTTGAAATTTCCTTGGACAGCAAGGATATCCAACCAGTCAATCCTAAAGGAAATCAACCCTGAGTATTCATTGGAAAGACTGATGCTGAAGCTGAAGCTCCAGTACTTTGGTCACTTGATGTGAAGAACTGACTCATTGGGAAAGACTTTGATGCTGGGAAAGATTGAAGACAAAAGGAGAAGAGGGCAAAAGGGGATGAGATGGTTAGATAGCATCACCGACTCGATACACATGAATCTGAACACATTCTGGGAAATAGTGAAGGACAGGGGTGGCTAGTGTGCTGCAGGCCAGAGGGGTGCAAAGAGTTGGACATGACTTAGCAACTGAACAACAACAACAAGTCCAAAATATAAGAGTTAAGTCTGTAAACCTTCAAAGAAAACATGTGAGTAATTCTTGGTTAGATAACAGTTTCTAGATTTGACACCAAAAACATTAGCCACAAGAGAAAAAAAATTGTACCAAAATTAAAAACATATAAACAATACATTAAGAAAGACAGAAATAATCCACAGAAAGTAAGAAAATATTAACAAATGGTAAATTTGATAAGGGAATTATATCAGGAATATAAAAAGAACTGATAAAACTCAAAAGGAAAACCCAATTGAAAATTGGGTCAAGGATCTAAATAGGCATTAATTTAAAAAATATATACAAATAGTCAACAATTATATTATTAATCATTAGAGAAATGCAGATGAAAACACTATTGAGGTAACACTTCTCATCAACATAATGGCTAAAATAAAATGTTTTCTAGATGGGGAGAGATTTGAAACCTAGATATTGTTGTTGGGATTGTAGAATTGTTCCACTGCTTTGGAAATTCCTCAGTTTGCCTGTTCATCAGGATGTCAGTCAGAGCTACCATATAGTCCAGCTGGTCCACTCTTAATATACCTAAGAGAAATGAAAACTTACGTTCACACAATAACTTGTGCCTGAATATCCATAGTAGCATAATCCATCAGAGCTAAAAACACAGAAACAACGGCCAATGTCCACCAACTGATGAATGGATAAAAAATATGGAATATCCATACAATGGAATATTATTTGGCAATAAAAAGAAATATCAATAATGTTATGGCATGAATAAATCTTGAAAATATTATCCTAAGTGAAAGAAGCCAGACATAAAAGACAATATATTGTATGGTTACATTTACATGAAACATCCGGAATAGGAAAATTCATAGACACTTGAAATAGATTCATGTTTGCCCAAGGCTGAAGGTAGGAGAGAAGAAGAAATGGCTTACAATGGGTACAGATTTTTTCAAGGGTAACAAAAATGTTCTAAGTTTGTGGTGGTGATTGCACAACTCTGAGAATAAAGTAAAAACCATAGATGTATGCACTTTAAAAGAGTGAATTTTGTGGTTTGTTAATTCCATTAGAAAAATTGAATGCCATAAATACCGTGTTTATTTGAGTAAACAGAACACGTTTCTTCTTTGGCACACATAAACCATTCTTCAAAACTACTCATGTACCAGGCCACAGAGGACTTTCAATAAATTCAAAGACTCAGCACCACACATTATGGCCTCTGACCACCACATAAAATTAGAAATTAATAATGAAAGAACATGGTTAGCATTCCCATGTGAAAGGAAACTATAATAATCGTACCTCTAAATAACTCATGGGTTAAAAAGGAAATAAACAGGGAAATTGTAAACTATTACAGCCGAATAAAATGAAAGCAGTGTGTTTCAAAATGTGTGATGTGCTCCTAGAGAGTAACAAGAAGGAAATGTAGAGCTTTGACTGTAATTATCAGAAAACAAGTGAGGCTGGAGATACATGAGGTTTGATTCAATAGGCTAGAAATATAGAAACAGAACACATTTCAGGGAATAAAAAGAAATGAAATAACAAAAATGAGGCCAGAAATCAGTGGAGTGCAGGAAACCAGGAATTTTTTTTAAAGTTTGTTCTTTGAAAAACAAAAGTAACAAATAACTATGTTGCTATACAGAAGAACCATATAATAAGGAATTTTTTTAAAATAAGAAAATCTATAAAATATAGCAGATTGTATAAAGGCACAAAATATAATGAACAATTGTAAGCTAACAGATTGGGTAACCTAGATTAAGCAATACAGTTTTAGAAAAGTACAGTGTCAAAATACAAAAAAAAAAAATGCAAGAATAGCCATCAAAAAATTGAAATGGTAGTACAAACAAGTGCACCCCTGGACACTTCCTCCCACTCCATCATACATTTTCTTGTTCAATTCTTGGGCTACTGGTTCTTTTCCCACCTGTCCACTTGCCAGATTTCTCCTTAACTGATATTATTTTTAAACAGGGAATATGATCACACTCTACCTTGCTTACCACTATGATCTGGCTTCCTACAAGTCTAAGTGATGTTCCATAATCTTCTGCTTATTCTTTGACATAATCATTTAGAAGGGCTTCCCTGGTGGCCCAGTGGTAAAGAATCTGCCTGCCAATGTAGGAGATGTGAGTTAGATCTGTGGGTCGGAAGATCTCCTGGGGAAGAAAGTGGCAATCCACTCCAGAATTCTTGCCTGGGAAATCCCACGGACAGAGGAGCCTGGCAGGCTGTAGTCCATGGAGTCTCCAAAGAGTCAGACAAGACTTGGCAACGAAAGAACAACAGCAATCATTTAAAACTGTACTTCTGGAATAGGTTACCTCTTGATGCTTTTGTCCCTGCTTTCCCCTCTGTTTAAATGTCTCACTTAACTTTTCCATCATCTTCTTCTCTTCTTACCTTTTAGAACTCAGCCCCAGTATCATTTTTCCTGGAAGAGAGAATTCACTTCCAGTCTGCCTGAACTTCAGTCACTTTGCAATCTTGATTCAATCTACATGCAGGTAAGTAGCATTTGCTTTCATAAATGCAAAACCAGCATCCCTTGCCATAAAGAGAAGGTAGGTGAGAAGCTAAATAATTTTTGACATTCTGTTTTAAATGGGTACTGAGCAGGCTCTTGACTCTCCACCTGTGTTCTGTTTTCAGTTTATTGAAAAGGTTATTATTATATAATATGTTCAACAAGGGATAAAAACAAGCACCAAACGAATATTTTTCTCATTAGTGTTACAGAAGAATTGAGAGAGATAATTGTAAAGGATTAATTTCCTTAATTTCACAGACATCATTCTGTGTCTCATACACAGGTGAACTGAGATTTGCCAAAGATATTAGGTTGGTGCAAAAGTAATTATGGCTTCAGACCCTGAGTTTAAATCATTATAACTAGACTCAAACACCTCTTTATTAATCAAAATAGGAACAACCATTATATTAATGTAAATCATCACAATGTAAAAGTCATTACAATCAACACATTATTTTCCAAAGAGAAATAAGTTTATTTATTCATGTAGCATAAAGATCCATGTTTTGGGATTCGACCAACTCTTGGAAAGCATTTTCTGCATTGTGTTGGTTGTGGAATCATTTTCCCTGAAGAAAGCAGACAGGGTACTTGAAAATGTGGTAGTCAGTTGGTGAGAGGTCAGGTGAATAAGGTGGGTGAGGCAAAACTTTATATCCCAATTTGTTCAACTTTTGAAATGTTGGTTGTGCGATGTGCAGTCAGGTGTTATCACATAGAAGAATCAAGTCCTTTCTGACCAATGTCAGCTGCAGGCATTTCAGTTTTTGGTGCATCTCATCCATTTGCTGAGCATATTTCTCAAATGTAATGGTTTCACCAGGATTCAGAAAGCTGTAGTGGATCAGACCGGCAGCAGGCCACCAAACAGTGACCATGATTCTTTGCGGTGCAGGTGTGATTTGGGAAATGCTTTGGAGCTTCTTCTTGGTCCAATCGTTAACCTGGTTGTTGTACAAAACCCACTTTTATGGGTTTTCCCATCACAATCCAATTTAGAAATGATTCATTGTTGTGAAGAATAAGAGAAAGTGACACTTCAAGATGACAATTTTTTTTATTTGTGGTCAGCTCGTGAGGCACACACTTAAGAGTTTTTTCACCTTTCTGATTTGCTTCAAATGCCAAGTGACTATAGAATGATCAATGTTGAGTTCTTTGGCAACTTCTCATGTGGTTTTAAGAAGAACAGCTTCAGTGATCCTCTCAATTGGTTGTTTTCAACTTCGGACGGGTGGCCACTGCACTCTTCATCTTCAAGGCTCTCATCTCCTTTGTGAAACTTCTTGAACCACCACTGCATTGGATGTTCATTAGCAGTTCCTGAGCAAAATGCATGGTTGATGTTGTGAGTTGTCTCTGCTGCTGTATGACTCATTTTGAACTCAAATAAGAAAATTGTTTGAATTTGCTTTTTGTCTAACATCATTTCCATAGTCTAAAATACATGTAAAATAAACAGCAAGTAATAACTCACTGACAAAAAGCATAAAGTAAGAAATGTGCATTAAAATGATGTATAACACAACTACATTTATTTAAGAATGTATTCCAATATCAAATGGCAATTTTGACAATGCATAACCACAGTTACTTTTGCACCAACCTAATAGGATTTCTGCCCCCAGGGAGTTCCCATAAGGTGCCAGCTTCACTCTGATATTTGTTCACATGTGAGGCTCTTAAAGACAAGCACACATGTTCATACACGCAAAAGAAATGACACACCGATATGGACTACCCAAAAAGTCATGGGCAAATTTTAATCAGGAGGGAGCTAGTTGGGGGCAGGAGGTGGCCTTTAATGTGTCCCTTGTAAATAGGCACTTGGCTACCTTCTCCTGAATTTGACGGTGGCTGTTGATTCTTGATTGTGGACAGGGAAGCACCACTAAAGGTACCAAGTGAGAGTGAACTTGCTTAGGTTCCTAAATTTCTTTTGATGGTAAAAATTAATTTTAAAGAAATAGTTGAAATGCACTTGATTTTCAGATCAAAACCACCTGCAAATATTATCATCTTTCAAATGTGATTACTTCCATTTAAATTAAGGTGATTTCTAGTTACCATATAGAATTTTGGTTTTACAGAAGCTCCAAAAAAATTTTTTTTGGCAAAATACTTCCTTGCAGTTAAGTATCTCTCCAATTTGAAAAGAAGTTTATTTAAACCTCTATTTCTAAGTCACTAAGAAACTAAAATAAGTAGTTGAACATTATATCAGAGTACCTGTCTTGACAAATGATAAAATCTCAAAGTTAAAAGAACCATAAAAGTCATCAAAGTGGTGTGGTAGAAGGAGAAGGGGAATCATAACTGTGGAATTATTTCCATGTGCCCTGCCCTTCATAAGCAGGATCAGTGTATGGCAGCCCAGAAAGAATTTTTAATATCCAAGGTCAAGCAGATGTAAGTGGTGGAGTACAGAAGCCAAGATGCACGCCTGCCTGTCTCTGATGTGTTTTTGCAGTGTCACGCTGCTAATTTCATCCAGGATGGTAACCTCTAAGTTGGAGCTGTAGATCTTGTTGTCCTTAACAATCTGCATGGGACATAAAATAGAATCACCCATTCTAAGTTTTTTGAACTCTGACAGAGTATTCAGTATTGTACTACCACTATAAATCAGAATATAGATTTAAGAACCAACATACCAGTAATTAGAAGTGTCCAAATGCACCAATCAGAAGATAGAAATGGGCAGAATCAGTTTAAAAATAGCCCAACTATTAACTACTTAAAAAAAAACCTCATTTTGAATTCAACAACATATATGATTTGAAAAATAAAAGAATGGGAAAAGTTATACTGTGCAAATACTGATTTAAAACTCAGGAATGGTGAAATATCTGGAAAAGTAGGGAAGACAAGGGAAACAAGGCAAACTTAAAATGAAAACAATTACTAGAGAAGAAGAGGATTATTACATAATGATAAAAGCACAAATCAACAGAATAATGTAAGTAGCCTAACTGTACAAGTCAAAAAACAGAGCTTCGAAATAGAATAAACAAAGAGCTGACACATAACCTTTCTGATTTGATCTATAGCTACTTCACTTGCTAACCAGGTATCCTTTTTGCCTCTTGTTAGTTTCTAAACTTATTAAGACATTGCATACTTTCATGCAAAAGTACCTTTTTATATTTATGTTGTTCTCTCTTTACCCGCTTTTTATGGAAGTGTAGTTGATGTATGATATTACATTTCTTTCACTTGTGTAACAGTGATTTGACAATCAGATTATGGAAAGATTACCATGACAAGTCTAGTTGCTATATAAAATTACTTCAGTGTTTATTATATTCCTTATGCTGTGTATTACATCCCTGGGACTTATTTATCTTATAACTGGGAGCTTGTATCTCTTAACCCCCTTGAAGGATTTCACCCACTCCCCCAACTCATTTCCCCTCTGGCAAATACCAGTTTGCTTCTTGTACTTATAAGCATCCTTTTTGTTTGATTGTTTGTTTCTATATATTTTACAGACAAGCGAAATCATACAATACTTGTCTTTCTCTGTCAGACTTATTAGCTCACTTAGCATAATACTCCTTAAGTTCATCCATTTTGTTGCAAATGACACAACTTCATTCTGTTTTATGGCTGAGAAATATTCCATTGTGTATACATACCACATCTTCTTTTATCCATTTATCAATGGGCACATAGGTTATTGGCTATTATGGATAACACTGCAATGAATATAGTGGTACATATATCTTTTTGAGTTAATGTTTTTGTTTTCCTCTGCTAAATATCCAGAGGTGGACTTGCTGGATTTTTGAGATAGTTCTATTTTTATTTTATGAAGAATCTTCATACTGTTCTTTATAGTAGCTACACCAACATACCTTCTCATCAACAGTTCATGAGATTTCCTTTTTCTCCACATCCTCATCAATGCTTGTTATTTGTTGTCTTTTTGATGATGGCTATTTAGATAGGTGCGAGATGATAAATCATTGTGGTTTTGATTTGCATTTCCCTGGTGATTACTGATGTTGAACTTCTTTGGCTAGTTTTTTTTTTCCTTTAACTTTCGTATTAGCTAAGGTAGTTGACCCACTATCTTGATTACATCTTTACTTTTACTGGTGAGTTGTTTCTTTCATGATTTTCATATTTCTAGCTATGTTTCTTCCTGTTTAAACAAATCTCTTTAACATCTCTTATAGGGTCAGTTTAGTAGTGATGAAACACTTCAGCTTTTGCTTGTTCAGGGAAGTCTTTATCTGTACTTCAATTCTAATGATAAACTTCCAGATAGAGTATTATTTTTAAATTTTTATTTATTTTAAAAATGTATTTACTTTCATTGGAGGATATTGCTTTATGATATTGTGTTGGTTTCTGTCATATATCAACACGAATCAGCCATAGTCACATATATGTCTTCTCCCTCTTGAACATCCCTCCCACCTCTCACCATATCCACCCCTCTAGGTTGTCACAGAGCCCTGGATTTGAGCTCCCTGCATCATACAGTAAATTTCCACTGGCTACCAAATTTTACATATGGTAATGTGTATGTTTAAACGCTGCTCTCTCAATTCATCCCACCCTCTCCTTCCCTCCTGTGCCCGTGAGTCTGTTCTCTATGTCTGCATTTCCACTGCTGTTCTGACACATGCATCCTAATGTTCACTGCAACACTGTTTACAATAGCTAGGATGTGGAAGCAACCTAGATGTGTCCATCGACAGATGAATAGATAAAGAAGTTGTGGTACCTATACACAATGGAATATTACTCCACCATTAAAAGGAACATATCTGACTCGCTTCTAATAAGGTGGATAAACCTAGAGCCTATTACACAGAGTGAAGTAAGTCAGAAAGAGAAAGACAAATGTTATATATTATAAATGCATATATTAAATATATGGATTCTAGAAAGATGGTACAGATAGGATATTCTTGATGGGAAGTTTTTTGTTTTTGTTTTTTCCTTTCAGTGCTTTGAATAAGTCATGCCACTCCCTCCAGCCTCTGAAGTTTATGCTGAAAAGTCAACTGATAGTCTTATGAGGGCTCCCCTATAAGTAACTTGTTTTTCTCTGGCTGCTTTTAAGTTTCTCTCTTTTTAAAATTTTCAACATTTTCATTGACATCTTTGTGTGAATCTCTTTGGGTTCATCTTGTTTGGGACACTCTGTGCTTCCTGGACTTGAATGTATTTTTTGTTTACCAGGTTAGGAAAGTTTTCAACCATTTCGTTCTTCAAATATGTGTTCTTTCATTTTTTTTTTCCTGTTTTCTCTCTCTGACACATGTTAGTACACTTCATGTTGTACAAGAGGTCCCTTAAACTACGCTCATTTTTAAAATTTTTCTTTTTGTTGTTCTGATTGAGTAATACCCTCTAGCCTGTATTCTAGAGCAGTAAAGATCCAACCAGTCAATCCTAAAGGGAATCAGTCCTGAATATTCATTGGAAGGACTGATGTTGAAGCTGAAACTCCAATAGTTTGTCCACCTGATGCAAGGAACTGACTCCTTGGAAAAGACCCTGATGCTGGGAACGATAGAAGGTGGGAGAACGGGATGACACAGGATAAGATGGTTGGATGGCATCACTGACTCTATGGACATGAGTTTGAGTAAGCTCCAGGAGTTGGTGATGGACAGGGAAGCCTGGTGTGCTGCAGTCCATGGGGCCGCAAAGAGTCGGACACAGACTGAACTGAACTGAATCCTTTCTTCTGCATCATCTAGTCTTCTGTTGTTTTCCTCTAGTGTAGTTTTCTTTTCCATTATTATATATTTTTGGCTTTGATCAGTTCTTTATATCATGTGCTCTTTGTTGAAGCTTTCACTGTGGTCTTCCATTCTGTGCCTGCATTCAGGGAGTATCTTTATGACTGCTATTTTGAATTCTTTATTTGATGTGTTGCTTATCTCTGTTTGGTTTACTTCTTTTTCTGAAGTTTTGACAAGTTGTTTTTTAACATATTCCTTTGTCTCCTCATTTTGTCTAATTTTCTGTTTGTTTCTCTGTGTTAGGTAAATCAGCCATGTCTCCTTGTCTTAGAGGAGTGGCTTTGTGTAGAAGATATTCTGTGTTCATCAGAAATGTATTTCCCCCTGGTCACCAGAGCCTGGTGCTCTAGGAGTGCCCCCGTGTGGACTGCGTGTGTACACGTGTGGATGGACCATGCTTACCGTGGGCGTGCTAGTGTGTGAGGTTGGCCCCCAGTGTGGCTGGCTGTAAGACCCTGTTGCAACTATTGTGGGTTCTCTGGTATGATGGGTTAGTTCCTGAGGCAGGAGCTGCTTTGGGATGGTGCAGGTGCTGGTCAGGGTCATCCTCTGAGTTTGGTCAGGATGGGGAACCACTTTGGAGGGGCTTCACTGCCAGCCTAGATTGCCCACAATGATTGGCAAGGCAGGGGGCCCCGTTAGAGGTACTCTAGAGGTAGCCAAGTGTTCCTGTTGGGAGCGGCTGTATGTGCGCTGCTTGGCAGGAGTGTACTAACAGTGTCAGTTCCACAGGTGAATCTGGGGCAGAGTAAATGGTGATATAGGTTACACAGGGAGAGTCAGAAATCACGCTTGCCAGTGCAAGGCCAGCTAGGTTAAAGGGAGTCACAAACACGCAAAGTTCCAACAAACTCCTAACTCTTGAGTGTCTGCTCTGAGATTATTCAGTGAATCTCGATGTAAGACCTGTGTCCTTTTCAGACTGCTGCCTCTGTACTGCGACTTGGAATGAGTGAATTTTTGCATGCACCCTTTAAGAGTAGGCTCTGGATTTTGTGAAACGGGGTATTTCCTGTCCTATGACTAAACAAGGATGTCACAGTCATCAGGAAGTGCAGCCCTCCCTCTGGTGTGACCCAGTAAGAGCTGTAAGAGAATTCAGGAAGGAGAAGAATTCCTGCTGTCTGAAAGCCAGCTTTCAGATGGCTGGAGCCACTCGTTATGGATGTGGGATGTGAAAACACAGGATGCTGGCCCAGGTAGCTGAGATGTGTAAGAAAGGAATGGTTTCAGTGAGGCCAGATGCTTGCCTCTTCCCATACACAGAAGAGCGCTAAATTTCTTAACTTGAGATATCTGGTTTTCCTTAGTTTACAATAATCTTTGATTTCAGACTGTCCCCTTTATTGCAAAATTCTATATAACTTAACTCCTTCCCCCACATTTTTGGAGCAGTTTCCCAGGGTTACTTGCAATGCTGTCTCCCGGACTTGAAATACCAAGAATTCCCACCAAATTAAACAACCCTCTGCTTTCAGGTTGTGAATATTTTTTTTTTTTTAGTTGACAGTTTTCTGTAGTGCTCTGGCTCTCAGATGTAAGCGCTGCTGGTTTTCAAAGCCAGATGTTATGGGGGCTCATCTTCCCAGTGCAGGTGTCCTAGGCTGGGAGGCCCAATGTGGGGTTCACAATCCTTAGGGGGAGCTGGTTAGGTTATGACTTTCCTTCCACTTATGGGTCACAGTGTTGGGGTAAAGATCCCAGCCAGACTGTGTCTCTGGGCCTCTACCTGTCTGAATGCAGGTTTTCCTTTTTATCTTTAGTTGTGGAAACTATTTCCTGCTAGTCTTCAGATCATTCTCAGAGATAGTTTGCCTATAGGTAGGCAGAATTTTGGTGTGTTTGGGGGAGTAGACAAGCTCAGGATCTTCCTATTCTGCCACCTTTTCCCACCCTTGCTCTGTTCTATTTTGAACAATCTTTCTCAAATTCCACCTCACAGTCCTCTGCTTCATCTTTCAAGATCAAAATAAAATGAAATTTTAATGTTTCTATGTATCATTTACCAGTGCTAGCAAGAGGTGTATTTGTTCTTTGTTGTGAAGGCACTTTATGTGTGGTTCTACTGAGTAGTTAGTAGTCGGCCTGTTACTTTACGGACATCTGCTTCAGTTAGGACGCTTTTCTGCTTGACTGTGAGCAGTTCCTAAAGAAATGGGAGCTGTGGCCTATTTTCCTTTGTACTCCCTAGAACATAATATCAGTATTCTTTGTAAAATAATTTTAATAATTTAGATTTTTGTTGCTTTACAAGACCCAGGAATAGTCTCTGAAATCCTAAGTACAAAAACTATCTTCATTGCTGTTTATCAGTGTTGCAGGCTGTACAGTCTTGGAAGCAGATGCTGGGAGGACATCTTTGGCAGGTGCTTCTTACATACTGTTCACCATATGCTAGACTCCTTTACCTCTAAGCCGGTGCTGCTGAACTGAGCTTATTCCAATCCCCCTAGGATGAATCTGTAGTTGGTTTTCTGCTACTGCCCGTGAGCCAAATTATTTTGTTCATGTTGATTTTACGGAGCTTGTATTATGAAATCAGTAGATATTTTGAATGTGCTTTTTCAAACTACATGTGTCTCCCTCATCACCATGCCCACCCCACCTCATTGCTGCAGTGTTCTCAATCTGGACAACCCGGATCTCAAAGGACGTGTTCCACAGTCCTGTGAAAATTCTGAGGGCCTAATTTGGGAACATCCACTTGAAAGTTTGGGGCCCCTGGTGGCTCAGACAGTAAAGAATCTGCCAGCAATGCAGGAGACCCAGGTTCAGTCCCTGGGTCAGGAAAATCCCCTGGAGAAGAGAATAGCTACCCATTCCAGTGTAATTGCCTGGAGAATGCCATGGACAGAGGAGCCTGGTGGGGTTTCAAGGGGGCCATGAAGAGTCGGACATGACTGGGCGACTAACAACACATGAGAGGTTAAGCCTGGCTGGTCTTCATTTACCACAGGGATCAGAGGTAGGAGTTCAGATCCTGTGGTCATATCTGTTACATAAAATGGTCATCCGGGTAATCATGAATGAGGTGTACTAATTTGATTTAGATTATCAACTAAAGTCAAATGCAATATCTCAAACATTCATAGAAAACTTCCAACTGTCTCATTTGAGAATATGTCTGTGAAAGGAGTGAAATTTGAAAAACACTGCCCCAAATGATTTTCTCTTATTTCTCCCCCACTTTTTGAAGGCTTAAGAATCTCTGACTATGAAATCTGTCTGTTCTAGAATTGTAAGATTAAGTTAATTTCCTTTTGCAGTCTCTAGTGGGAATGGTTAATTTCTTTTCTAATAAAGAAGTACAGGTAGTGAAAGAGAAAAATAAAAAGGAGTTTGATGTGCAAGGTATTTATTAGGGATCAATAACCTTACAAGGGAGAAGGATGTGGATCTGCAATGCTATCTTACCATAGCTTTCACTGACCCTGGGAAGGTTCACTCCAAAAATATCCCATGTTGAGCTGAAACACCTGGGTCTTCTGCTCAGTCAGTCATTTGGATGTGGGCTGATCCCAGAAGGGTACGATTTTGAGTGAGTCAACTCTGAAGCTAAAGCACATCCTTTAATATCTGAGGCTATCTGCCCTCAGGTAGAGTGACAAGTCTTTTCTTAGAAGGGGGATCTGGGTGGCACACCACCATGGTACCTCCAAGTGTACCATAGTAGCTAGTTATTTCTTGTTCACCATGTGCAGGAACACTACAAACACACTTTTATGCACATCATCTCATTAAGCCTCACCTCCTGCCCCTAAAATAGGTATGATTATTCTTCCTATTGTACAGAGAAGACAGCAGACTAAAAGTGGGTTATTGGCTTTCTCCAAGTCACACAATGATTTTAAGTGGTAGAGCCTAGATGATAATGCAGGCAGTCTGACTCCAAAGCTGAAACATTTGAACACAATGGTACCCTATGAGGCACACCCCATACTTAACTGCAACTCCTTGAATCTTAATAATCAACATACAATGAATATCCTTCTATTAAGGAAAAAAAGGAATGCACATTTGCCTCTCTTTCTAAATACACACAGATATATTTTATTTATCAGAGCCTTTTCATCTGTTTGTTTGAGCCAAGTTTGGTATAGCTTGATATAAGAAGGATTTCCTCTTTTGTCTCCTGCAAATTCCATAAATGGGTATGTCATGGGGCCAGCATTTGAGGTAAGCCGTGAGTTAGTCCCGTCTGCCTGCCATGTTTGTGTTAATGGAACACACTGATTGAAGTGCTGAGAAGCTACAGGAAGCCAGCACATGGCCACCAGCATTTCTAGGCTGTCCAGTTTATAACCTTCCAGGGACTCAGATAAAAGGACAGCAGTCACAAAGTTGCTTTCAGCTGAAGAGCTTTTCAAGGTAATAATTCACCTTTGGATTTCTATGCAGCTGTAGGTAACAGCATCAATTAGCACTGACAAATTCAGAGGTGGACCTCATTTTCCCTCAATTATCTTTTGATAGATCTTTATTAAATAACCAAATGAACTTTGAACAGGTGTGATTTAAAAAAAAAATCCTTGTCCTTCTCAATCTTATATGTCTGTTGACAAGGTAATAAAATATATGCATATTTTTAATTTTAGAGATTTCCTATGATTTGATATGTATTATCATTTTTCTGTGGATAATGCAAATAAAATAAAGATAGACTGTCCCAGTTATTATTAGAGGTGATAATTTGCAGTCTAAGTGTGTTGCCATGGATACCTAAGAACCCCCACCCTCCCACCCCCTCCATCAAAGACTCAGGCCTGGGAGTCAGGCCCTAATCCTGAGGTGCTTTTCAATAGCACCAGCTGTCCTGAGCCTGAAAGGCGTGGCAAATTACACCATTATTAGAGTGAAATGGTATGGCTAAGCTAATTATTTGTGGGCTTTAGACACAGGTGTTCATAAAAGACTGAACGTGCACTCCTAATCAAGTCTGATTGGGCCAGAACAACAGCCCAGCATGGGACTATCAGAGAACTGTTTATAGTGTCTTTCATTTAAATAATAAAAGAGGCCACTGTAGGCCTTCTGTTCAGTAGAGTTTTGAATGTTGCTGTGAGTTTGTCATTACAGGTAACCATATTTGATGTTTCCCTTTGACTTAGTCCAGCCATGGAGATCTGTTTTCTAATAATAACTTACTTGATAGTCACACAATAATTTCATGTATTATTGCCATTTTATGACTGTTTATAGTTAATGCTGCTTTTAGTGAATGTACTTTAATTTAAAGACCTGAAGATTAGAACTTTATCATAAATATTGTATTTTAGCTATTTACTCATTCAGAGAGTTAATTCTCTAAGTATTTCCACTTTGTTACCTGTGACACTGATAATTTTTGTGCTTATAATATAGTAGCAAGTTGATTCAAAAATACATTTAAAATTTTCTCTCATTTATTGGATTTGATTCATCTAATATTTGAGTTAGAGAAGGGCATGGCAACCCACTCCAGTATTCTTGCCTGGAGAATCCCATGGAGAGAAGAGCCTAGGGTCGGTCACACAGAGTCAGACACAACTGAAGCAACCGAGTACACATGTAACATTGGAATATCATCAGATGTCAATATGTATCTTTGGTGGGAAATGTTATATGGATTCATCATAGCTTGATATGAGACAAAGTATGAGAAATTATTCTCCTAGCAAAGCAGACTTGAATTTCCCTATCTTTGCTTTTTTAAAGTAATGAAAAGTATACTTTCTTGATGTGCGTAGGCTGTAAGGAAGTTTATGTTCAATAGTTACAAAACAACACTTACACAAGTAATGATGTAGTCAATCCATTAACCTGGCACTACTTAAGAAATTGGTTTATCTATTTTAGTTTACTATTGCTAATACAACCCATGTGTATTTTAAAAAATGATATGATCGATTAGCACTACTACGTTAACAGTGCTGGAATAGCAAGTAGATGTTTTGCTTTACATTTTTTTTCATTCCACATTCTCACAAATACTTGTAAATTCGTAAAGTGTGAAACGTATTTCTTAGAGAAATAGCCTCTGCTATCACAACTGGTTGAAGATGTGCTTACCCGCTTCCTGGAGGCATAGCATAAACTATTAAGAGAAACAGATGATCTTGTAATTATGTCTATGTTCAGACCCATACAATGGAGCCTACCAAGAGTATAGCTATATCTTTGGAAGACTAACAGCACCAAGTTTTATCCCTGAATCCGCTCAGGGTATTCTTCCTGCCTGCATGGGAGGAATGTGGGAGTTGGTAGTTTCTGCAAAAAATTATGTAGCTTTGAAGACAGTGAGTAAATATCTTTTATAATCTTATGCAAAGGCACATGACTTTCTACATACAAGTAGAAAACAAATATATTACCTGCCTACCCAGATCAGTAAGTATTGCAAACAAGGAAGAGTACTCTCAGAAGCCATTAGAGGTAAAGCTTGGCAGTGGCCACCTTGAACATGCAATGAATATATGAATTATCACTCAGTTAAAATTTAATAGTCATCTTCTAAATACCTACCACGCTTGCAGCTCTTCAAGAGTCAGACACAGGTGGCTGCCAGCAACAGTTGTTCTTATATTTTTATCTAATAAAATGTATTTTTCTGCTCTCATCCCTCATAATACAGAGATATAACTAGTCACTTCTGGGGAGCAAAACTGTATCTCAACTTTTTGTGACCCTAGGGAGGAAAAAAAGCCTATTTTTTTTGCAAGAGTAACATTGCTGGTGAAGGGTGATTCAAGATCTCTGACTAAAAAGGAGTTATGTGATCACGTGTATCAACTAGGAATAGCAAACTTCTGAACTCTCGTGGGCAAAATACTTAAGTTTATTCCTGTCCATGTACCATACTCATATAAGGTAAGCAAGTGATTCTGTTCATTTTAGTCATTAGGGGCCCAGACTGATGGATGCTGTATCATGATCCCTGCTTCTGTAATCACCATAGTAGTAGGAAAGTGAATTATAGGAGCTGCTCGTGGTCCAGTGGCTAAGATTCCATGCTCCCAGTGCAGGGGGGCCACATTGGATCCCTGGTCAGGGAACTAGGTCCCACACTCCACAACTAAACATCTCACATGCCCCAACTAAGGCCTGGCACAGTCTAATAAATATAAATAAATAAATAAATAAAATTTAAAGAAAAATAAAGTGAATCATAACTAGCTCTTAAGTTTCATGTCCTAGTGAACAAGATATTTCTGCTTACTTTATATTAGCCCAACAAATCATGTGGCCAAGCTTAAATTCAAAGGGCAGTGTTCAGAACGCAAACAGCAGAGAAATATTTAGAGATCACAAATAACTCCTGGTAGAGCATGCTCTAATTCACTTGTTGTAAGTCAATGCTTGATAGACTAGATCAGCTCAAGAGCTATGTACTTACCTGTTGTTTAGTTGCTAAGTTGTGTTCAACTCTTTTGTGACCTCATGGACAGTATCCTGCCAGGCTCCTCTGTCCATGGGATTTCCCAGGCAAGAATACTGGGGTGGGTTGTCATTTTCTTCTCCTGGGGATCTTCCTAGCCCGGGGATTGAATCTGTGTCTCCCGCATTGGCAGGCGGATTCTTTACCACTGAGCCAGCAGGGAATCCCTAGGTACTTAACTAGCTCCTACTTAAAATGAAAATTCATCAAAAGAAAGCAGGAAAAGAAATTACATCAAGATAACAGACAGGCATTATCTATCCTTTCTTCATCACCCAGGATGACAGAAATATAGGAAAAAAAAAATACTGCATGTGAAACAGGGAGAAAAGTTCTTAGGAAAATTCTTAATCATAAATACCTATATTGGAAACAAGAAAGTTTAAAATTAAATTATTTAAACCTTCAACTAAGGAAATGAGAAAGAAAATTATAAAACAATGTCTGAAGGAAAGCAATTAAAATATGTTTAGAATAGTAATAATAAAATTGAAAATCTTATCCAGTAAATTTGATCTGTTAAGAAATCTTCATGTAACACATCAATAAAAGTCACTGGTAAATGTTATCAAATAAAAAAGGAAAGAATATACAATACACAATATTAATTATGGAATAAGCACATATGTAGACATAAATGCAGAGAAAATTTTAAACTCTTTGAAAATAATGTGTATAAATCTTTGCCTTTAAAAAATGTTACTTAAACTCTTGAAAAGAGAAAAGGTGAAACTATGAGAAAAAAATGAAAAGATATTCTAAATCTTTACCTTAAAAAGGCACTAATTTCAAATAATTTTTTGGATGAGTGTTACCAAACTCATAAAGAGAAAAATGTCTATATTCTATGTACTATTCCAGAGCATAGGAAAATGACTTAAAGTTTCCTAATTTTCCCCAAGCAAGATAAGGAGAGTATGTACCCACAGAAAGAAAACAAACTTAGAGCCAAATCTAACTTATATACAAAAAAGAAATAATCCAAATTAGAACATCAGTAAATCAAAGCTAGGATTGTATCAGAGAGAATTGCATTATAATCAGTTAAGGCTTAGGTATAAATACAGGCTGTATATGAAATAGTTCACACACAAAAAATTAAAGTGTTCACAAACAGTTTAAATGGTTAATTTGATAAGATACTCCAAATTGTAAATTCTGACAATTATGTAGATTTTTAAAATAATAAATTAAGGACAGAAGGAAACTTCCTCAGTCTGATAAAGTATAAGTACTAGTAAAACATAGTAAGCATTGTACTTAATGGTAAAACATTAGAATAATTCTATTCAAACAGCAAAATGATAAGAATGTTCACTATCATTACTAACACAAAACATGCTAGAGATCTTAATCCAAGTATTGAGAAGAAGAAATAATAATTTAGATAGCAATAAATTATTTATCTCTCCATCAACTCAATTAAAAAAAACAATTTTAAGAAGAGATGATAGGAATAGAGAATTTGACAGGACAGTAAAATAAGGATGTAAGAGGAAAGATGATATATTAGTGAGGGTTCTCCAGAGAAGCAGAACAATAGAGGGTCTTCATTTGCTTATGTGTCTGTTCATCTATTTATCTATAGAGAGATTTATTTTAAGAAATTGGTACACATGATTGTGAAGACTAGCAGTTCAAAGTC
Organism: Cervus canadensis; assembly: GCF_019320065.1. NCBI lineage: Eukaryota > Metazoa > Chordata > Mammalia > Artiodactyla > Cervidae > Cervus > Cervus canadensis. The sequence goes on from NC_057408.1 coordinate 7,045,132, forward strand.
TGCCAGGTGGATTGGTAGGCTAGAGACCCAGGGAAGAACTGATGTTGTATTTAGACTCCAGAGACAGTCTTCTGGCCTTTTATTATCATGGGCTTGTTTAGATGAGGCTCACCCACACTATAGAGGGTTACTGAATAATATCAAGATTTTATTTATTTCTCCTTATAAAAATGATAAAGTTATAAACTTGCAGTTCACTCCAGAAGAAATTAAAAATACCTAACCTCATCCACAAGCAGAAATACAACAAGTGAAACAATAAGTTATATTTTAGAATTTTAAGGCAAATTTTATGATTTTGATAATTTTCCATTTTTTTACTGTATTTTCTTAGCTGAAATATAATTGACATATATATTGACATATATATTGAAAAATAATTGACAAACTATTATTAATAGTTTTAGGTATACAACAAAATAAGGTGATATATGTATGCATTTTGAAAAGATTACCACAATAAGTTTAGATAATATCTATTACCATATATAGTTACAACATTTTATTTCTTGTGATGAGAACTTCTAAGATTTACTCTCTTAGCAACTTTCAAATATACAATAGAGTATTGTTGGGCATAGTCACCATACTCTATGTTACATCTCCAAGACTCAGTTACCTTATAACTGAAAGTTTGAAGGTTTGGATCACCTTTACCCGTTTCATTCACCTCTCCATTCCCACAACTTTGGTGAAACACCAATCTGTTCTTTGTATTCATGAGTTCTTTTTCTTTTTTTTGAATTCCTATGTAAGTGTGATCATATAGTATTTGTCTTTCCCTGTTTGACATATTTTACTTCTCATTATGTGCTCAGTTCAGTTCAATCCTTCCATTGTGTCCGAGTCTTTGCGACCCCATGGACTGCAGCACGCCAGGCCTCCCTGTCCATCACCAGCTCCTGGAGCTTACCCAAACTCATGTTCATTGTGTCGGTGATGCCATCCAGCCATCTCATCCTCTGTCATCCCCATCTCTTCCTGCCTTCAATCTTTCCCAGCATCAGGGTCTTTTCCAATGAGTCAGTTCTTTGCATCAGGTAGCCAAAGTATTGGAGTTTCACCTTCACCATCAGTCCTCCCAATGAATAGCCAGGTCTGATCTCCTTTAGGATGGACTGGTTGGATCTCCTTGCAGTCCAAGGGACTCTCAAGAGTCTTCTCCAACATCACAGTTCAGAAGCATCAATTCTTCAGCGCTCAGCTTTCTTTACAGTCCAACTCTCACATCCATACATGACTACTGGAAAAACCATAGCCTTGACTAGGCAGACATTTGTTGGCAAAGTACTATCTCTGCTTTTAAATATGCTATCTAGGTTGGTCATAACTTTCCTTCCAAGGGGTAAACATCTTTTAATTTCATGGCTGCAGTCACCATCTGCAGTGATTTTGGAGTCCAAGAAAATAGTCAGCCACTGTTTCCCTGTCTATTTGCCATGAAGTGATGGGACTGGATGCCATGATCTTAGTTTTCTGAATGTTGAGCTTTAAGCCAACTTTTTCACTCTCCTCTTTCACTTTCCTCAAGAGGCTCTTTAGTTCTTCACTTTCTGCCATAAGGGTGATGTCATCTGCATATCTGAGGTTATTGATATTTCTCCCGGCCAACTTGATTCCAGGTTGTGCTTCTTTCAGCCCAGCGTTTCTCATGATGTACTCTGCATATAAGTTAAATAAGCAGGGTGACAATATACAGCCTTGACGTACTCCTTTTCCTATTTGGAACCAGTCTGTTGTTCCGTGTCCAGTTCTAACTGTTGCTTCCTGACCCACATACAGGTTTCTCAAGAGGCAGGTCAGGTGGTCTGGCATTCCTATCTCTTTCAGAATTTTCCATAGTTTATTGTGACCCACAGGGTCAAAGGCTTTGGCATAGTCAATAAAGCATAAATAGATGTGCTCAAGGAGTCTCGGAATTATTTTTTATGACTGAATAATATCTTATTTTAATATGCTATATTTTTAAATCTGTTTCTTCATTTATGGTCCTTTAGGTTGTTTCTGTGTCTTGGCTATTGAAAATAATGTTGCAATGCACATAGGGAGATATATATATATATATCTTTTTGAGATAGTGATTTTGTTTTTTTTAATAAAAACACAGAAGTGGAATTGCAGAATCATGTGGTAGCTCTACTTTTAATTTTTTGAGGAACTTCTATACTGTTTCCCATAGTGGCTTCACCAATTTACATTCCTTCCAACAGTGCACAAGGGGTTCCTTTTCTCCAAATCTGCACCAATACTTGTTATTTCTTGTCTTTTTGATAATAGTGTGAAGTGATACTTCATTGTGGCTTTAATTTAAATTTTCTTCATGATAAGTTGAACAACTTTTAATGTACCTAATGGCCATCTGTATGTCTTCTTTGGAAAATGTCTATTCACATTCTCTGCCCATCTTTTAATTAGACTTTTTCTATTGAGTTATATGAGTTCTTTATATATTTTAGATGTTAACCCCTTATCAGACATATGATCTGCCAGTATTTTCTTCCGTTACGTAGATTGTGCTTTTAATTTTGTTAATTGTTTTCTTTGTTTCACATAAGTTGATGCAGCCCCACTTGTATATCTTGCCTTTGTTGCCTTTTCCTTTAGTGTCAGATCTGGAATATCATTGCCAAGACCAATGTCGAGGAGTTTACCCCTCTGTTTTTATCTAGGAGTTTCAGCTCTTATGGTTTCAGGTGTTACAGTCAGATAACTTATGGTTTCAAGTCTTACAGTCAGGCCCTCCAGCCATTTTGAGTTGAGCTGATTCTTGTGTATGGTATAAGATAGTGATTCAGTTTCATTCTTCTGCATATGGCTATCTGGATTTCTCAGTACCATTTATTGAAGAGACTATCCTTTCCTAATTGTACATCTTGATTCATTGGCCATAAATTAATTGACCATATGGGCTTCCCAGGTGGCACTAATGGTAAAAAAAAAAAAAAAGAAAAAGAAAACAACAAACAAACCTGCCTGCCAATGCAGGAGACAGACACAGGTACTATTCCAGGGTCAGGAGGATCTGCTGGAAGAGGAAATGGCAACCCACTCCAGTATTCTTGCCTGGGGACTCCCCTGGACAGAGGAGCCTGGCGGGCTACAGTATATAGGGTTGCAAAGAGTTGAACAAGATACGTGTGTGGGCTTATTTCTGGCTCTCTGTTCTGTTTCACTGATCTCTGTGTCTGTGTGTGTGTGTGTGGGGGGGAATGTGTGTGTGAATGTGTCTGTGTGTGTGTGTGGGAATGTGCCAATACCATACAGTTTTGATTACTATCAATTTGTAATGTAATTTGAAATCAGAAACTATGATGCCTCCAGCTTTGTTGTCTTTTCTGCAATGATTATTCTGGCTCTTTTGGGATCTTTCATGATTCCATATGAATATTAGGATGTTTTTGTTCTATTTCTGTGAAAAAATGCCCCTGGAATTTTGACAGGATTGCTTTTAATCTGTAGATCACTTTGGGTGGTATGGACAATACTGTGTTTACAGTGACATTAGGTTACTGATATTCTACTTCACTATTGGTGAGAATGGAAATAGAGGATACATTTCAGGAAGGCATTTTACTATTATTGTGCGTGTCTATTGTGTCTATTATTGTGCGTGTCTTCAGACCTAGCTATATCAAATTCTAAGACTCCAATCTTTAGAGTGGAAGAAACTCCTCTTATACAATTTCATAAGGACGATAAATACTTCATCATCTGTATTCATGAAAAATTAAGTTGGTGGACATGTAGTCATGATCTACATGTCCACTGAATGAAAAAGGTATGTATAAAGGTGTTGTTATTGTTGTTCACAGTCATATCCAACTCTTTGTGACCCCATGGACTGCAGCATGCCAGGCCTTCCTGTCCCACAACACCTCCCGAAGTTTGCCCAAGTTCATGTCCATTGCATTCGTGATGCCATCCAGCCATCACATCCTCTGATACCCACTTCTCCTTCTGCCCTCAATCTTTCCCAGCATCAGGGGCTTTTCCAATGAGTTGGCTGTTCACATCAGATGGCCAAAATACTGGAGCTTCAGCTTCAGCATCAGTTCTTCCAATGAGTATTCAGGATTGAGTTCCCTTAAGACTGACTGTTTTGATCCCCTTGCCGTTCAAGGGACTTTCAGGAGTCTTCTCTAGCACCACAGTTCGAAAGTATTAGTTCTTTGCTGTTCTACCTTCTCTATTGTCCAGCTCTCACAACTGTTCATGGCCACAGGGAGGACCATAGCCTTGACTGTATGAACTTTCACTGGCAAAGGAATGTCTCTGCTTTTCAACACACTGTCTAGGTTTGTCATATATAAAGTTATATGTAATTTAAAAACTAAATCACTAAACAATAATTTGTTATACTTGTAAAGAATAAAATAGGTAAATAGATACACATAGATGATTGATATCAAAGTACCCTTGGCAATAGTTATAATTGCATATTTTATCTAGGAGAAGATTGTGACATCTACATGGTTTGTCTTAAATATCCTCTGTACCTCCAATAAGTCAAACTCTGCCCAGGGTTTTAATTGCCTCACAATCTCTCTCCCTGAGAAATTTTCATTTTAACAGGAAATGTGAGGGAAGAGATGAAAACAAACAACCAAAAAAAGATCTTCATAACCCTAAAAACATATTCCCAGGCAGCAAACACAGGCTTTTGCAAAGGTTAGTCCTGATTGGAGGTGATAAGCAGAAGATCAGCACCCATGGGGAGCAAGCAACAGTTATTAGTAGGCCTCAGCTGCTTAACAGAGGAGTGAAGATTTTAACCATCAGGTACACACAGAATCTCTGGATGAAAAGTAGTTGAGGTGAGTAGTTGTAGGAATCATAATTTTTTTCAGGTTTCCATGAGGGAATGAAGATTTTAAGGACCTGGAAAAACATGGTCAAAACCTATATTGCAATGATTTTGAGCCCGATTGTAATCTAAGCACTTTACTTGGTTAATTCACTTAATCCTTACAAAACTCCTTTGATGAAAATACTGTTTCTATAGCCCCCACTTTGCAGGTGAAGAAAGAGATGCAAGATCACTGAAGCAAATAGGTAACAGAGCAAGGACTTGAACCCAAGTATGATGGCTCCAAAGTATCTGCTTGTAGTCACTGATGGAAGCAGGAAAGTCAGGAAAATCTAGGAAGGGAATTGATTAATTCTTTCATTTAAGATCTTCTTACACAAAAGTTAGTTGTATCTCGGTTATAGGCTGAGGTATATAAAAGAATATACCTCTTGGGAGGCAGGGAATGGTCACCTGTGATTCCCTACACATAATAATTTCATGCCTCAGTGTTTCTGCTGATGCTGGGTCTGCTTCCTTAAATAGTCCCCCTTTAAAAAAAAAACAACTCAATTTTTTGTATTACCCTCTTTGAAGACTTTCCTGACATATTCCCTTCTTCTACAGATAATCCCCCAGGCTTTGTTGCACTCCTAGCATACTTCTATCCTGAAATTGACAAACACTAGTGTGTTCATTGATTTCGACATCTATCTTCCCCCTGGATTCTGATATCTGATCTCCTTTGAGGTAGTGGCTATACCATTGAGTCAATCAGACTGCTGCCATGGTGAGAAGCAGAATCACTCTAGCTGGCTCCTCTCATAGAGTTCGTTATACGGATACACAGAGAAGTAAGAATAGGAACTACTCCCAGTTGCCTCCTGATATACGCGATCTATACTTCAGGACACAGCTCCTCTGGTGCTTTTTGGCCCCTTTGCACTGGGTAAATGCTTTCTACTTGAAGACAGTGCTGGTGTTTCTGATGACTCAACTTCTGTCTCTCTCTTACTGTATTTGTTCTACTGCTGACTCACTTTTTGTCTGTACATTGCATATGCAAATTTCCTGAGATATTTAAGTTAGCTACCACCCAGAATAATGAACTATTATTGATCAGCATTCATGTATACCTCAGAGATTACTGGTCAGTGCATAGCTAATCATGTTTGCACCAGGCACTGAAGCCTATCATGATCATAATAGTGATAAATGTGTGGTATGTAAGGCCATACCATAGTGATTCTTGAGTAATAGACAACTTCTAGTTAGTTCCCTCAAAGGTTTATTTAGCCATGGGGACATTAAAATCACCATGCCCTATACAATCATATAGCTATCTGTGTGTTTAAAGACTCCAACATAGTACCTGTGTTTGAAGACTCCAACATAGTGCTTCTCATGTATCAGACACTCAATACTCAGTACATGTTGACTAAGTTTGAACATAGATATGTTTAAATGACAAAAGATACACCAAGGAGGGAAGGAACCAAAGTATTTCCTGAGTTCTTCATTTGCTGAATGAAATTTAGCAGTCATTTATGTAATGTGTAGTAAGTCAGTCTGTAGTAAGTCCAGTAGGAATCAGACAGTGTGCTGGTTGTGAAGGATGCAATGTTGAACAATATAAGGTCCCAAACTGAGAAATGGTGTGTGTGTGTGTGTGTGTGTGTGTGTGTGTGTGTCTTAGTTGCTTGGTTGTGTCCAACTCTCTGTGACCCCATGGACCAGAGCCCACCAGACTTCTCTGTCGATGGAACTCTACAGGCAAGAATACCGGAGTGGGGTGTCATTACCTTCTCCAGGGGGGTCTAATGGGAGATAAAGGCAAGTAAACCAACTATCACAATATAGTGATATTGTAAGTGATGGAGAGGAACATCATTTTATCTCCAGCTTGAGAAGACAGTTCTGGAATAGTTTGCGTTCCAAAATCCCAAAAGAGAGGGAATCAGGGTGAGGGAGTACAAAGTGTAAAGACTGCAAATCTAGAAAACAGTTTACCACAAAATCATGGAGTCAAGGAGCTGAAAGAGATTATTTTAAAGTTAGCATTAAATCAAACTACTATTTTCTAATTACTCTCCCTGGAACAATGGTTACATATTAGGAAAACTCTTAAGTGAGCTGAAGCACATGTATTGGTAAAATGATCAAATGGTGGAATGTAAAGAAGTAAGTTGCCTTTTTTTCAAGTTAGTTAACTGTGGAACTCAGCTCTATCTCCGTAGTTATTAAACTGTGTGGATTTCAATGTATGTACTGGAGGGTACTGCTTAACTGAATTATCAAGATGTTCCAGTTTTCTTTCTTTTTTTTTTTTTTTCCAGTTTTCTTTTAATTTATCAGTTTTAGAAAGGCAGGCCTTGGGAATGATATAGTACATATGCTAGAGAAGCGTCAAATGCTTAGAGCTATTTTTCAGCACTTCTAATAGGACAGATAAGATAACATCATCTTCCTAGCTAAAAAGCATAGAGAGGGGATTAGAAAATGGAACTGATAGGACTATGGCTGGGGAAAGTTCTCCCTGTGTAGAAAGTTACTAAGGATTAATGGTGGAAAGAAAGCTATAGAAACCAAACAGCTTCTAAAACTGGGAGGAATGGTAAGGTATCTGGAAGCCATTTCACATAACCAAAGAAGGTGTGCTAAGGATGTTTAGCTAAGACGGAAGTTTAAGGGAGAGAGGGAGGGAGGTATGTCTGAAGGACTAGAGTATAGAGCGGGGATGAGATTGGTCCTGGAATTTTCAAGAAGGCAATATTAGGAGCAGAGTCTAACAATGAGAGCTATCCTATAGTTCATTGACCTGCCTTTATTGTAGTGATCCTCCTGTTTCTAGAAGCAAGAAGATGCCTGAAAATCATCAGAATGAATCAGAAATGATATAGAAGAGATTCTTGCATTGGTGTGTGTAACTGGGGGAGGGGAGGTGGTGAATATGAGGCTGTCGAGATGGTCTCTTATAGCCTCCTTTGTATACATAACTTCTTCATTGGAGATACAATTAAAAGTTTTGTCTTCCATAGTATAACTCTCAATGACTGGCCAAACTGTTTGATATATCCACATGTATTCCATTTATTCATATAAATTCTGGCCTGTTTCAAAAATATTTACATCAGAAATGTCTACCCTTATTGAGTAGGGCATAACCATTACTTTTCGGAGGCCCAATTCAGATGCAAACATGATTACAATAACTCTTTAATGATCTCATTTGACCTCTCACCGCAACTTCAGTGAAAGAGGTAGATGAGATATTATCCCTATTTTACAAATGAGAAAACTCATTTCAGGGGGACTAGGCCACCTGGACAGGGGAAATAGAGCTTATTAGATCATGAAACATTAATGTAGATGGATGACTCCTCTATCAGAGAAGTTGTGGACTTGTGTCTGAAATCTCTATCAAGCTTCTGTGACTGGACACAGGAAACTTTCTATAGGTATGAAGAACCAGAAGGATCTAAGGTTCTAGAGTCCTGTCTGCTGGGCCAACACAAGACCGCCAAGTATTTAACACTGGTAAAAAACAAATTTTACCTTCTTCCCAAATCTCTATGGGGAGTGTTGAGAAGCTTACTTTATGAGAGTTTACTGGGCTAATTTATATGTGTTTTTTTATTTAAAGTTTGCAACGTGATGTTGAGGTCGGGGCAGGGCTGCTGAGAGCAGCTGCAGTTGCAATCCCGGACTGTATCCCAGCCCAGTCCAATGTTCTGGGTCCCGTAGCCTGAGGCCACGGTGTCCTTCTCCTCATGGTAGGTGTGGCCGGCTCCTTGAAGCTGCATCTTCCTCATAATCCACTCCTTTTTCCTTCCTGGCTTCTTCAGATGTGTCCTTAAACCGCAAAGGAACCGGAAGTGGCATTTTGTGTTAAATTAGCCAGCTCTCTTTTGCCTGGCGTTCTCATGCTATATCTTTCCCCTGGCGTTCTCATGCTGTATCTTTCCCCATCCTTCTACTGTTAACTTATTTATTCTTCACATCGAGAGTTGGTATGTGTTTTTTATGTTTAGACAACTTACATGTAATGTTATTATTGATGGGGTTGGATTTAAATCCACCATCTTGCTAGCTGCTTTCTGCTTGCCCCATTTTCCCTGGATCCCCTTTCCCTGTTGCCTTGCCTTCTTTGGAGTTAACAGAATAGTTTTTTAAATGCCTTTGTTCTGATACACCTACCCTGCATCCAGATGATCAGACTCTTGTAGTTTTAAAAGAGTTGTTTTTTTCCAAATGTGCAAATCATTTGAGTGTTTAACATGGTTTGCAGGAATTGCCTGAAAATAATGTGTACTCAGTCGCTTAGTTGTGTTGGACTCTTTGCTACCCCATGGATTGTGGCCAGCTAGACTCCTTTATCCATGGAACTTTCCAGGCAAGAATACTGGAGTGGGTTGCTATTTCCTAATCCAGGGCATCTTCCCGACCCAGGGATTGAATCCACGTGTTGTTCAGTCCTTGTGTCTCCTGCGTTGGCAGACAGATTCTTTACCACTGTGCCACCTGGGATGATCCTGAAGATAATAGTGATGCTGTTTATCAGGTTATAGTTCTATCTTTCTGCATAAGGCTCTTCTTATGCAAATAGCTACATTGTGTTGACCCAGGTCATCCTAGCTGTCTCCCCAAATATCTGAGTTTCATTTATCCAGAGTAGGAGGGTGGATCAAAGTATGGCATTGTTACACACTTGAATTGTATACACTTGTGATATACTTGAATTGTATGAGCAATTGTGAAATGTTATTCACAGCAGTGAAAATTCATGTAGCCACATGAATAACACTAATATGATGTCTCAAAAACAGTGAAAAAAGCAAGTTGTTGATGAATACAGTATGAAAGCTTGCATGCTAATTAGAGACCATGTTAGTGGTAAAACTACAAATAAAAACAGAGGAATGATGAAAACAAAATCAGAATAGTTCCTTGGCCCCTTCTATAAGACAAAATAAGAGAAGAGTGTCATTAAGGGGTGTCATAGTGAGAGCTTCCAAAATTTCTCACCATTTATTAAGGTAAGTGGACCACTCATGGACTTCTAATTGTTTAAACTATGTATATGTGTATATTTTTGATTTTTTAAAATAGAAGGCAAAACTGCTAAACTCATGTAGCACTCAAAACATACTCTTTCACCTTCTTCCCTTTTCTACTCACGTATCACTGGGTGTTCAATCCCCAGCCAATCTGGGCATTGTAAAATTGGCTCCATACTTCAACCCTCACTTTTATTCTGCTCAACTAGGAGAAACTTTTTATGTCTACTGAAGTTCCCTACAGAAAGAAAATATTTTTATTTTATAACTCCATTTGAATCTGCCAAATAGAAGCGTCTTGGTTTCAGTTAATTGGTATGTGCTAATGACTTATTTGTGATCCTAAGACTTCAATCGGGTAGACTCTTAAATCGATTGGGTCTGATTTTCAGGTAGGTGGTAGGGATAAAGATTAAGAAACACCTCTTTGTTTTAGTGGTGGGTGGAGATACAAGCCTGCTAAATTTTTTTTCCTAAAACAAACTTCCTCTGGAACTAAAGATTTTTCACGTGTGTAATTTTGGATGTTCTTCCTGGAAGATTTGCCTTCGTAGGGATTACAGGCTTCAGAATACTGGAAACTGAATTCATTCTCTTTTCTTCAGTGCAGGAATTAATTAGTCTTCAACTTCTGTGTGTGTAGTTGGTGTTAATAATTGACACAGGAAAGATTTTCACAAATATCTTTTTGGCAGACTGTTTTGCTGTGATTTTCTTTACAAGCCAGCATTTCCCATCCCAGAGATACTATTATATCCATTAATCAAGGGCAGCATGTGTCATATGTGAAATCTTGCACACACAGCCACCAGGAGCTGGAAATCATTGTTAATGAACTTCAGTCACTCTGCCAGAAGCATGCAGCCTCTGACATCCTGCCTTGCTCCCCGTTTTCCCTCTCATTCTCTCTTAGCCTAAAACCTCAACCAGACCCTTTTCGGACTGTGGCTTCCAGGCTCAGACTGCTCTTTTCCTAAAGACTTGTGTTTGCTGGCAAGGCACCTTAGAGGCAAGGCTATTCCGTCTGACTAGAGCATTAAGTCCCCAAAGACACAAGGCCTCCTGAAACCCTCTTCAGATGCTAATGTTCACACACAGTGCCGCCGGCCCCAGCTGGCCTTCACCTGCAGCTCTGACAGGCAGGAGATTCAGAAGGAGGTCCTGGTTTCCATAAAAATAGGAAGGGCACACATGGTAAATGGCAGAGATCTCGCCCAGGCTATAAAATTATTTAAAGTCAGCTTCCAGACTGTTAAAACTAATTGCTGTGAACACAAAGCCCAGACAGGAGCCCCCTTTCTCCTTTTTTTTTTCTTTTGTTTTTTTTTTGGTTATTCACTTGAGACAGGGTAGCTTGAATCCTCTGCTAATGCCCACACCTAAAATTAAACGATGCCACTAAATTTAAGATGCAGCTGCTGTTGTTAATATTCAAATATGTTTTAAGCACAGGAGAAACGTGCTGTGTGGTAGGGCACAAATATTAATGGGTCATTTAGAATTGTCTCTGGCTTTCCTTGGTTTTATTAGGATACCTCGCTTAAATGTAGCATTCTTGTTATTACTGCTGGCCTTCTGGCTGATTTTCTGTTCCTCCTGAGGAGAGTTTGCAGCCCTTACATTCTTCCTGTAGAACAGATTTGTAAGGGAAAAGTTACTTAGTCCACCAGCATATTCTAAACCAGAAGAACTTTGCTCGTGGACTTTTTTGAACTGGTGTAGAAAAGCACTGTAGAATCCCTCCCCTGTCCATCTTTTCTTTTCATGGGCTATCATGCACAAGATATCACTAGGAGCAGAATGTGGACTGGGCTTCCCTTACCAGACCTCAGCTTCCTGCTCCTGCTTCTCCCAAGCCCATAGTTCATTCCTGAGCAACTTTATTTACAGAAAATCATGATTTAAAACATTGGTCCCTTTGCTTTTTAAGTTTAGAGACCCTCTTTGACATTAAGAAATGTATTCTTTCAGCAGAAGATAAGGTAAGATAAGATAGGTATCCTCATACTGAACCAGGTAAGGAAAACTTTGAAATTATTAAAAGACAAAGAAAAAAAAGAAAAAATAATGTTGGAATCAAGAATTGGAGGAAATCTCAAAATGCCTTAAAGGTGGCAGTGTTATTTTCTCTGAAATTCATCAGACCTTAGAAGAAAGATACCTCAGAGAAGAGGAGCCCAAACTCCTTTTTTTTCAACCTGCCTGAAGTCAAAAAACATATGTTGAACACACACTTCCTTCCAGGATAGTGCTTGGTTTCTGGGACTCAAAACAGTTGCATTTAAATACGCCTGTAGACGCCTGTAGGTAACGCCTGCACCCAGTATCTTCCCTTTGTTCTTCCTCTGTTTCTCTCCCTTATGTTTTTTGCTCCCATATTTTTCTCCAGGAGAGTTTAACAGTTATGAAATTATAAGTATTAAGTTTGGCTACTAATTATTTATAGATTCAGGTTTTATAATTTCCAGGAATATAATGTTAACCCGCCTGCCAATGCAGGGGACTTAAGAGATGTAAGTTTGATCCCTGGGTCGGGAAGATCCCCTGGAGAAGGGTATGGCTACCCACTCCAGTATCCTTTTCTGGAGAATCTCATGCACAGAGGAGCCTGGTGGGGCTACTGTCCACAGGGTCACAAAGAGGCAGATATGACTGAAGTGACTTAGCGTGCAATGTTCTTGTTAGTATAGTTTAGCCTTGAACTTTTCATTGTTTACGGTTTTATATCATCATCATCCACTGGAAGGAGAATATGTTACTTTGCATGTTAAAATGAAATTGTTTCCTTATTAATACCCATTTTACTAAGTCAGTAAATAGGGAAATAAATATGAGAAATCTGCATCCTCTAGCAGATTCAGCTTAAAGTAACTGAAATGTCACCTAAAATTAATTTTGGTGTCTCTTAAACCAAAAATGTTACCTTTATGTTTAATATATTTTCTTTATGCTGTTTAACTACTAGTCTTTAATCTCATGGGCCATTATTAATAAGACCTCACTTTTTGAAAAATGAAGGATTCTGTAAAATTAAGTAGATTTTCTTGTTGGTTGGTTGGTAAATTAAATGTTCTTTTCCTTTTTGAACTTGTTAACTTCATTTAGTATTGATCTTTTTTTTTTTTTTAAATTTTTTATTAGTTGGAGGCTAATTACTTCACAACATTTCAGTGGGTTTTGTCATACATTGATATGAATCAGCCATAGATTTACACGTATTCCCCATCCCGATCCCCCCTCCCACCTCCCTCTCCACCCGATTCCTCTGGGTCTTCCCAGTGCACCAGGCCCGAGCACTTGTCTCATGCATCCCACCTGGGCTGGGGATCTGTTTCACCATAGATAGTATACATGCTGTTCTTTTGAAACATCCCACCCTCACCTTCTCCCACAGAGTTCAAAAGTCTGTTCTGTATTTCTGTGTCTCTTTTTCTGTTTTGCATATAGGGTTATCGTACCATCTTTTTCTAAATTCCATATATATGTGAGTCATGCTTGCTTTATAATAATCTTTATCTTTCGGCTTACTTCACTCTGTATAAGGGGCTCCAGTTTCATCCATCTCATTAGGACTGGTTCAGATAATTCTTTTAATGGCTGAAGTAATATTCCACCGTGTGTATATGTACCACAGCTTCCTTATCCATTCAATCTGCTGATGCGGCATCTAGGTTGCTTCCATGTCCTGGCTATTATAAACAGTGCTGCGATGAACATTGGGGTACACATGTCTCTTTCAGATCTGGTTTCCTTGGTGTGTATGCCAGAAGTGGGATTGCTGGGTCATATGGCAGTTCTAATTCCAGTTTTTTAAGAAATCTCCACACTGTTCTCCATAGCGGCTGTACTAGTTTGCATTCCCACCAACAGTGTAAGAGGGTTCCCTTTTCTCCACACCCTCTCCAGCATTTATTGCTTGTAGACTTTTGGATAGCAGCCATCTGACTGGCGTGTAATGGTACCTTACTGTGGTTTTGATTTGCATTTCTCTGATGATTAGTGATGTTGAGCATCTTTTCATGTGTTTGTTAGCCATCTGTATGTCTTCTTTGGAGAAATGATGCTGCTTTGTTTCTTTGGCCCCATTTTTGAAATTTGGGTCATTTATTTTTTGAATGAGCATTCAGGGAGTTTGCTTGTATTTTTTGAGATTAATCCTTTGTCTGTTTCTCATTTGCTATTATTTTCTCCCAATCTGAGGGCTGTCTTTTCACCTTACTTATAGTTCCTTGTAGTTGGCAAAGCTTTTTAGTTTTCATAGGTCCCATTGTTAGTTTTGCTTTATTTCCAATATTCTGGGAGGTGGGCATAGAGGATCTTGCTGTGATTTATGTCGGAGAGTGTTTTGCCTATGTTCTCCTCTAGGAGTTTTATAGTTTCTGGTCTTACATTTACATCTTTAATCCATTTTGAGTTTATTTTTGTGTATGGTATTAGAAAGTGTTCTAGTTTCATTCCTTTACAAGTGGTTGACCAGTTTTCCCAGCACCACTTGTTAAAGAGGTTGTCTTTTTCCATTGTATATCCTTGCCTCCTTTGTCAAAGATAAGGTGTCCATAGGTTCGTGGATTTATCTCTGGGCTTTCTATTCTGTTCCATTGATCTATATTTCTGTCTTTGTGCCAGTACCATACTGTCTTGATGACTGTGGCTTTGTAGTAAAGTCTGAAGTCAGGCAGGTTGATTCCTCCAGTTCCATTCTTCTTTCTCAAGATTATTTTGGCTATTCGAGGTTATTTGTATTTCCATACAAATTGTGAAATTCTTTGCTCTAGTTCTGTGAAAAATACCGTTGGTTAGTTGAATAGGATTGCATTGAATCTATAGATTGCTTTGGGTAGAATAGCCATTTTGACAATATTGATTCTTCCAATCCATGAACACGGTATGTTTCTCCATCTGTTTGTGTCCTCTTTGATTTCTTTCATCAGTGTTTTATAGTTTTCTATGTATAGGTCTTTAAAATACTCCTAAGTATTTTATTCTTTTTGTTGCAATGGTGAATGGTATTGTTTCCTTAATTTCTCTTTCTGTTTTTTCATTGTTAATATATAGGAATGCAAGGGATTTCTGGGTGTTAATTTTATATCCTGCAACTTTACTATATTCATTGATTAGTTCTAGTAATTTTCTGGTAGAGTCTTTAGGGTTTTCTATGTAGAGGATCATGTCATCTGCAAACAGTGAGAGTTTCACTTCTTCTTTTCCTATCTGGATTCCTTTTACTTCTTTTTCTGCTCTGATTGCTGTGGCCAAAACTTCCAACACTATGTTGAATAGTAGTGGTGAGAGTGGGCACCCTTGTCTTGTTCCTGATTTCAGGGGAAATGCTTTCAATTTTTCACCATTGAGGGTGATGCTTGCTGTGGGTTTGTCATATATAGCTTTTATTATGTTGAGGTATGTTCCTTCTATTCCTGCTTTTTGGAGAGTTTTAATCATAAATGGGTGTTGAATTTTGTCAAAGGCTTTCTCTGCATCTATTGAGATAATCATATGGTTTTTATCTTTCAATTTGTTAATGTGGTGTATTACATTGATTGATTTGCGGATATTAAAGAATCCTTGCATTCCTGGGATAAAGCCCACTTGGTCATGGTGTATGATTTTTTTAATATGTTGTTGGATTCTGTTTGCTAGAATTTTGTTAAGGATTTTTGCATCTATGTTCATCAGTGATATTGGTCTGTAGTTTTCTTTTTTTGTGGCATCTTTGTCTGGTTTTGGAATAAGGGTGATGGTGGCCTCATAGAATGAGTTTGGAAGTTTACCTTCATCTGCAATTTTCTGGAAGAGTTTGAGTAAGACAGGTGTTAGCTCTTCTCTAAATTTTTGGTAGAATTCAGCTGTGAAGCCATCTGGTCCTGGGCTTTTGTTTGCTGGAAGATTTTTGATTACAGTTTCGATTTCCTTGCTTGTGATGGGTCTGTTAAGATCTTCTATTTCTTCCTGGTTCAGTTTTGGAAGGTTATAGTATTGATCTTTAATCAGCTTATTGTTCTCAAGTATCTGTAGTGCTACAGTGGACAGACTGCAAAAGGAGGCAAGCTTTCTACTTCTCTGTAATAATAAAGTTTCCAATGGTTTGGGGGAGAAATGGATAAATATTGGTGGTGACTTACAGTGGTGCAAAGGAGTGAATTATACTATAAACAGGTGTTAAATGTTTGGTAAATATGAACAAGAATAGCATTTGTTTAGAGGGAGAAAGCAGGGAGGCATACTTGTGCAGAGGTTAAAACTTCTTTAATTGTATGGTTATGTTATAAAGAGCGCTTCTACTCCTGGGAACATGGAGTAGATCTTCTTCCCTATCCTCATATGAAATACAACTAAACCCCTGTAAGTCCTGAAATTGAGATACAGTATTATCTGCCTCAGCATCAGAAACCAGAGAGCCTTAGGATGATGAAAGAAATCAAGAGCTAATTAAATGGAGAGGTATACCATGTTTGTAGATTGGAAAACTCAACAGAGTAAAGATACTAGTCCTTCCCAAATTGACATAAAGGTTTAATAGACTATATTTTAAAATCCCAGCAAGATCTTGGGGGATATATAGAAAAAAATATGAAATTTAAATGGAAAGGTAAAGAACAAGAATGGCTAAAAGAAGACTTGGAAAAGAAAAATAAAGATAAAAGAATGTCTACTCAATTAATAATAGTTTAGTGATCAAGGCAACTTAGAGAAGGGATAAACAAGTAAATCAGTGAAACAGAAGCATTCAAAAATAGATGAAGACAGATCAGACCAACTGATTTTGACAAGTTTCAAAAGCAATTCAATAGGGGAAGGATAGCCTTTTCCACAAATGGTACCAGAGCAATTGAACCTTGATAAGCAAGAAAAAAAAGTAAAACCTCAACATCATACTTTAAAAAATGGAATTCAAAGTGTATCATAAATGTATCATATAAAATGTAAAACTGTAAGAGTTCTTGACACCAATGGAACTAGCCATAAAAAAAATTGGTGTATTGGACTTGATCAGATTAACAAATTTTGCTCTTCACTGTTAAAAGGCTGAAAAGAAACAAAAATATTTGCTAACCACTATCCAAGATGAGTATAGAATATATAAAGGACTCTCAAACCTCACTCGTAAAAACAAACAAATAATTCAATTAGAAAATGGGCAGTAGACTTGAAGAGACATTTTTCTAAACAGGATATAAACATGACAAAAAAGAACAAGAAAATACATTTAACATTTTTATCCATAAGGTAAATGCAACTTAAAGCCATAATAAGACATAACTACTTACTATTAGAATTATTATAATAAAAATTAGAGATAACATCAAATGCTTACAAGAATATAGAGAAACCATGTCATTTCATTACTGGGGGGAATGTAAAACAGTATAGCCACTCTGAGGGACAATTTGAAAATTTCATTAAAAAACAAGCAGCAGAAGAGATTAAGAAGAAGTGGCAAGGATACGTATAACTGTACAAGGAAGGTCTTAACGACCTGGATAACCATGATGATGTGGTCATTCACCTAGAGCCAGATATCCTGGAGTGTGAGGTCAAGTGGGCCTTAGGAAGCATTACTATGAAGAAAGCCTAGTGGAGGTAACAGAATTCCAGTTGAGCTATTAAAAATCATAAAAGTTGATGCTGTTAAACTGCTGCACTCAATATCTCAGCAAATTTGGAAAACTCAGCAATGGCCACAGGACTGGAAAAGGTCAGTTTTTCCAATCTCAAAGAAGGACAATTCCAAAGAATGTTCAATCTACTATACAGTTGTACTTATTTCACATGCTAGCAAGGTTATGGTCAAAATCCTTCAAGCTGGGCTTCAGCTGTACATGAACAGAGAACTTCCAGATGTACAAGCTGGGTTTTGAAGAGACAGAGGAACCAGAGATCAAACTGCCAGCATTTGTTGGATCATGGGGAAAACAAGTGAATTCAAGAAAACATCTACTTCTGTTTCATTGATTATATTAAAGCCTTTGACTGTGTGGATCATAACAAACTGTGGAAATTGTTAAAGAGATGGGAATACCAGAACACTTTACATTTTTCCTGAGAAACCTGAATGTGGGTCAAGAAGCAACCATGAGAACTGGACATGGAACAACAGACTGGTTCAAACTTGGGAAAGGAGCGAACAAGGCTAGATGTTGTCACCCTGGTTATTTAACTTATATGCAGAGTATGTCATGGAAAACTCCAGGCTGGAAGAATCACAAGCTGGAATCAAGAATGCTGGGACAAATAGCAACAACCCTAGATATGCAGGTGGTACCACTCTAACGGCAAAAGGTAAAGAGAAACTAAAAGCCTCTTGATGAGGGTGACAGAGGAAAGTGAAAAAACTGGCTTGAAACTCAGCATTGAAAAAACTAAGGTCATGACATATGGTCCCATCACTTCATGGCAAACAGAAGGGGGAAAGATGGAAGCAATGACAAATTTTATATTCTTGGGCTCCAAAATCACTGAAGATGATAACTGCAATCATGAAATTAAAAGATGCCTGCTCCTTGGAAGGAAAGCTATGACAAATCTAGATGGTGTTTTAATAAGCAGAGACATCACTTTGCCAACAAAGGTCCATATAGTCATAACTATGGTTCTTCCAATAGTCATCTACAGATGGGAGAATTGGCCCATAAAGAAGGGTGAGTGCCAAAAAATTGATGCTTTCAAATCATGGTGCTGGAGAATACTCTTGAGAATCCTTTGGATGCAAGGAGATCATACCAGTCAGTCCTAAAGGAAATCAGTCCTCAATATTTATTGGAAAAACTGTTTCTGAATCTGAAGCTTCAGTACTCTGGCCACCTGATACGAAGAGCCAACTCACTGCAAAAGACCCTGATGCTTGAAAGATTAAAGGCAAAAGAAGGGGTTGACAGAGGATGATATGGTTAGATAGCATCACCAACTCAATGGACATGAATTTGAGCAAACTTGAGGAGATAGTGGAGGACAGAGGAGCCTGATCCCACAGTCTATGGGGTCACAAAGAGTTGGACATGACTTAGCAACTCAACAATAATAACAATCTTTACTCAAGAGAATTGGAACACTTATGTTTACACAAAAATCTAATAATATTTATAGCTTTTTTAGTAATAGTCAGAAACTGGAAACTACCACCTGTCTTTCAGTTGATGAACAATTAAACTGTGGTCCAGCAATACCATGAAATACTTCTCTGTGGTAAAAAGCAACATACTATTGATACACATGGAGAATCACGGATGGGTGGATCTCCAGAGAATCATGCTTGGGCCAAAACTCAGTCCCAAAAGATTGTACCAGGTATGATCCCCTTTATATAACTCTTGAAATTATTGAAATGAAGGTCAGATCAGTGGTTACCAGGGATTAAAGAAAGATGAGAGAGGGGAGTGGAAGGGAAGAGAGTACAGTGTAGAGGGGAATGTAAGGGAAATGGGTGTGGCTATAAAAGGGCAAAATGAGGAATCTTATGGTGAAAATGTTCTGTGTCTTTGCATTAACATCAATATGCTGGTCATGATGTTGGGCTAGATGTTCAGAGAATGTTATCCCTGGGAGCATCATGGTTAAGCTGGCATGATATGTCTCTACACTACTTTTGTAACTGGACCCAGGTTTGGCTGATCGCTGCTGATAAGCCAATAATCCAAGAGAGAAGTATCAGTAGAAAGGAAAGGTATTTTAATTAGAAAAACCAGCAATCTGCGGAGTTGGTGGGTTCGTGTCCAGAGAGCAACTCCAGAGATTTTGCTGAGCTGTGTTTTAAAGTGAACATAAGGGGGAGGAATCTCAGTGAATCTTCAAGGCATGAAGTTGGGTTCTGCATCATTGTCCATTGAGTGCAGACTGGAGGACTTCCTTCAGATATGTGTGTGTGATCTGGCTACAGAATTGCTGATGGGGCTGTTGGACGAACAGAGATAGTCATCTTTTAACTGCTGAATTCTTCATTCTTACTTCTTTTTATCTAGAGAAAGAATCAACAGATTAGACAAGGCATGGTGTACATCAGGTGAGCATAAGCCTGGAGTTAGTTCCAATTGCTTGATGATCTCATTCCTATAATTAGGTTTTTCTGAGGTTAGGAGGGAATGAAATGGGCAAAGGGGAAAGGGGCAAAAGAGCTGCTTTCACTTTTTCTAGTTGCATAGGAATATGCACTTGTCCCAAAATTAAAATTTTAAGTATCTATACATATCTGGCTGTATTCTCCTGTAATATTTACCTAAACTGATACATGATTGTACAAAGATAACTGTGAAATTGGAGAATGATTTTCACTACAATTGTATTAATCCCAGCTGCACAGTTTTTTCCTGATCCCAGTTTGTAATTGCCTTGGGTACAATTTTAAAGTGCATATTTCTTCTGGTTTCTTAAGGTGGGTGCGATCTTTCTTAAAAAGGATTAACTCTTGATGAATCAATGGTGCTTTCGTGGGATACCACGTATTACAGAAAAAAACAGCAAATTCTCCCAGGCTGGGTAGCCTTTCACCTCCACATCCCTGGGATGAGTCTCAGAGGGAAGCAAGGCAGCTTATTTGAAACCATCATTTAATTGTAATAATAAAAAGAATGCTCAGAGGAATGGAACTTAAAGCCCATTCATCATATCAGTAAACAACATTCACATTTGAAAGGGAACTCCTGTTTTTGCCCATTAAGTGCATACCACACAAGGTTCTGGTAGCTTTTGATTTATCACCTCACATTTTCGGCCTGCCCTTTTCTTTAAATATATAGCGCGTTCAAATCCCAAATCAATATGCGTGGTGTTGTATTGAATTTAAGGCGAGCGGTGAAAGGGGAAAAAAATAGTCATGAGACAGAATTTTATTATCTGTTACTGAATGACAGGCTTACAGGCTGCAGATAACAAGGTACAAGTTTTCCTATTTTCTTTCTCCTCCAAAGTTTGCGCCAGAAGTTCCAAAGTCAGCCCCACAGATGAGACCAACAAAAGTTTGACACAGTGAACCCCTATGATGCTATTTCATGCCTGTATGGCTTTGTTTATCCTGCTTCCCTGGCCTGGATGACTGTTGACTTTTCTCACCTGGCTAACTCAAACGTATCACAATTAAATTACCTCAAATTAATTGTTACCCTCTAAAGAATCCACTTGTAATGCAGGAGATCCCGGTTCAATTCCTGAGCTCAGAAGATCCCCTGGAGAAGGGATAGGCTACCAATTCCAGTATTCTTGGGTGGCTCAGCTGGTAGAGAATCTATCTGCAGTGGGGGAGACCTGGGTTTGATGCCTGGATTGGGAAGATCTCCTGCGGAAGGGATTGGCTACCCACTCCAGTATTCTGGCCTAGAGAATTCCATGGACTCTATAGTCCATGGGGTTTCACTTCCTCCAGGAAGTCTTCCTTGCCTCCTTGATGATGGGGTGGCTGCCTTCCCTATCTCTTTGTGTCCTGGCTAACATATAATATCAAAGCGTTTTACCAGATTGTGTGGAGATTATCTCTGCTAGGTAACCACTTTGAAGAGAGGAGCTATGGTTTATCTGTTTATCTAGTTTTCCCGAGTACTTTGCACAGTGCGCTCAGTAAACGGTGGTGGTATCTGGGCAGTGATGAAACCTTTACGTAGTGGAACTGACAGAAGAGCCAGAACAGAGCACACAAGAGAACCACATGGGCATCTTGGATTCTTTGCACAGGGAATCTAGTTTGGACTCAGTAGATAGCAACAGATGTGGTCTAGTGGCTACTTCACATGCCTGAGCTTTTCCGCAGTGAGGAGAGTGACTTTCAGATTTCCATGATTACTACAGGATTGAAAGTGCCTGTGGACAGGCCCTCTGTGCTCTTGCTTACAGAATCAGCCCTCAAACGGTGTGTTTTTCTTCCCAACTTTGATTATCTCCTTTTATTCTAAGTTTCTATTTGATTACTACAAGTAGAATTGGTGAGTCAGACTGTGTACAGGGAATTTTCTTTTAGATACAATTTAAATCCTCTCTAGAAAGATTTTAAAAATCTGTACCTGCACTATCCATCAGATTTGACTGCTTTTTCCATGCTGGCACTGTAACTCTAAAAAAAAGGAGTGATGATTACGATTTTCATTTATATTATAATTTTCATTCATATTTAAATATGGCTTAGAAGTTCAGACACACCTGGATTTGAAACCCAGCTCCATGATTGCAAGCTGAATGACCCCAAGAAGTTTATTTAATATATTCAGCCTCATCTCTAAGGTGGATGAATAAATGATACTCATCTTGTAGCAAAATTGGGGAAACATTCAGATAATGTGTATAAATTTTAACTACAGTGCCTGATACAGTATAATTATTCCATGAGTACTGGCTTGTATTTTTACAAGTACTGTATCAGCGTTTCATTACCAATGAGATTAAGTATTTGGTCATATCTGTTAAAATATTATCTGTATCCTTTACAGTCTTCTCTTTTCAGGCCTTTTATTAATATGTATATTGGAGGTAATTAATGTTCTTTTTTTTTTTTTTTTTTTACTGAGTTCTAAGAGTTTACCATACATAAAAGATAGCGTATGTTTTTGATGTGTGTATTTTGAGTGATTTTTACCTAATTTGTCTTGTATCATTTAATGCTATCTGTAATATTTTGCTTTTTAACCCAGAAAAGTAATGGTCAAGTTTTGCTCCCCTAACTTTTGGGCTCTCTTTCCTACCCTCTTTGAAATTATGCTCGGTTATATGACTCACTCTGGAGCTTTCCAGGTGGTGCTAGTGGTAAAGACCCCACCTGCCAGTGCAGGAGACTCTGGAGACATGGGTCCGATCTCTGGGTCAGGAAGACCTCCTGGAGGAGGAAATGGCAACCCACCGCATTATGCTTGTCTGGAAAACCCCACGGACAGAGGAACCTGATGGGCTACAGTCTGCGGGGCTGCAAAGAGTCGGACATCACAGAGTGAGTGAGCACACACACACTTGCTTTAACGTGAGCGATTATGTGAGTGGTTATGTTCATGTGCCTGTGCTCAGACCCTCCGTCGTGTCTGCCTCTGTGAGCCCCGTGACTGTGTTACTTGTGGGTGAAGGTGTAACTTCCTCTTCTGCGCGGATTGTGGCAGCATGTGGTCATGGCAGAGATGGAGACAGTGTCTACCTGCATCCCCAAGTGACAAAAATGGGTGGTGCCTCCTACTTACAAAGTGTGGAAACAAAATAAACCTTTGTTTTACTGAATTGCTATGATTTGGGTTTTTGTTTTTGTTTTTTTGATTACTGTAGCATAGTCTAACCTATCCTTATACATACAGGGATATTTTTGTTTGATTTATTATTATTTTTAAATGTAGTCACATTTAGCTATCTTTTCCTTAGAAG
Source organism: Cervus canadensis (assembly GCF_019320065.1). NCBI lineage: Eukaryota > Metazoa > Chordata > Mammalia > Artiodactyla > Cervidae > Cervus > Cervus canadensis. The sequence continues at coordinate 7,068,295 of NC_057408.1, forward strand.
TACCGCCTTTGGTATTATGGGTATTAAGCCAAGAAAGTCTGCAGAGACTGTCCTGACCTTTGGAATGCCCAAACATGGACTGAATGGCTTTTTAAGAAAAAAATTTATTGAAGTATAGTTGGTTTACAGTGTTGTGCCAATCTCTGCTCTGCAGAAGAATGACTCAGTTATACACATAGATGCATTCTTTTTAAATATTCTTTTCCAGTATGGTTTATCAGAGGATATTGAGCATGGTTCCCTGTGCTATACAGTAGCACCTTGTTTATCCGTTTTAAATGTAATAGTTTGCATCTACCAACCCCAACCTCCCAGTCCATCTCTCTCCCGTGCCCCCTCCCACCTGCCAACCACAAGTCTACTCTGGGTCTGAGTCTGTTTCTGTTTTGTAAATAGGTTCACTTGGGCCATCTTTTAGACTCCACTAAAGAAGACATGCAGGAGGCCAGTATGCACATGAAAAGATGCTGAATGGCTTTTTGAGGTAGTAAGTTTGTTGTTCATGAATGTTTTTAAGCAGAGTTATGGCTGTGTGTCAGGAATGCTATATAGTTATTATATATTATATGAGTAATCAGAGTAGTTGACCTTTAAGTTTCCTTCCAGCTGTTTGGATATTAAGTGTAGTGCAGAGTTACAGCTCTCAGGGGACTCACCATGTACCTAATTTGCAAAGACAAGGTAGAATCTGGGGAAAAGAATCTTGCATCTTTTTTCCAACAATCAATCATAAATATGCAGATGAAATAATCCCCGATTTTTAGGATAGATGTAAATTTCCCTGACTGTATATTAAAGTTCTGTGCTTTTCAGCATCTCTTCCGTGGATCAGCTTGACCCAAACAATACAAAATAAAAAACATCACCTTCTTGTACAACTTGAGCAGATTCCTTATTGAGCTCATATGTTACTGTTGCTCCTGAGTTCTACAGTCTGAACTAGTAAGTCCAGCCAGGTATAAGAAATGTTGAACCCTACTGGCTCCATGGAAGGGGATTATTTTCAAAGCACCACTCATTAAAGTGAATGATGCATCTGCCCTTCTCTGTCCAAGGTGACACTTTAAGAAACTGACACGGTGGGTAGGCAGGCATCGGAAGCACGAAGAGGTCTCACATCAGTAGCTTCCTTTTTTCTGCATGCTGCTGCATGACATGACTCTAGAGTAAAGAGCAAACTCCCCCCTTCAGATGGGCTCCTGGAAGTTATTTTCCACTTGCGATCATCACCCTCTCCCTCTCTTCCTCAGCGTTCTTTTGGTGGAAAAGATCCAGTAAGTTCAAGGCTAAGCCAATATAATTTGAAGAATTATATAAAAGTATTCTTCTACAGTAATACTTATGTTCTTCAAAGAGAAACACCAGAGGATGAGGTGTTAAGAAAACAGGAACCTCCACATCTTGGCTTTGTGAATAGTGCTGTAATGAACATAGGGGTGCATGTATCTTTTCAAATTAGGGTTTTCATTTTCTTCAGATAAATACTCAGAATTGGAATTGCTGGATCATATGGTAGTTCTGTTTTTAGTTTTCTAAAAAAATTTTTAAGGAACTTCCATACTGTATTTCTGCTTTATTGACTATGCCAAAGCCTTTGACTTTGTGGATCACAAGAAACTATGGAAAATTCTGAAAGAGATGGGAATACCAGACCACCCGCCTCTTGAAAAACCTGTATGCAGGTCAGGAAGCAACAGTTAGAACTGGACATGGAACAACAGACTGGTTCCAAATAGGAAAAGGAGTACATCAAGGCTGTATATTGTCACCCTACTTATTTAACTTACATGCAGAGTACATCATGAGAAACACTGGGCTGGAGGAAGCACAAGCTGGAATCAAGATTGCTGGGAGAAATATCAATAACCTCAATATGAAGATGACACCACCCTTAGGGCAGAAAGTGAAGAAGAACCAAAGAGCCTCTTGATGAAATTGAAAGAGGAGAGTGAAAAAGTTGGCTTAAAGCTCAACATTCAGAAAACTAAGATTATGGCATCCAGTCCCATCACTTCATGGCCAATAGATGGGAAAACAGTGGAAACAGTGGATGACTTTATTTTTCTGGTCTCTAAAATCACTGCAGATGGTGACTGCAGCCATGAAATTAAAAGACGCTTACTCCTTGGAAGGAAAGTTATGACCAACCTAGACAACATATTATAAAGCAGAGACATTATTTTGTCAACAAAGGTCCATCTAGTCAAGACTATGGTTTTTCCAGTGGTCATGTGTGGATGTGAGAGTTGGACTATAAAGAAAACAGAGCAGAGAAGAATTGATGCTTTTGAACTGTGGTGTTGGAGAAGACTCTTGAGAGTCCCTTGGACTGCGAGGAGATCCAACCAGTCCATCCTAAAGGAGATCAGTCCTGGGTGTTCATTGGAAGGACTGACATTGAAGCTGAAACTCCAATATTTTGGCCACCTGATGCAAAGAGCTCACTCTTTTGAAAAGACCCTGATGCTGGGAAAGATTGAGGGAAGGAGGAGAAGGATACGACAGAGGATAAAATGGTTGGGTGGCATCACCGACTCAATGGACATGGGTTTGGGTGGACTCTGGGAGTTGATGATGGACAGGGAGGCCTGCGGTTCATGGGGTCGCAAAGAGTCGGACACGACTGAGTGACTGAACTGAACTGAATACTGTTTTCCATAGCAGCTATACCAATTTACCTACCAACAATGTACAAGGGTTTCCTTTTCTCCACATTTTCACCAAACCTTGTTCTTATCTCTTTGACAATAGCTATTCTGACAAGTATAAAGTGATAGCTCATTCTGGTTTTGATTTGCATTCCCCTGATAACCTGTGATATTGAGTACCTGTTCATGTGCTTGTTGGCTACTTGTATGTTTTTTGGAAAAGTGACTATTTCAAGTCCTCTGTCCATTTTTAAATTAGGTTATTTGTTTTTTTATATTCAATATATGAATTCTTTATATATTTTGGATATCAATCCCTCGTCAGGTATTGTTGTTCAGTTGTTAAGTAGTGTCTGACTTTCTGTGTCCCCATGGACTGCAGCCCACCAGGCTCCCCTGTTCTTGTTAGGTATATTTTTTGTAAGTATTTCATTGCATTCAGTAGGTTGCCTTTTTACTTTGTTGGTAAGTTCCTTTGCTATGCAAAAGATTTTTAGTTAGATGTAGTCTCATTTGTATATTTTGCTTTTGTTGCTTTCTCTGAAGTGACAGATTAAAAAAAGAATATTGCTGAGGCTGATGTCAAAGAAGTTATTGCCCATTTTTTTCCCCAAGATTTTTGATGTTTCAGATCTTACATTCATGTCATAAGTTTGAGTTTAATTTTGTATATGATGTAGGGAAGTAGCCGTTTCATGCTTTTTCACAGAGCTGTCCACTTTTCCCAGAACCATTTAAGAGACTGTGATTTGCATAGTGACTGTTCTTGCCTCTTTTATTGTAAATTAAATAACCACGTGACTATGGGTTTATTTTTGGGCTCTCTATTATGTTCTGTTGATCTGTGTGTCTGTTTTTGTGCCAGTATCATACTGTTTTGATTACTGTAGCTTTATGGTGGTTTGAAGTGAGTGCATGTCCGTTGGTCAATGAATGGATAAAGAAGGTATGCCATATACATACAGTGGAATATTACCCAGCCATAAAAATGACAACATCTTGTCATTTAAAGCAACATGGACAGATCTGGAACATACTATGTTAAGTGAAATAAGTCAGATAAAATAAAATACTGTGTGATTTTACTTGTATGTGAAATCTGCAAAATAAAATAAGTGAAGAAACAAAACAAACAGACTCATAGATGCAGAGGACACAGTGGTGGTTTCCAGAGGGATGGAAAGATGAGCAAAACAAGTGAGGCAGATTAAGAGGGACAGACCTCCAGCTATTACAATAAGTCACTGGGAATATAATGTTACAGTAACATTACAAGAGCTGAAATCCAAATGTCAGTGGCTGGTAACTGCTCCTACTGAGGTGATAATTTCATAATATCTAAAAATATTGAGTCACAATCTTTTATGCTTAAAACTAATATAATTATAAAAGTAAATATATTTATGCATTTAGAGCTGTACATTTCCCTCCAATATTCCTTTAGTTACATTCCATTATGTTTTGGTTTGTTGAGTTTTGTTTTCATTAATTTCCAAGTATTTTCTAATTTACTTTGTTACATCTTTATATTTAGGAGTATATTGTTTCCTATGCACTTATTTGTGAATTTTTCCAATTTCCTTTTATTATTGATTTCTAATTCTTTTCAATTTTGGCCATAGAATGCATAGCATAATTAAATTATTTGATATATATATTTAAAATCCCTAACCTCATTCAGGCTTTATATTTTAGTTAGGAATATTTCTGTTTTTGTTAATGTCATGTATACTTTTGGAAATGACCTTTTCCTACATTGTAGTATCTCTTTTTCCCCACCTTTCAGCTTTTTTACCTTTGGCATTTGAGTGTGTGTATGGGTGTTTGTTGCACCTGGAAGAGGCACTGGAGGAAGTTGGAGAGACCCACAATTGAGTCCTCTGCTTCCATTGATGTTACAAATAATCTACACTTGTAGCTTGTATAAAATTACCCTCTACTTTCTACATTTAAACAGTGATACTGGTGGCTAGTTTTATGCACTGGTTTTAAAATCTTAGTAGGAAACTTCTGAAATAGATAACATTTTCTTCAAAATCAGCCTTGACTCCCATTCCTAATGCAGGTTTTGAAATTTAGGTGTGAATAATTTCCTTAATCTTTCTTCTCTCTCATATCCCACTTTTATTATAGTGGGAGTGACCCACCTCCCAGAATATTGTAAATAAAAGCAAAAATAAACAAATGGGACCTAATTAAACTTAAAAGCTTTTGCACAACAAAGGAAACTATAAGCAAGGTGAAAAGACAGCCCTCAGATTGGGAGAAAATAATAGCAAATGAAGCAACAAAGGATTAATCTCAAAAATATACAAGCAACCCCTGCAGCTCAATTCCAGAAAAATAAATGACCCAATTAAAAAGTGGGCCAAAGAACTAAACAGACATTTCTCCAAAGAAGACATACAGATGGCTAACAAACACATGAAGAGATGCTCAACATCACTCATTATCAGAGAAATGCAAATCAAAACCACAATGAGGTACCATTACACGCTAGTCAGGATGGCTGCTATCCAAAAGTCTACAAGCAATAAATGCTGGAGAGGGTGTGGAGAAAAGGGAACCCTCTTACACTGTTGGTGGGAATGCAAACTAGTACAGCCGCTATGGAGAACAGTGTGGAGATTTCTTAAAAAACTGGAAATAGAACTGCCATATGACCCAGCAATCCCACTTCTGGGCATACACACTGAGGAAACCAGATCTGAAAGAGACACGTGCACCCCAATGTTCATCGCAGCACTGTTTATAATAGCCAGGACATGGAAGCAACCTAGATGCCCATCAGCAGACGCATGGATAAGGAAGCTGTGGTACATATACACCATGGAATATTACTCAGCCGTTAAAAAGAATTCATTTGAATCAGTTCTAATGAGATGGATGAAACTGGAGCCCATTATACAAAGTGAAGTAAGCCAGAAAGATAAAGACCAATACAGTATACTAACACATATATATGGAATTTAGAAAGATGGTAACAATAACCCTATATGC